>NC_031971.2:33186167-33786167 GCF_001858045.2 Oreochromis niloticus | reverse complement strand
GATATTACTGTTATATTTATTATGTGTTGTTTTAAATCCAAGATTTTTAATATGCAGCTCAAGAGGGGATGGCTGAATGCCACAGCTGAAACAGTATGAACGCACTCAGAGTGTCTTTTTACTCTGTGCATGTTAACAGGTACGGTGTCTTCCTGTAAGTCTGTTGCATTTAATTCACACAAGACTGCATGGATCCTTCACATGTGGATCTGGCCTGTAGAAGCTTACAAAATGATTCTGTAACTTCAGTAAATAAAAAAATAGATTTTTTCAGCAGGACCTTGAAAGGGTTGGTGTTGTTGTAAATGGGCTAATGTTCCATTTTCTTCTCGCAGCAGGAAACGACACCTATCACCTAATGAGCAAAGGTAAAGAATGAGATGCTGCACTTTTTTTTCAGCCGTAGATGACAAAGTGAAAGAGATTAGAAGATATGATGCCTGCAGCCAGTCATTGCCTCACAAAGCTCAGTCTTCTTAAAAGCTGCTGTAAAGTCTATGAAAGAGGCTTTAAAGAAAAGAGGTAAAAAGCAAGGAGAGTGTGTAGATAAAAGCTGGGAAAGAGGGCTGTATTCTCTGACAAAGCAAGCGTGTAACTCATCCTCTGGCCTCTCTGGACATGCACACACACACACACACACACACACGCACACAGACAGACACGCATAGACAAACACAAACACACATCCACACGGTATATCTCCCCCTGGACACACAGACCCTCTGCTGGTGTGAGGGGCTGTGGGATTGCCTTTGAGAGCCATCCATGCGGCAGGACAGACATTATCAGGGAATTAGAGGGGAAATAATGCTTGTCTCCAGTCCCACTGATAACAACAGCTATAGTCAGAGCAGCACAGGGCAGGGGAGCCCCCGACATTCCTGCCTGCAAAAACAGTGCGATCAATATGGCAAAAATTTGTGACTTTTTTTTCCCAACTTTTGCATCTTAAGGAAATTTTAGAGCAGATGGTTGAGTTTTCCTTGGATACATTTAATAGGATCAATTTGTGTAATGGGTTATGGGTTGTGATGAATTAACTCATGTGGCGGTATTGGTTTGCCATTGCACAGGAGGGAGGCATCTGCTTATTCCAACATGTTTTTCTGCGCTAGTAACCTAAGTCCATAATGATAATGTAATGCTGATGTGTTTATTTCTAAGGAAGAGCGGCTCTCTTTTCCGGATCTCCTTCCTAAAGAGATGAGAAGGGATTGTCTGGTAAAAAAGAAAAAAAAAACCCAGCTGAATGGGTTTCACTTTGTTGCTTGAAGACACTTGAGCAGCACTCACTCTCTTACAGAGACTGGGACCCAGACGTGCCACTTAAAGGTTTATATTTGCAAGTTTAACTCTGTAGATGGGCACTGCATAGACTTAGTCAAATCCAAGCTGTGGTTACAAATGCACTTACTAAGCAAAGATAGAATTCAGTTTACATATTTTTATATCGCATGGATTCAAATCATGCCATTTCGTCTTGTTTCCTTTCTCTAACTTATTCTTGTTCCTCCGCCACTCCCTGTAATTTCTGCCTCTCGGCTCCTTCTTTCGCTCCATCAATCGTTTCGTCTCCCAACAGATGGGGCTTAAAACCTCCAACGTCAGCCCTTTTCTCAACAACATCACCCTAATGCAAATGAGGAGGCAAAAGATGGGAAGAAAACAGCGCGCACACTCGCAAATACCTTTAATCATGCATTGACAGACACACACACAACTGCGTACAGGCAGGTGCTGAGACACACCAAACTATCCAGACGGCAAGACAGAAAGTCAGGCTTGCACAAAGTGGTGCAGAAACATAGACGCACACGAAAAGGCAAACGCACATGGACAGCATGTCAGCAACATTCATCGATATGGTGAAACCAACTAACTCAACAAGACTGAACCCACCCATGAACAAAATCCACATTTGTTTCAGCGTCTTGGCTCCAGCTGTAGAGACATCACATCCAGCTTCCTTTCACCCACTGGCCATTACAGCTTGTCTAAATTCAACTGGTGGACATCTGGCTGTGCAGAAAAGATAACTCTCTCCTTAATAGGAGGATTTTAATTGGCTGCTGCAGAGCTACATCAAAAACCCAGCAGACCCTCAACTCCCAGAAGGACTATAAACTCACATTAAAAAAAACTTAAAGTCATGAAATTTCTCTTCCAGTAGGCTACTTCCCTGACTTCACGTCTAGTTCACATAGACTTTGTAGCTTTTAATTACATTTTGCAGCTTCTTAAGTCGGATGTTTTTGAGTAAAAAGATGACTTTTAGACTATACAGTGCACAACAGGCCTGGAGAGTCAATAGGCACTGACCCTTGGCAATTAAACTGCAATCAGTTCACCGCTGAAGCAGGCACTTGGAAGATGTGGAAGGTGTGAATGAATGGTGTTGGAGAAAGTAGAGGTTCGGCTCCATTGATTTGTTTGGTTTGGAGTGACTCTGTATTTAAAGCTCACAGTTAACCACAAGAGCTCAGACTACTGTGTATTGAATTTCTTCCATATTGGCTGTGAACTACTACTGTGGTGCATGGCTTCCTAAAGAGAAAACCAAGCGCACAGATTTCTGACCTTCAGTGGATGCTTGCACCTTTTGCAGTTTTCCTTGCAGTACCATTCATTCTGGAGTCAACAGGAGTAACTCTTCCTTCAAACACCTCACATCTTTCTTTATTGAGGTGCCTTAATTATTAGGTCCTCTGCTGTTACCTTATGGGGTAGTCGGCAGCACTGAGATTGATAAAGAAATCCCAGCTCCAGTCTCTCATGGCCAGCAGGTCAGCCATACTGCGAAGATACATGGTCAGCAAACTGGCTCCACCCCAGATGGTGGCCATGCGCCATGGAGTCACCCTCACATTGGGATACTGGGTAGCCAAGGCCTGTATCTGCCTGTGCAGGTAGTTAGAGCGCTGAAACAAAGAGATTGATCAAACATGGACTAACGATACACATACATTTTAGAAGCTTCACTTATTGGAAATGAAAGAAAATGGCTATCTGCGCCTTACCTGGTCAACATGTATGTAGTAGTAGTGAGAGGTGTGGTAGATGGCTTTGAAGAGACGTTGGAATTGGCGAGAGGCTCGTCCATGAACCACCAGTACGAACGCTATTCTCACTGGTTTTGATGGAAAGCTCTCAGCCGAGTCCTCATCCCACTGGATATTCACATTGGCTTTACCTATGCATGTAAAAAGACACCAAGTCTTCATGTTCCTATAAATGTGTTGCACCTAATTCACACAAGACTGTATGGATCCTTCATCAGTAATATATTCGTGGGTTGTTTACATGTTTAATTACTAAATCAAATCTGTTATTTCATGGAAGCTGTGAGAGGCCGTGCAAACAGTGTATCAGTCAGTACACGATGGGGAGCACCTGTAAGTATCTTCAGAGGATGAAGAAATGCAAAGCATAATGATTATAAATAGTAATGATAATTAAATGTCATTCTCTTATTAAACAATTCAAGGAAATAGCTATATAACAAGGTTGCTAAGCAACACAGCGAGTACAAGTTTCTGTAATGATTAGCATATTCATAATAATTAAACGGCTATGTCACAAGTGAATGCTCACTGAGTAACGGTTTCCCTGATAGAGAAAGACTGTTTTTGTTTTTTTCTTGTAAATATGAAGATATACAGTAAGAGTGAGCAGAAAACACTGACCGAGTTATAGCTTTCTTGTAGATATGCATATTTTAGACAATTTTACCCATAATCTCTGAGGGTTGTGTTCTTATTAGACATGAGCAGTAACACTTAACCTAACTCTAACCTTTAAATGTAGAACAAAAGGCATTTAGTTAGTTAGTTTTTGAAAATAAAAAGTTTTTGATTGCCAGGAAAAATGATCACAGGGCTAAAATCACACATTTTGATACCACTGGGTTAGGATTGGAGTCAAAATATGCACACCTACAAGAAAGCCAGGCCAGATCTGTGGTACTGACAAGCGAGTGAAAAAAAGAACAGAAATGTTAGAAAGCTAATTCAGCCACACAACAAAAGGACCACAAAGCCATTCATCCATTTATTATGTAATTAAATTGGAACTATGACAATTTCAGCCACACAATAACCACTCTAACGACTATCCTCCCCCTGACAGGAATCCTACGAGCGAATCCACTGGGGTTTTCGGGTTTTCAGGGTGGAGCATCGTTTGACAATATGCCACCATTCCTCTAAAGCGAAACTCCCAAAAGATGAATGGGATTTTGCACAAATGACAACAATAAGCGTGCAAACAAACACAGCCCTTCTTGTGGCCAGCCAGGCCACTTTCAAACGAAACAATTTCAGCAATCTCTGGAAAGTCGTTGTTAACCTCACATAGCTCCACTGTGTGGTTTCTTACTGCCCTTAACCACTCAAAAACGCTTTAAATAATAATAATTTAAAAAAAAACAACCTTCCTTCAAGCTGTTCTTCACTGTCAAGCCCCCCAACATTTACAGACATTGTTTGTTTTGAATCTTCAGTTATTACAGCAAATGCATACACGCAGCTTTCGAGACATGTTTGTTCACAGAACGTGTCTTAAGGAGATTAATGACTATAATTTGGGACTTCAGTTCCCAAGAGCCTGTATTTGCTATAGAAGCAGAGGAAGCTGAGGGAATACTGGGGGTTGTTCTTTCCCCTGGGGTAAGGTTGAAAAAAAAAGAAAAAGCCCATCCTGGCTCCTCCCTACATCTGGCTATGAGGTCCTTTAATTACTCTGAATTTAAGGGCATGTGTCTGACATGTATACTCTTTAGAAACAGGGTTAAGAAGTCCCTCTTTTCCAACTAATCTTATTCATTCAAATTTAAGGCCAGGTGTCCAACATGGCTGTGTTTAAGGGTTGACCACAAGGGTGAAGGTAATGATATGCTCCCTTAGCTCCAATTGGCCATGGCTCCTGTCATTCACTCACACATCTTTCTTGCTGCTGTTTCTCTCTGTCTGCGTCCGTGCGTGTGTGTGTGTGTGTGTGTGAGTGACTGCTCAGGGGAAAATCTGCTGTGGGCCGTATCAGATTGAACAGTAATTGGTGGCCAGCTAAGAAGGTTCACTGGTTTGCTTTGCACACGGATAATTGGCCAGTCGCTTCACAAAGCACTTTGAGAGTGTGTGCCATGCTAGCTAGCTGAACTAATGAGCATGGCTGTGTGTGTGTGAGTGTGTGCTTAAATTTTGCTGTCAGTCTTGTCAAACGTGTGCTTATCTGCAGAAGAGCTTCACGTGTGGAGTTTTTAAAAATCACACTATGTATCTGGAGCTACCACAGCGCTTGCTTCAAAGAAAGGAAGAAGAAAAAAAAAACAACAGAAGGCTTCCTCTTCCACTCATCACTCTTCATCATCCTTTCCTTCACCATCAATCTTTTAAACTGCCCTTCCCTCATCTGCTATCACCCCACTCTCTTCCTCCATCATCTCGTATAACTTTGGGGTTCTTACCCACCCCTTCTTAACTGCTCATATGAGGACTTATAACAAGAGCCGAGCTATATCCCAAAGGGATTGTACCAAATTGCATTTGAAAATGTCTCAGGGATAGCGCCAGCTGCTTGAAACCAGCCACAAGCAAGGTTTGTGGATATAAACCACACTGATGGATTTTATTTATATAAATACATGAAGTATTTTCCCTTTGCCCTCAGAAACTGGACCACGTTTGATTTGTTTACTCAGGTCATTTTTAAAAATAACTAATTTATACTCAAATTCTGACAAATCCACTCCAAATTAATATGTACACACGCACACAAACACACATAAGGCAGCCACCGAAATGGTTCTGTTACACAGAGTGCAGCTCTGGCACTTACAGGATTCATTTGGAGCTCTTTCACATTACAGAGTTTTCCCTTCAAAAACATTCATTATAGCATGTTTAAGTATGGAATCTTTCTCACTACAAAGCCATTACGATATCACTCGATTGTTATGATGCATCAGCTGCCAGTTGCTTTCCCTGCTGGAGCAATGCAGCCGGGTAACATCATTATTAGAAAAAGTTTACACACGGGAAGCTAAGAGAGTGAACACATTCCTCCTGTATTCAATGATGCAAATAAAGAACTGACACAATTGCTAATTTAGCAAAGGCCTCAAGGACAGAATGCACATTAAATCAAATTGGACAATTTTGGGCTAACGAGATTAGGACTCGAATTGTGAATAACACATTGGCAGGCAGCGGGCTGGCAGACAGAGAGAAAGAAAAGTGATTTAATTTTGTCGTCGTATTGTCACAGCCCTGCCACCAGGGGAAAGCTCTTTTCAATATCTATGTCTCTTTTGATCAAACTATCAGTTTGAGTGAGATGGTGAGCTGCTGTGTGAGATGACACAAGCTTAGGCGGAGGCACATTCTCCTGCTCCTGGGACGGGGCATGCACAAAAGTAGCTACAGTAAGATACGTGCCTCTTCGAGTTATAAAACATGAACGAGGGCTGGGAAGGTGCCTGACAGACAAGGTATTGAATAGCTTTCTCCTCCTCCCCTGCTGTCCATGCTGCATTCAGTCCACTCCCATGCGGGCACGTGTGATGGTGTGTATGTGATGTTCACTTAAACATGGCCGCTGATGCATGGTGCTCACTGAAGGCTGCAGCCACAACAGATTTTGTTTACAGAATCTACAACCAGACTGCAGATGTCTATAAACTCTCAGGAAAAATTGTGTGTGTGTGTGTGTGTGTCTGCAAAAGCAAGGGGAACCTGTGTTCTGTGGCCAGCTTGAAAAAAACAAATGAAAATGGAAAACCAATTTGAATCAAATACAGGCAGCATCTCAATTTCCTCCAACAAATTCACTTCACCAATTACACAGACATCAGCAAAAAGGACAGCTCTTGCTTTTGATGAGAAATTGCAATTACAAGAGCAGGAACTATTTGACCATCCATGTCTGTCAGACTACACTCTTTATACCAAGCTTTGTTGGTATATTTTTAAATAATTAAAAAAAAGTATACACAATACAATTAGGAGGCTATAATTTTTTTTAAAAAAAGCTATAGTTCAGACTATATGAGGAAAAAGACAGTGACAGCCCATTAGCACTTCATCTAGAGGATGAAGTGCATTTGTTTGTTAGACAAATCAGCTCAAACTTGATCACTTATCTGACTTTGAATTCATTTGAGTACTCCTTAAATTTGAGATTTAGGAATACTCAAAGAATAAGAGCAGTTCCCACTCACCATCTAAAACACTTCTATATGTTATAGAGCTGTTTATTTGATTGATTCTGATGTAGTTTACAGTATGACGGCGAGAATAAATGTCCTTCATTCATTAAAGTAAATCAGATTTTTATTGTTTACTTAAACCTTCAGCAGTTTTAATATAAAAGTATACATCCCAAGGAAATAATTAAATTGTGAGGTGTTAAACATCCTGGAAACCCATTTTTTTCATTCAGCCTACTTACTGCAATAAATTGGGTTATCTACAAAGTGATAAATGTCCCTGATTCCCTGATTATTTTACATCTGAGCTTTCCTGATTTCTTTTATTGTCCTCATGTTTATAACTGATATTAAGTTGGTTGGATTGACTGGGGGCTTGAGTTTAGCAACAATTACAATACATATGTGTTGTAGGGTTGTTTGCTTGTGCTCTTGAAAGAGACTAGTTACATTTTTGAGTGTCACAGTCTCAATAACTTCTTGATGTGTACCTATTCATCATGATTAGTGTATATTTAGTCATGAAAATGACATTTTAAAGAGAAGTATTTCAGATCTGGAAAGCAGCTTTTTAAGAGCTTCAAACAGATATGATGGAAAAGAAATGGACTGTGCCAGCTCAACGGGCACGACTCCCCTTTCACTAAAATCAAACAATCAGTTGTTTCAATCAAAATGAAAAACTTACCCTCAATTGGGCAGTAGCGAGTGACCTTCTCAGGCATTAACTGCCCCTCCTTGTGTCTGCAGTACACCTCAGCGATCTGCTGCCGACACTCTTTGCTTTTGGCTCGAGACAGAGCTGAAATGGCTTCCTTTCCACTGATCTCACATTTAGGTGGCTGGTCGTAGGTCACCTCCAGCGTTGCTGCAGTTGCTTGCTTCCTGTGGGGATGCTGATGTCTGTGCTGCGACTGGGTCTGTTGCGCTTGTGAGGCATGGTAGCGCTGCTGCGGTCCTCCAGCAGCGCCCTGACCGACTGGATAAGAGGCGTTGTTGCCAACTGCCAGTGGCTGGTGGCCTAATGGCAGAACCTCATTTGAGCTGCGGCCCAGACCAGGGGAGCTGTCCCGCCAGGCCTGCTGCTGGGCGTGGGCCTTCTCCTGCAGATGCTCCCGCTGCTGCTTACTGCTGATGGCCCCTGCAGCCTGTCGGTGCGGCTGTGAGCGTGCACCAAAGTTACTATTGTCTATATTTTCAAAGTCTTTGGGCACAGAGTTCTCATTGTTGCTGTCGACTCTACTTTTCTCTTTTGGGCGGTGGGAGTAATATCCATCCTGGACAAAGATAGGAAGGAGAAAGACAAGGGAAGCAACGGGTAAGGAGGAGGGAGGGAGGACAAGAAGAAGAAAAGGGGGACATAAACAAGGAAAACAAGATCAGAATTGAGTGAAAACAGCGCATATCAAGTGTTGGATTAACAATCAATGTGGCATGTAAGAGTGGGCAGCACTGCATTGAACCGTGAGGCATGAAATGAAGTAGCAAGGTATTATGTGTGAGGGGTACAAGGTGCAACCTAACTGGAGGTGAAGCAGGGCCGAGGGCGCTGCTGCTCTGTGCCATCATCAGATTAGCCCCGGTTTCAATTAAATTCTCTCTCAAATGGGCCCAGCACTCCGTAAACAGATTACCAAGTAGGGATAAAGAGCCAAAATATGACTGTCAGTTTGTGTGGGTTTGTGTATGTGTGTGCGCACATGTGTACAGTTTTTTCACTGGAGCCACATGAGAATCTCAAGAAATTGTAGCGGCGTGGCATCTGACTGGAAAAGCTGAACTTGTCTACATTTACCAGATAGTGTTTGCACATGTCTGAACGTACAATTTCAGTATCTTTCTAGTAGAATAGCCTGAAAGCGAAAGGAGGGGCACAGCAGAAAGAGGAAAAAGGGTAATGACTGATAGTGGGGAGTGCAAGGAAAGAGCGCTGACACCAGGCATGAGTTCTTCTCCCGGGAAGAGCCGGCGCGTTCCAGTGAAATGTGCTGTGATGCTTCAAATGAAAAACTAAGAAAGCTGCCTGCCTGCCACGCCACTGTCATCCCCCTTGCTAGGCACACAAGAGAGGGGGAAAAAAGCGAGGGGGAAAGAAATGACAATAGCAGCCGTGAAAATATAAAGCTCAGAACAGCAGAGATCCCAGATGTGTTTCTCCATTTACAGACACAGAAAAGAGAAAAGATTGCTGGGGAGGTGGGGGGTGGGGTGGGCGCAATAAGATGTATGTGAGACAGAAAAGAAGGAGGTGAAGTGAGAGACACCAGGGAAGCAAGCGAGATGCTATTGTGAGCCGGCGGCTCGGCATGGAAATGTCTTTCCGGCCCTAAAGCAAGGCCCGTTATCAGCCCATCAACCTTCTCTCTCTGTAAACACCTTGTACAAGCGCAATTACAGAGGTGGCTGGATGACACACTTTCACACTCAGAGAGTCAGAAGGAGGGCTGATATTATACAGGTGAGACAAAAAACAAAAACCTGGGTGAAAACAAGGAGAAGACAACGTGCCTATCATCAGCTCCTTTAAGCTTCTTCCTTGGCAGAGATGTGATTCTAACAACACTGAATACCTTTAAGCTTTCTGCCTCTCCTCTCCTGAAATCTTTGCCTCTTCCCCCTCTCCTGCCCTTCACACTTCTCTTCACACATCCCGATTCCACCCTTCTGCTCTGCTCCGTTCACCTCTCATCCCTTCTGCTCCACATATCGGTCCACTTCTCTCATCATCTGTTCCCCATTTCACGTCTCTCACACCTCCTTTACTACCACTCTCTTGCTTCCCTGTTATTATTCTCAACTTCATCCCCGCTCCTTCCGGTAACCTCGCCCATTCTCCTCTCCTCCTTGTCTTTCTCTACCTCCTTCACCCTGCCAGTTTAAACAGAACATGTTTGTCTGAATGGCAGAACCTGCTAATCCTGCGTGTAACAGCTGCTTAGGCCAGTGATCACCTAAAAAGAAATCCTTACTTGCAGAGTTTCAAAGGGAATGCTTTAGAAGGCTAATCCATGCAGTGCAAGTCACTGGCTGTTTGCAGAGGTAAAACGAGTATGTGTGCACTCATGATTATGGGAGACCGGGCAAGCTTCTTGTGATTTTTTTTTTTTTTTTTTTTGTAGACTTGAGTGTGCAAGCAAAGTGGAGGCAGCATATGTTTGCCCTGGGGATACTCCCACTCTGACTCCTACTGTGAAAGACATGAGAAGATGAGGGACACAGTCAAACTGGAATAATGTTAGAGTGAGCAGAGGCAAAGTAAGAAACTTAACAAAACAGTGCTGTAGTGTCCTTCAGCTGATCATCTGATTTAGTCCAAATACCAGCTGCATAATTTTTTTTAACTACTATTATGAAAACTGTTGTTTCTTGGGTGATTTCCGTTTCAGTGGATCCAGGAAGTTACCGCTCAAAGCTAATCTGTGCTAAGCTTCACAAAGAAAACTCCTATTTAATAATTGTGTGGGGGAACTTTTCAAATCTAGCTCAACAGCTGGCATTCATTGATTGATTTCTTCCATTATTTAATCAGAGCTTTGTCTTGAAGCATCAAGAAAAAAAAGAAGAAGCGACCTTTAAAGTTCTTTCGAATTGAGAATAATAAAGACAAACAGCCGAATCAGCAAGAGTCAGGTGTGGAAGCATCCACACTCCAAAAGCTAAATATATTCAGTTTGCAATCATGTAGACAAACACAGCAAATCATCACATTTGAGCAAATGTCTGGCATTAGTTTTTAGCATAGGAATACTCTATTTAAACTATTAACTTCTTTACCTCCCATAACTGCTCCCCCTTAAAGGGATGGGAAAAAGATCACAGCTTTAGATTTCCTGCAATTAACTGACACTGCTAAGAGCCCCACACGGTTGGTCCCGTGTGGTCTAAAGTAGAAATGAGTGGTATTTGTAAGCTAGCAAAACAATCTTTACACTGGGCTCCCCTCTCCCTCCCCCTCTCCCTCCTCCTGTGAGTAAAGGACTCCAGTAGCTGCGCTGCTCTTTAATCTCAGGGACCAGGCACTAAGCAGGAAGCGGTGGGGCACAGAATTAATAGTGGTGGCGGCCATTGGAGACAGAGCTGCGTTAGGCTGCAGATGGGGCGGGGAGCTGGGGGGAGCTGGGGGGAGCTATCGATTGTTACAGGGGATATGTTTTCTGCTCCTTGGGAATGTTGGGGAAGCGAAGCCAGGATTGCCTGGCATGCAGTGAGGTGGTTGCGCGGGCCCGTGAACACACACACGCACACGCTTGCAGACAGTGAGCTTCCTGAGCTCTGCTGAGGACTGAGGCAAAAGCAGAGGGGGTAAACGTAAAAATCATCTATCACTAGTGGGTACATTTAGAGAAAGGCCTGTGGAGCTGGGAATTTCAGAACCCCCTCTGGGGATGGCTTAGTCCATTTCTCAATACAGAGCTGGCCCTTTCCACTTTCCCTCATTTCCTCTGCCACAGGGGGAAATATTTCACCTGTCCTTTTTTGCTCTCGTTCTCTTTCTTTTTCTCTCCATTCCCCGCAATCTCCCATGCAGCAGAAGAAAAAAAGCACATATCTCTCTCTCAGCACCTGTCCAGCTTCTCCCCTGTCCTCCTCCCCTCTGCCGTATCATCCCTCGCTCTGGGAAGGAAAGCAGTTCATCTGCTCCACACCCTCCCCACCTCCCTAATGCCATCATTTGCTGTTGCAGTCTCACGGTAGATGTGAAGAAGAGCAAGGTAGCAGCACATATCAGTTTCACCCCACCCTCCCAGCCCGCTTCTTTTAAAAGACATCATTCCTATGGGGCCCGAGCTGAGACAAGCTCCTGTGTGTGCCAGGAGGCTGCGCTCTGTCAACACAAGCTGGTGTATTGACAGCTTTGTGGGCAAAATGTACATAAACATGCAGTTGAGGTTTTTAAGAAGTACAGTACTGCCCATGCGTGAGTGAGTGGCTGCCATGTGGCTAACGAGCTCAGATTAATTACCTGAACTGAATCCCTGCAATACTCTGAGCAAGATGTGGCGTCTGGCATGACACGGGAGACTGATATACTGACAGACTTAGTTCACAGCTGCTCAAGCACCTCAGGACAGTGCGTGGAGAGTCACGCAGGGTAGAGTGGGGACAACCTAAATGCTTCTTAGAGATCTTACTCATCATAGCTTATTAGCTGTGGAGGGGGTAAGAAAAGAAGCTTTTGCTTTATAAAGTAGCAAAGTAGGTTGACCTTCAATTCATAACAAAGTGTCTGAAATCTTCCAAAGGGTCTAAAATGTAGTTTAACCAAAAATTAGAACAGTCACATTTTACAAAGAGACATTTTCTGATGTTTTATTTGAAAAAAAAAAAAAAAATCTCATGTGGCAGTTTTACTTGCTTGTATCCCGAAAGATGTTCATTGTATTCTGTCCAGTACCTTTCTCTTTGTTCTTTCCCCTTCAACTCTCTTCTTTCCCGGAGGCTAAAACTGGAAGATGCTGGTCACAAGTTTATGCGTGATTAGCAGCAGCTCCTAATGAATAGTCTGGGTTTGACGTGCATAGAAGTCCCCGGAGCAAAAGTGTTGGAAGCAGACTGTGTCTTTGTAAGTGAGTGCAAATGTGTTACAAACATCTAAAAAAAAATGATGTGAGCTTTCAGAGAAGGGAAGGAAGTTTGCTCTAGTTGAAAAGAAAGCAGAAATACATGTAAAACAGCTGAGTAAATGTTAAAAATTTTCCAGACGTAATGATCCGGAGGCTGACCCTTGTGGGTATTCGGAACATGAGGGCAGAGGTGAACTCACTGCAGTACACTTTCTGCTCCTTCCTGATGGACATTTTTGTAATATAATTATATGATTTTACTGGCTATATTTGAATGCATGAATTTAAACTAGGCAAGGAGACAAAAAGCACAGACCTCTCCACTCAAAACCACAGACAGAAGGAAGAGACAAGTTCCTATTTCTTAAAAAAAATTAGGACAGGAAAGCTTGGCATGAGAAGCTCGCCACCAAGATACATATAAAGAAACTTATTAACTCTGGGGGACTCTCCAGGGGGTTTCTTTAAGGCCCCAGTGGAATTAAAAAATACTTTTGCTTACTTTGCAATATGTTTGCATTCCATAGCAGTACTTGTATTGTGATCCCTTACAATAGTTTCCACAGAGCCCCTCTTGTGTATCCACAATACTCAGCCCACTCAAAGAACTGTGTCCCTTGATTGCTTTATATATATATTAAGAATCAAATCATGCCATTACTCCACGGTGGATTTTTATAAGCCCAGTATATAGCTTTTTTCCACTCTTTCAGCAGTAATAACTTTATTTAGGTGTTTTGCATAACTGTGCACCGTTCTCTGACATCTGCTTAGTGTTTGACCACTCTTCCATGCTAAATTCCTCCAGTTACAAGATGTTTGTGGCTTTTCTTACATGTGCTGCCTATTTCAAATCTCCCACAACATTTTAATGGGATTCAAATCTCGGGCTTTGCCTAATCCATTCCATAACCCTTCATATCTTCTTTTAGAGCCATTCCTTTGTGGATTTGCTTGCGTGCGGATCATTATCCCGGTGAAAGGCCCGCTTCTGGTTCCATTTCAGACTTCGGACACATGGCTTCATATAATCTTTAAGCAGTCTTTGATATGACGCAGAATTCATTGTTGGAACAGTGACCGCAAGCTTCTGAAAAAGCAAAACAATACCAAACCACCATGATTCATAATCACTGCCAGGTTCTTTGTCTGAAAATCTTTGGTTTGTCTACAATTACTGAGGCCACACATTAAGAAAACACCAGTTCAGGTCGTCTGCACTGAATTCTATCTTTTAGACGCCTCAGGAATTCACAGAGGATCACTGTGATGACAGTCTGATCCTGGGGGACCAATCACAGCGTGGGAAGTTACCTACAAATACTTAAAGTCACAGATTTGTAAGCAGATCAAACATATTGTTTAATATACTTCAATAAATGCTGTCTTTTCTTTCCTGACCTGCACAGCTCTGCAGAGCTAAACTAATCACCTGCAGGATGTCTTTTTTGTATCTAATGTAGGATAGTGTCAATATTCTCAACCAACTCTGCAATTTTGTTGTGGATACACATATGAGCTGAATTATCGGTCATCTAAAAGTATTATCTAAAAATGAAGAGGACAAAAACAGGGGTTGTTTCAATAAAACATGAAAAGAAAAGTTTAACGGCCAATTCCCCTCCTGTCTCCTTTCCAGTTGGGTGTTTTTGGCCTTTATCCACCATATTCAGCGCCAAATGTTCAATAAACCCACCTTGCTGTTTAATTACCTTCCTCCTGCATTGCGGGAAATCATTTGCTCTCTCTTTTTTTACTTCATGTATTACTATAGGTTTGTATTCCTGGCTTACACTCTGCACCATTAAAATCCTTATTGCTCGTTGTTTTGGGCATTTGAAATTGAGGAATTTAAGCTAATTTATCTCTTGCATTTACTATTAGTCACTCGGGATAACAACATCAGATAAATGTTTGAAATGTAAATGAGTCACTTAATGGACACAGTATAATTTAGAATCCACTCAATGCTGTGAAAATGACCTGAAGTGACTTCGACATTTGAAAAATTATAAAAAACTGTGTTTATATCAACATTTTTCTTTTCTCATACTTTCCCCCTAAAGTGGATTAAAGAGAAATAGAGTTGAGAGATAGCCTTAAATAACCCTAAAGATTTATTCCGACTGTGTACAGCAACAATGAAATTCATACCGAGAACAATGTTAGAGCTAAAATCCCCAAAGCATGAGGCAAAAATAAGGCTGGCATGCCCGAGTCTCATAAGGTTTGGTTTGCCTTCTCCCGTTAAAAATCTTTACTTGGAAGCTCAGAAGCTTACATAGATGGATTAATAAAAACACACACACACACCACACAGTACTGTACACACAGACGTCTGAACACACACATACGCACACCAGTCACATGTGAGCCTTGTTCAGTGCAAGTCGCATTTGTCCTTAGGACTGCCTGTGTTTGTGTGTTTGTGTGTGTGTTTGTGTGACTGTGGAGGAGCAAGAGCCCGGCAGAGTACTGAGAGTAATGCTGAGAGTGTTTCGGTTTTTATGTATAGTAGAAAGAACTGTAAAAAGAAAAGCGCAATTTGCAAATTAATTTCCACCAAAATATTTCAATGCATGGCAAACAGCAAAAAATAGCTTACTAATCCATTAGCATTGCTAAATCAAGACTTTGGAAAGAGTTTGGAATGAGGAAAACGCACCAGTTATTTTACAGTCATTGTTTTTTTTTTGTAATGACAATGTAAGACAATGTTTTTTGGGTCAGCAACTACGGCCCATTACCCTGAAATCCTCGCACTGCTCCCTTACTAGAGTTGAGGCTTCTTCAAAAATGTAACACTGAGATAGCAATGCTTCCCAAACCAACAGCTAGCATCTCGCAGCTAGTCAAAATGTGGCAAAATGCTATTTAGACTAAACAGCGCAGGCAAACATGAGATAGCTAGTAAAACCAGCTAACTATCTATGGGATTATAAAGTCAAAAAAATCTTACGGTAACTAATTATTAAATGTGACAATGACACTTTTGAGACAGATTGTTCTAAGTTGGTGGGATAAAATAGGTTTAAGCTATGGGGCACTGTTTGTAAACTGAAACATGCTGAAATTAACAGCAACATTTTTCACATTTAGCTCAAAACCTTACAAAAACATGTTTTTTCGAGTTTTCTTTTTTTACAACATTTACTAAAATATTTGTAACTTTTTATATTTAAAACACAATTTTAAATGTTAAACCTAAATGTTAAATCTAAACGTTACAGGAAACTAAATATTTAGCTAACATGCAAATTTATTGTACGGGTCAACGGAAATGCCAAAATAAAAGCTTTAAGAAAACCTCCCGTGCTAAAGTGTGCCGCTAGTTGTCAGGTTGTGCGTCTGCTGTCCCCTGACGGTCACTTCTCAGCGCCATGAGCTGCTTCACCTCTTGCCTACCAACATGTCCAGTGATTTAGCTGGACATGTGATTGTGAAGTGGAGACTGCAGCTGCTGAGGGTGCACTACTGCTGAACCTTCGGATAGCCGACAAAATGGCTCGTCCGATGTTTTCAGCTAAATCGCTCGATTTAAATGTAATATTTCAATTTAACATTTAGATTTGACATCTAAAATTGTGTTTTAAATATAAAAAGTTACAAATATTTTAGTAAATGTTTTAAAAAATGACTCAAAAAAACATGTTTTTGTAAGGTTTTGAGCTAAATGTGGAAAAATGTTGCCATTAATTTCAGCATGTTTCAGTTTACAAATGGTGCCCCATATTAAGCAAGCTTTTATGTGTTTAACCATAGTTTCCTGCAGTGTTTGCTACTTCTGACTGTATAATGCTAGTGAGAGGGGACATTATCAATATGGTTATCTCAGCCACTTAGCGTTGGCCATGAGCAAACTTTTTACTGAGGGGCAGCCAATGAAAAGACAGGCTGATTAAAGAGGGGGGGACAAGGGAGCTATAATGGCTTGTGTCAATTGAGGATGGACTCAATGGCTGCATTACAGCTCAATATAAGATGAATAAGCACTGATTTAGACGTCTTCAGGGAAACTTTGTATACCCTGTGACATAACCTATGCAAGCGGGTGACACCATTGCTGGCATTTATGCTTGTGCTTATGCATTATGTGGTAATTACATTGTGGTCTTTCCTGATCCAAGCTGATAGAAATAAATAAAATGCTGGGAGTATTTTCCCCTCTTGTGTCCCCACTCTTTGCTGTTTCTTGACAGAAGTTTGTATATTTCCTCATTTCAATTCTGATAGTTTGTAAATATTTGAGTCAAACATTTAGAGTTGGGTCCATAATTTGGACAAAGACCTTTTCCACCTTTTTCCAATTTTGCCTCTGTATACCAATGCAGTGTCACGGAAGAGTAGACTTCCAGCTGCAAAAGGCTTTCATGGGTTTTACAAAAATTCTGAATTAACCTTTTAGGAACTGCAACCAATTTAATAAATATTATAGTCGTCTATTTTCACAGGCTCAAAATTAATTAGGCAAACCGTTTCATGAGCAGGTGAGGGCTATTCCTTTGTTATTTCAGGACAAATGAGGCAGGCAGAGCGTTGGAAGTTGATTCAAACTGTTGAACTTGTGTTTTATCATAAATTTTAAATATGAGCTCCAAATAGAGGTCACTGCAAGTGAAGACACACAAAGACAGAGAGAATTAATAAAGGTATGAGCAAGTTTGAAACAAAGTTTAACTTTTATCCAGAATAACAGGAATTTAAAGTATGAAGAAGGAGAAAAAGAGGTCATGATCCCAAGCATACCACATCCCTGTCAAACATGGCGGCGGCAATGTTATGGCATGGGTATGTATGGCTTCGTTTATTGATGATGTGACTGCTGACAGAAGTAGCAAGATCAATTCTGACGTGTACGGCAGTGTACTCTGCAAAACTGATTGGACAGCGTTTCACACTGCAAATGATAATGAGACAAAGCATAACAGAAGCCCAAGAGTTTCTCAAGGCAAAGATATGGGATATTCTTAATGGCCAAGTCTGATCTGATCTCAGCCAGGTACATTATGTTTTTCAGGTATTACATGAAACGCTAAATGCAACAAAAAAGCAGCAACTGGAGGTGACTGCAGTAAAGGCCTGGCAGAGCATCTCAAAGGAGGAAACAAAGCATTTGGTGAAGCCAGGCAGTCATCTTCTGATTTTCATCCACAAATTAAACAATCCTTAAATATTAAAAAAGGGGGTGCAGTTATTTTGACACATTGAAAAAAAGATATAAAAATGACTGCATTTTCTTAAGAATTGGTGTAAAATACTTGAATTAATGCTCAAAATCTGCTCTTCACACATTGATCATGATTGTCTGACTGTCTGATGTCTAACTATGCTCAGTCCTTTAAAACCATCATCATCGTTTTGTCCCCTGTCCTCCTCTACCTCGCAGATGGGTGAATGCTTGCAATTTACACATGACAACAGGAATCTAAATCACACAGCTTATATACAGTATATTAGGCCCATATCTCACAAGAGCATGAAAGCCCTTTAACAGGCTGTGAGAAGATACTGGCAATTCTCCCACTGTGTCTCTTTACCCTTTCTCTCTCTTATACCAACCTCTTATTTTCCTCTGTGAATAAACCCCCAGAACTTTACATCTCCAGCTTTGAATAGGCCCCATCAAGCGATTTCTGAGCCATATCTTGCAAGGGCATGAAAACGCCTTACTCCCCCCACTGCACACCTCCCTGTTCAGCCATGAAATGACACCCCTATTTAATCAATTGTGAATCATGAAATTTTGCACAAGAGACCCCTTTTCTTTGCACTTGACAGTGATTGAACTGCACAGCCATGCAATTCCATTCACCACGGCGATGAGAAGAAAAGCGAGTGGGGGAGGGGCTGCGTCTCTGTGCAGTGTGTGTGTGTGTGTATGTGTGTGAAAGATGAAGGCAAGTGCCCCGTGACATCATGGGTGCCCGCTAAAAGGAATGACAACACAGGGTCTCTTCTATGCATTGAGACCACATGGTCCGACAGCACAGAGGGATCTTACAGCTAATGCATAGGAATGCAAAGGAGGTATGATCCAAGGACCAAGGGCCCTTCACAAACATTTTACATACCATCCAAAGAGACCATAAGGGATAAGAATAACAGAAAAAGGGAGGAAGGGCGTGGAAATGATAAACAGAGATTACAAATAGAAGTGGATGGAGGGGGTAGTGTAGGATAAAGACCAAGAGAAAAAGCAGAAAGGTAAGGAAAGGGCTGGGACATTTGCTTTCTTTCTACAGCGTCTGGTGGGAGCAACACGTGAAAGTATGATGTAAGCTCTGCAGTGAGTGTGTCAGAAAACATAGCTGACATACCAGGATTCTGTGTGGCATAGCAGTGATGCAGTATACCATGACCCTAGTGTGACCCTACTGGAGAGGTCAGACTGGATATGGCTCTGGATATGACTGAAATTACAGTAAACAAGGCCCATTCATGACTGTGATATACAGTAAGTATTGGGTTAAATACAGCGTGCATGTGCAAATTCACTCTTGTGCCTGTGTTTCAGAATAGCATGCTAATGATGTGCAAATATATCAAGGTTGGGCATTACGGTTTCACTTCCACTATGCAACCACAAATTCTGCAGGACAGGCCTCCAGAGTCACATTATTGTGTAACATGAAAAACACAAAAACTCCCTGGTGACCAACTGGACTTTTCTGTGTGCGAACATGCTTTCAAAACAACATGGATTCCAGTGTCATCAGTGACGCACTTGCTAACGTAGTGAAAATGTACCGGCAAACTGCAAATATGCTTAATTTGAGTAAAAGAGCTGTGTCTGTTGCTTTTTGTGACAGAACAGGTAGTGACGTTTTTATCAGAGATGCCAAAAAGGACAAAAAAAGGGCAGGAAGAAACATTTTGTTGCTTCAAACTTTTTTTACACATAAAAAACAGCTGAAATCGCAACAAAAGCAACACCTCATCATGCTTTTTTCACAGTAATATTACAAGTGTCTACTGATGACTCCCGAAGCTTCAAAGCCCAAGAAAGGGTATTTGGCACAGGCTTAAATTGCACCATGACAAACCTTCTAGATATATTCAGAATTTTTAGAAATGTATTCAGTCATGCACATGCACGACGTCAATCTGACAAATAGTTGGGCAAGCCACCAGTTTCACGCTGAAGTATCTCAAAAACTATTTTCATGGATTGCTGTGAAATTACAGACTTCCAGATGACGAACTCTGATCTGCTGCCTCTTTCTTGTAGTCTTGCATATACAGAAAAGATATACCGAGGATAATTTATAATCATTTTGATTCTCTTTCACGTTAACAAACATGAAAATGCAGTTTGGCTAATACATTGGTTTAAATTCCCATTTTATCCTAATTTTCCAGTGGACCATAGGGTTAAACTATTCTTGCTCACGTACACATTTATGGTATATTTAGGATGACGGACTATTTAGGAATAAGGATAACTTTATTGATCCCAGAGAGAAATTCACGTGTCTAACTTGGCTCGTCTGCTATTTGTATGAGGCCATGTCACACATATGAATGACGTAATTCATTTAATACATTTCCAAAAAATAAGACAACATGCAGAATACAGAGAAAGAGCCTCTGGGAAATTAGACAAACTGGTACAGCGTTTAGAAGAGGTGTATTTGTACAGGTCCAGGCAGTCAGTGGCATAAAATAAGGTGACAGAATAGCTCTGCAGAGAAAGCTCAGTCACATCAGGGGTAGTATTACTCAGTGGTTACAGTAGGAACTCTCCCCGGTTTAACGTCTTGCTATGGCACGCTTTTTTGATATTCTGACTGCTTTTTTTACAGCATGTTGTGCAGGGATTGCTCAGTAGGTAGAGTGTTTGCCCCGTGATCGGAAGGTCGGGGTTTCAAATCCACCGAACAGCTACCCTGAGGTACCCCTGAGCACGGTACTGTCTCTACACACTGCTCCCCTGGTGGTGGATTGGTAGCTGCCCACTGCTTCACTGAGTGAATGGGTTAAATGCAGAGGACTAAGCAATGCCCTACGGCATTAATGAAGTACACATTATTATTAAAATAACATATAAATCTTTAGCCTATAGAAGAAAGCTGTAGCACCCAGAGTAATCCTCGGGGCATCTTCCAGAGCTGATAAATACAAACAGCGGTCCTGAGACAGGCAGCTGGAGTTGACTCTTGTCTCATCCACTGGCCCCCTTCACTGTGTGTGTGCTGTCTGTGTGTTTTGGAGCAATTTCCGTGTACTGGTTGACTAATATTGTGGCTTGCTAAGAAGTAACAACCCCCTAGAAGTGGTGAAGGAAATTCTAGTATTTTACTAGGTCAATCCGTGACACTAATTAGGGAATATTTGTATCTGTATGTTGCAGACTTTGTGAACGTAGCCTGCAAACCAAGCTAGTTTCTATTAACTGATAAATTAGCGCTTCATCCTTCCATACATAAGAGGCAAATGCTGGCTCTAAGAAAAAACAAAACAAAACAAAAAACCCAACATGGTGGCGAGCAAAACGCTAATGCTGAAGCTGCAAAATGTGTGATGTCACGGTGGATGTGTCCTCCTTTTATAGTGAAAACCGACACGGGGAACAGAGCGAACATGTAAGCTTCAACTTGAAATTCAAACAGGGATCTTTTATTGCAATGAGAACAGAATGAGAACAGCACAGATCACTCCTTACTTCACCAGGCTCATGGAAACGTACAGTAAGCTAACAAATACTCCTTGTGTAACACTGTTAATCTGTTAAAAAGTTCCTGGATTAGTGCTAACAGATTGGCACCAGAAAACAAAAAAATCACCTTTTTCTTGTGCCACAGCCTAATTTTCTACCTGCCATTTCATAATTTTCTTTATAGGTTTTGCTTCCTGATTAACAAACATGTAACAAACACTTTTTGTGTGAGATAATAACAGCTCAGGGTATTGGTTCAAATTGTTTTGATCTAGTGACTAATACACATGTTGTCATGGGGATGAAAGGCACCTGTTAATTACACGGATGAATTTAGCTGCATCTCTTGCCACACATGCGTTAACTTGTTCTCCTCTTTATGCAGTGTAAATGTAGAGAATGGTACATGACTACATCAAGGACCATGAAATAACAGTAGATATTTTGCTGAGAAATTAATTTTACACATGGCATAAATTGACAATGACCTGGGTTCACTAAAACAACGAACATTCGTATTATGAACAGAAGTTACGTTCCTATCTTGTCCATTTATACCCGGATTGCAAATTAATTCTGGAGAACTGACAGATTCACAGTGAAAAGGTGATGAAAAGATAGTTATGATGCATAACGTTCTTACAAGCTTGTTCTTACAGGCCAGATTGCTACAGGAAAGCTAAAGGAGGAGTTATAGCTGAGAGTATTTATCTATCTATGTATGCAAAACCATTTAGCTGAGATTAGACAACTTCCTGAGCTAAAGGTAGACGACTGAATCATCATTAAGACACGAGTTCATACGAGCCTTCGGGCTGAAGAAGCTTAGAGCTTTATTTGGCTTGACTCAGGTGTCAATCATAATGTTTTATTTAAATATTATAAAGGAGACATGATTAAAAATACCTAAACTGGTATTTTCTATTACAGCCAACAAAAAAGGATTTGCAATCTTTTCATCAGGTCAAAATGAGTTCACACAAAGCATCATCTGTTTCAAAGCAAAAGTCTATATCGCTGTTCAGCAATCAATATATGAGGCCCTCACAAGGTGATGCAAGACCTAATAATTATATGGTCAGGGAATATTGACACATGTTAAATTGTCAGTTTTAGATGAAAATATCTAAAACGGGAGAAAATAATGCTTCCTGCACTGCTATTTGTTTAGTCCACCTACATGGCGAATTTTGCATTGTGATGGCAAGAGTGAGAGAAGCAGTCTGTTCATACTGCTGCTTTTGATCCTTTTATTTATTTTTTCAAAAATGGTGTTTGTTCTGAGTTTAACCAATTCTCCCCAAAAAACAGCCCTGAAAGAGGTCCTACAGAGGCCGTTTGTGCAGTCTGAACACGCACAAAGCTGCAGGGCGCCCTAAAAGAACTGCAAGTTCCCGCAGTAGATAACAAATAATTGGTGACCTGCTTAATTTATTCACCTCAGTTGTGGTTAGTTGTTCAGCTTCATAATTATGTTTAAAACATGAAATTATATTTATTGTTACAGAGTCATTTTTGTTGTTATATATTGGGTGGTATAACATTGCTAACTAACAGTAGATTTGTGAAAAATATGCAAAGGTCTTGAATTAGACAATGAAAGAGGAAACGGCTTCATTATTAGCGTGGCAAATATTTTGCTTGGAGGGTTAGATTGGGTTCCCTTACTGCTATTTGCCTACCACTGCATTACAGTATGAATGAAGACCCCTTAAGAGGGCCAATTATTTCCCCAGGAGATAATTTAAGTCTGGTCCCTTATAATGATTTCATCTCAGATAGACAGAAAACAGTTGGTGCTGTCATGCAGGAATCAGAAATGGTGTGCAGAGGAAGTTTCTGGTTGGATATCTGCTGAGAGAATTGGGGGTGCAAATCTGTCAGGGTGCAGCACAAATGTTTACTGAAGCAGAAAAACTCTAAAAATTACTTTTTCAAAAGTGTGAATGGTTCAGTTGTTACATTTACATTTGCTTAATGCATTCTGCATGCTGAGCAGTTAAACATTCGTCTTGAATATAATTTTCCAAATGATTATAATCAATTCATTTGGAAGTCACATCAGATTTGCATTTGAACAAAAAATGCACACAAACTAATGACTTTTCTCGAAACAGCTGTGATACTGTGAGACACACTGCCAATGTGTAATACGCTTATGCTGTCACCTCTAAAAATGTAATAAAATAGACTTAAATAACAATCTACTGCTTTAGAGGAATGCAGTTAATAACTGTCTAAAGTCACAGAAGTCCAGAAGTTATCTGTCAAGCAGAATGACAGGTAGATAAAGATCAGAGCAAAACAGGGAAAGCAGTTGGAGGGGAAGAAAGTGAAGGTGAGGAGTTAAGCACCTAAGCTAGCAATAACGAGAGCACAGATGGCTGATACGATCTTCAGGCCTGACACCCAGATCATTAAAACTTCTAAATGATTGAAGGCCCCACTGTCCAACAGAGACAATCCTGAGGCACAGAGGTGATTTCAGCCTTTAAGCTGTTTTCACAGTTATCAGAAACACACACAGAAAAAAAAATCAACAGGCCACAATAATAGAATTTACAGAATGAAAATTTTGCACTATGGCTTTGAAAAAAAAACACACATCAATTTGTAACAGAATGTTTTTCTTTTGCCCAAAGAAAATACCAGATATTTCACCGCTTGACTACAGTTTTGCCAGGGTCACAAAGGTTCTCTAAAATAACACTTTCATTTTATGGGGAATACAGAACATAATGGTGAGTTTGAGGCATTATTGCGCTCAATTAAAGATCAGATAAGGGAGATTTGAAACACTGACATAGCAACAAACAAGTATTTGCTCTGTAAAGATGTTGTAAAGTTATGCCATTCTTAGCAGACAATAACATCACAATCCCACTGTGTGTCATAATCAGAGCTTGTCTTTGTGAGATCCTCCCTTTGAAACTGTTCATCCTCCACACATTTACAGAGATCAAAGTAAAAGTTAAAGTGAGATGGGAGAGTGCTGTTCTCAGTGTTCAACTGGTGTCTCAAAAAACATAAGAGAATGAAATATATACCGTATTTTCCGCACTATAAAATCCTTTAATTTTCTCAAAAATCGACAGTGCGCCTTGTAATCCGGTGCGCCTTATGTATGAATTCTGATTGTGCTTACCGACCTCGAAACAATTTTATGTGGTACACAGCGTTAAAAAATCTGTCAAAAAATGTTTTAGTACAACGTTAGTAAGCTACGAAGCCGCACCGCTTGATGGATTGTCGGAGCCTTGTGGAGTAATCTGAGTCCAAAACTCCGCTTCAGGTCCCAAAGTCAAACGAACACTGCGGCATCACTGAGAGTAAAAACTGTCTAAATTCTTTCATCTTTAATAAAATGATCCGCGCTGCTGCTTTACTAGCTGTAACAATTAATTTTAACATCCAGGCATCCATGAAAACAGAATTTTTTTAAAATTTAACAGAGTTAGAAGTTAGCAGGAAGCTAGCTCGCTAGTTTACACCTAAACATGATGTAGCATGTTCTGACTGAGAGATTTCTGAAAAAATTAAACCGTACAGCTCTGCTATCACTTCCAACATAAATGAAGACAGAAAACTAAACAGCAGTGACTTTTGTAGGGTTACTGAAGTTTGACTAGCTGGTATACAATGATGAACGCTATGTGATCGCTAACGACACAGCTATGTTAGCATAACATAAACACAGTAAAGCTGGCGGATGAATGCTAACGTTTTTCCACTTGATAAAAGCTAACATGAGGGTTCCCGATGGTTAGGGACAAATGCAATCGCATGGCAGGATGCTGTAAAAGGACAAAACTTCAGTCAGGAGAACAACTGAGATTATGCCTTGCACAATATGAGGTTAGTCATTAATATACTGCAACAACATGGGAATAGAGCAGCTGTGAGAGAATTCAACATTAATGAATCAATGGTACCGAAGTGGAGGAAGCAAGAAGAATGAGTTGAGTAAAGTTTGACTTATCTGACTGTTTTGTTTCGCTTAATGTGCCTTATAATCCGGTGCGCCTTATGGTCCAAAAACTACGGTATACATATAACGGTCTCTGCCACAGTGTCTCTGCTGACCAGGCACACATAAACACAAGTACAAGGTGAATGGTGAATAGGAAAACAGATTCTCCTCATAATAGTGGGCTCATTAGTTTGCTAACTGTAGCGTATCAAAACCATTCAAAGTATTTGAATGTATCTAAATATGTTTGGGTGGCGTAATAGTTGAAGCTTGATAATTTATTGCTTATCATGTTCACATCTGTTACAGCTGTATGTGAATGGTGAGCGGAGCGGTGGGGATGATGTGCCCACCAGATTCTGGTGTAGTCCCAGTGCTTCTGAATGCTGCTTATTGCACCTTCAACTTTCTGTAGCAGACCAGCTTTGTCCTTCTCCTCTCTCAGTGAATCATGACTCTAAATCTCCTGGCAGCCAATACGTGGCTTTTTATTCATGCCAAACTCTGAGTGGAATGAGTGGACTGCCTTTAATACTGATAAGATCAGCCTATTTTTGCATATCTAACACACTTTTGGCATGATTTACATAGACGCAACATCAGATTCTGTGGAAACTGTTACATTAACTGCCAAGGTTCTAGAGAACAAGTAAGCTTTTCCCCTCAGTGTTGACTCTTCAAATCTAATCCCACCTCAAAACGCCACAGAGTCTCTCTAAAATCTCACCAAACCTTTTAAACTCAACATCAAAAGACGTGTGTAGACAGCAGGGCTGCCTGACCAGGCCACACCCAAAACAAGCTGCAACACAATCTGGTCAAATTACAATGTTCACCTCCCCCATTTCTACCCTTAAAGGGCACCTTAATATCCCCTCCACCACCTGGCTGGCATCAAAGCCTAAAAACCCAGCGCTTTGCAGGAGGACACATCAGCAACATTTCTGGCTCTCATTTCCTTCTCCACAGCAGGGGTGCGCAGGGACATGCCAAACCCGGCTCAGTGTGAAAGAGGTAAAGATGGAGGTAGACAGGGAGTCTCTTTTGCAGCCAATAATGTCTGTAATTTGTCCACAGATTGAGGACAGAAGAGACAAAGAAAAGCCCTCAGACACCGCTCATTTAGTTGAAAGCACATTTATGAGCTTGTGTGTGTGTGTGTGTGTGTGTAATTAGCAGCAGTGTGTTACAGCCATCTTTCTTAACAGAGGGGTTGCTGGACACCAGGATTCCTTCATCGCCCCCGTCCCAGCTGCAGATGTACATTTTGTCATGGACAGATGTTTCCACACATGCACATATGAACACAAAGATACACGCAGATGGATATGTGATGTAAAACTCCACTGACCATGATACACAAACTCGCACACAGCAGGGACACACAGGCTTTTTCTTCACTGTCTCTCCTCTAGCCTTTCCTGCTGGCCTTGTATGGCCTCTACACACCCACCATATGCTAATGGCTAGAAGAGAGCTATAATTTGTAAATGATTTAACCTTTTAATAGAGAAAAGATGAGGTTGGCTACAACTGAGTCCCTCTGGATGTAAAGTCAGAGAGGAAAAATATGGACTGGAGCAGTGATTTAGACATCATATAATTGTACTGTCCAATTATCTGTGCAGTTCATATACTGAAGTGATTTGTCTGCTGTATGTGTGCTGTGTGCATGCCTACATGTGCACTTGTTGGTGATCCTTACTTGAGGATATAAGCGTGTGCATCCTTTCATGCGTGCATGTGTGTGTGTGTGTTTGTGTGGTTTTCAAAACAAGCTGGTGCCAAGGCTTAGCTGATAGGCTAATTAAGCTCACCACAGGGAATAAATGTTTCCTCTCTGCCTGCCATTTGTCACACCTGGCACGGAAATGTCACTACGAAAAGAAACACACACACACACACACACGCACACACCCCGTGCAGAAGACACACGCAGTGTGAGAAGTGCTGAGGCGACAGAGCTAGTGTGTGAAAATAAGTGAAAGGGGGGAAAAAAACACATGAGCAGGAAACTAAAAAAGAAACAAATGAGACACAGATGTACAGCAGGAGAGAAAAACATGCAGGGAAATGTGCAAATGAGAGAAAATGATTAAAAAATATTAGTGGGGGGAAGAAAAACTTTCTGAGCTCTGCCAGACAACATCATCATCATCATGATCAAACAGCACTGAACCTCATTAGTATGACGTTTCTGCTAAATAAAATGTGAATAAGTGCTTCTTTAAGTACAGTCATGTTAACATATTCAGCAGGACAAGATTACAAAATTAATTGAGCACTTGTAACTCATAAATCACGACACCTCATTGCTGTGGCAAATCTGATGCATTCATTTTTATTTATGATTGTTTTTATCAGCTGCTAGTGTAATATGGGTGACATACAGTTACGACTCCCATCTGGACTTTGCACTCGTGGCATATACACCCCTCACAACAGCTCACAGTTTTTGTTCTTCTTCTGTTTTATACCTTTTTAAAGTTTTAGCTCAAAGCCAATACTTTGTCTTCAAAATTTCATAAACCAGCTAATGGTCTGTGACAAAAATGGGTCACGCAAAATGTTAGCAAAGAATGAATATTTATCAGAAACAAGAGGGGCACATGAAGCGTAGTAATCCGCAGTGTCGGCAGCGTAATTGTGTAAGGACGTAGTGCAGTGTTGTAAGGTGCTGACGCCAGAGACAAGCAAGGGACACGCGAGACCACCCACTCACACTCCGACACCAAAATGAACCAGAACAGATTGCAGAATATTAAATAAACCCAGTAAATCCAAATCAACCTACGGAGCAGGAGCCTTCACAAAAAGCAGATTCTGCACATGAAAGTGCATTTGAAAAATCCATTTGCTCAGTCGTTCTGTGAATAAATCCCTGCATAGTCTGACGACAACTCCTTGTTTGGTGTATTCAAAAGTTCTGCTGGAGCTAATAAAATGAAAGCTTTTCGTACACTTTCTTCAGTGATGTGCAGTGGGGTGATATTTCCTGGTAATAACACATAGGGGTTGTTGATCGGACAAAACGGTGGTTCAAAAAAACAAACCACATAAATAAAGACACCTATTTGATTTGGCAAATGCATGCCTAGTGTGCCATTATGACCCCAATAAGACAACAGTATCCTTTCTTATTTTGTCTCGTCTTATTTGTCGCTAACATGTTGTGTTGGTTGACACGTTCCACGGGACAAAAGCGATCAATTGTTGTGGCCGATGCGGATGACACCTGAGCCCACAATGGTCAGACAGTGGTTTTCCTGTTAGGTACTGTGTGTGCCGTGTTACACTTCAGCTTACCCTCTATTTTTCTCTCTCAGACTCTCACACACCCACAGATGAGCTTCTTCACACTGAAATCTGCTGTTTATTACAGGCGTGACAGCTTAAGTGGAGTGTAGCCCCACAGCCATTGTAACAGTATCACCAATAACTACCAGTCCCGACCCTGCTGCTGCTGCTGCTGCTGTAAAGTTGAGCAGAGCACCACACACCTAACAGTCTACAGGAGATTTGAGGTTGTGGTAAGTGATGATGACAGAAATTATGTAAAGCCTCCTCCAGCTGACATGAGTTTTGGGGAGAAATTGAGAGAAGGGGGAAAAAAACTACCCTCCTACTCTGTTGTAACCATCTCTTGTTAGATTGAAACAAATGACCTGGTGATGTTGTTGTGGCGCACAGCAGTGAAATAGATGCTTTCTGAACAAACACTCCATGCATGGATTACACAGTGCCGGGCTGAGTGCTGGAGTGTGGCGCACAAGTGTTGGGGGGTAATTTACTTTCATTTCAGCTTGCTTGAAAATGTAAACTGAAACTGCTGTTCATTTGCAAGCGATTATTGCCCAATAGATTAGATATAACATCCTTTTCGGAGCAGAAGTTTTTCATTGTTCAAACTTTTATCGAATCCAGCTCTCAGAATTGATTGCAATTGAAAATAAAGTGAGTTCTTATTGCCCAAACAGTGTGAGGATGCACGCGGGTGTAATGTTGTCAAAGCACATGGAAATTACCGTAGCTGTGCAAGTCAATGAAGATTGTGAAGCCTCAGCATTAGGGATGCTGCGCCTGACTTGATCTTTTTTTCCACCCAGTGCTGAAATTAATGCATGCCACATGGTGTTATTTCCACGGATCACTTCAAAGGGAAGTAGAATCAAAGATCTTGTACTTTATGGAAGCACACTGGCATCAGAGGCTTACTGATACTTGCCTTTTTCATCTTTGTTCCATGGAGTCCTCTTATCAGTCTCTTGTCAACATGTCACTTAGTCATCCTTAACTAACACCAATCTTGGTACCAGCTGTCCTTTCTTCCTTCTCCTCCCTTCCTCCTCTTGGGCTCCCTCTCGTTGTTCATGCCATCTCTCTCCCCCCGTGTTGACAATTGACACATTACCATCGCTGTCATCTGCTCTAAGACGCGATCCGTGCAGTCCGACAGCACCCGTATGGTCCCATCCTGTCCGGCACAGCAGAAAAAGGCGAGGCCCGTATGGAGGGAGCTTTCTCACAGAGGGAACATATCCTGGACGGTAGCGAGATGATGCTTATAGACCAGTGACTGCTGTGCTGTAATGATGTGGAAACTTAAGCTGCTTAAACTGCAAGGTGGGACTATTTTGTTGATGCTTGTAGCATTCTGTCTCCTTTCTTTTCATTTTTATTTCACAGTTTTCTCAGATAGTTTAAAGAACAGAACATCACTCATGTCAGATGAGTTACAGCCTATTCAACTGATTTTTTCATGACACCTTAACCCCTTCTGCATCTGCAGCATCCTTCTTTTTCTTATGCGCCACTGAAACTTCTCTCCATACACTCCAGCAGTTAATACTGAGACAACAACAGCTCACTGTGTTGTCATTAAAGACCAATGTTCCCGTGCAGCAGTGATAAAAGAGGAGAAGAGCAGAAATCAGACAGTATATGAGCTTGCGCCTCTTAATCTCTCCTCCTCCGGCTCAGCCTAACTGACATTTTCTTAATTTATTCCTCTCAGGATTCCAACATTTTAATTAGGTCACTCCAAATCTCCTCCCACGCAGCGTTATTCCGAAAAACTTTTTTATTTCATCATATTTGTCATTTGCCTGCTTCTTCTCTCGTTCTCTCTCCTTTCATTTCCTTTTTCGTACTTGTCAGTTTTGCTTAGTGGGTTATCTCACTAATGATGTACGGTAGTTTTCCGACCAAATCCTGCTGCTGCCAAAAGTAAATACAGCAGAGGTAAATACATAATTGAATTGTGGAAATACATTTTAAAAAAGTGGGTTTAAATAAAGAAATGTCTCCGCGGTATTTATGTATTAGAAAAAACTGTAAAGATTAGTGGGGAAAAAACAGTTGAAGTGCTTCCGTCAACTTTAAAATGGCTATGGTCTGTGCTGTATATGTGCTTATATATGTTAATGTAGGTTAGTGTCTGCAGTGTGTGTGGAGGCGTGAGATCATATTTTGCATAAGCGTCTCCTTGAGACCTTATACAAAGTTCCTATGGCTCCCAGCACTCTGCACACCTCTCTCTCTCTCTCTGTGTAGTTGTACTCTGAGAGTTTTTTTGTTCTCTACTATAAGAGAAAATATGTTCTGTATAATCTGTAAGTTGTTTCTGAGTGTGGCAGGAGTTCTGGCTTATCTCCAGCCTCAATGGAAACAAGAGGAAATTACTTTTCTGCAAAGCATCTGACAAGGCAAAATCCTTACCACGTTTTCCAGTGGCGCAGCAGGACATATACTGCGACTTAAGTGCTTTGCTGAAGGAGCCTAACACAGAACAGAGACAGTTCTCTTCTGGTTGCAATTCTCTTTAATGATCAGTCAGTAGGAGTAAGTGCCCTAAAACACCACGCTGACAGATGACTGTTTGGTATGGTGACTGTTAGGTCGTGGTAAAATGTCTCCATGCGACCGTCACTTGTAGTTTTGGTAGTGTGTGCGGCTGTTTTGTCTATTGCCACTCGTGTTTCGGGTGATGTTTTGGTCGAGTGATAAGATGCATGGCACATAAGTCAATAAACTGTAATTAGGAATTGCAGAGAAAGAGATGAGAGATGTTATAATCATAACCACATGAAAGCAGTTTTAAACTGGTTTCGACATTCATTCTGTGAATGTCCACACCAGATATGGGTCCCTCCATTGAGGTCATTAAGAATTTTTAATGCAGTAAACACGCTGGTGTACCATGATGCTAAGAGATGGTTTAAAAGCTTAAAAAATCTCCGTACGGTCAGACTGGAATTCCACGCTGAGAGTCGGGAGGACAGGGGACTTGTTTGGGACTTACCTCTTCTATCTAGCTAGCTAGCTAGTGAGTAATTAGATTATTGATCTAGTAACGATTTGTTTATTGTTAATATTAAAATCCAACTTTGGCTTGATGGCCTTTTGATACTCCTTTCTTATCTCGTTTCTGAGTATCAGGGTCATATCACTCATGCTACACTTAATATAACTGAAATGCTGCATTTTCAAGCAGAGAAAGGTGAATTAAATATAAAAACTCATTTAGTTGACCCACTAAGGAAGTTCTTTTGGGTCTTGTATTCCTTACAGTTGTATTCTCACTCTCAGGAAAAAACATAAGGACTGACTGCACTGTGAGACTTTGGATTTAAGAATTTCCTGGCTTAGTTTTGTCTGCTGCTTCTTTTCCTGTTATGGATTTGGGATATAGCCAGGGGAAATTCAAGTCTTCCATATCCACTTGCACACTTGTAGTTATGAAAAGACACAGACATCTGTACACTCAGCCACACAGATAAATAAATACACACCTGACATTACCATGAAAACAAAGTTTTAAATTACTAACTAAATAAAAATACTTTAATCATTTTGCAGAGTTTGTTTGGTCGATTCTGGTACTCTGATTTAGAGACACAGTCCTCTAGAGGAATGCCTGCCAAATCCTGATCTACCACAGTCCAACCACCACCAATCAGACTTTCCTACCACAACTCGGAGCACTTCAAACTGTTACGCTGTTGACTGCACTCAGTGCTGATCCATAAGAATGAAACAGAGCTACAAGGCCCAAAGATTGCTAATACATGACCTTCTAAGAGAGATAAGCTGAGAAAGCCTGCTCTATCTCCACCACACAGTGAGGGCTATAAAGGCTGAGCTCTAGCCTTGTTGTCTCATGTGCTCGAGGGTTCAGCTAAAGCAGCTCTTTGCAGCTCGAATTGTGTCTCTGCACTCCGTTTCGAAGAGATTCTGCCAGACAAGTAATTATGTGGTTAGCCTTGGCAAGTGGTGGGGGATAGCTGATTCTTGGTACAACTGAAGGACCAGAAGCCGAAGGCTCCGCTAGCCAGCTACAGTGATGCACTGTGTGGCAAACCGAAACCAGTCGGGAGCTACACTCCCTCTTTCCGAGAGGAAAGTGTTTAAAGAGCCACACAGAGCCTCCTGTGTGCATGTGTGTGTGAATGCGATGCAGCGAGTACTTTTACTTAAGAGTGCAGGGATAGCCTAGGTTCACTGGGTTCAGCCACACTATGAATCTAAAGACTGCTTTGTATCCATGTGTTGGATGTTTGTATGTGTTCAGGGGATTAGATTTAAGAGTTCCAAACTCTAAAAAAGCACAAAGAAAAATCTGTCACTTACTGACCAAATCACTGGCCACTATCCTCCCTAAGCAGACACAAACATAATTTGGATTAACCCACAGACCTTTGCATTGTTGTTTGGGGCATTTATTGCCCTCCAACCAAATCAAGTCGCTTAAAATACACTGAAAAACAACAGGAGCTGACCCAAAGTGCTTCCCAGTAATCCAGCATACAGAAGTATACAAGTGTACAAAAACACAGTGAACAGACAGTGATAAGACTGAACAGAGTGCCAAAGAATATCAAAGACCAAAATGTGCAAACATTGCCTTTATCCACTGTATTGTGGAGAGATTTAATGATTCTATTACCATGCAAAACAAATTCTAATAGAAAGTGACAGATCTAGCCTAATGCCTACTAGTACATACGGAAACCATATGGGCTTGTCACCATAGTAAAGACAGCTTCTGCTGCTCTAATCACTCCGACATAGCAGATGCACAGACTGAGGCATTATTGGCAAAATTAAAGCTTCTTCCCCCTTTTTCACATCGTGAAACAGCTGTCCAAAATTTGAGAGTGTAAGCTGGAGAGAAATAAGAGAACAAGGGAGAGTGGGAAAGAGAGAGAGGGAGTGCAATGAGGAAGGGAGCAATGGTCCAAAGCCATACCCCAGAGCGAGTCAGATAAGATACCCCAGAGCTGAGGATTAAGTTTTTGATCCAGATTTTAGTCTGGATTTGGAGCTTTTTCCTCAAGCTGGGTCCATCTGAAAGTCAGGGTTTGCTCAGCGATGTCATGTTGTTTATGTGCGTATTTGTAGGAAACAAAGCGACAGAAGAAAGTGCTTACGGCTCATGGTCGCTTGGTATTCAGAGTACATCGCAGCCGGTGCCAACCACAGTAGAAGCAGTTAGCCAGTCCGGCAGTATCAATTTGTCAACATATCCCAGCAAAAATCCTCTGGGGCCCCTGGGAGCCAAAGCAGGGCATTGGCAAGAGCGTAGAGTGCCTGGGGTGACCCAGCAGGCACTAAATACACACAGCTGTACACTGATATGGAAAGGAGCAAAATATGCACATATCATTCACAATGAGTACAAACTAATTGTGACAAGTATGTGGCAAATATACATATTTAGCCCCATTTACCCTATTTACTAGCATTACAACGAAAATATACACACAGCTGCAGCGTTATATTAACAGCTGCTATAGGAAAGGGTCAAAGACAGTGCATGGCACGCAGCCTGTGTCCTCTGAATCACGAGTCAGCTGGAGGCTGAGACGACATGCAGAGCATGACATGAACACACACACACACACAGACACACACAGACGCACACGAACATATCAAGTGAGGACTAACGCTTTCCCTGACCTCTGATGTTCAACGCTGCATCCACCTACCCACATACATCCTTAACGTGCGCATACTCAGGGGTATGATAAATTCACAAACTCTCATCCATCAAACATAATAAGGTGCAGGTTTTCTGTACATGATATATATAGTATGCAGCACACACTGACAGGCCTTACAAGTAACAAACAGTGAGATCTCGGGCATCTCTCTGACGCTTACCACACACTGCATTTATAATTTACAGTGCATGTACTTTCTCTGGGATTATGTTCTTACTCTTCCTATTGGGCACAGAAAAAGATATAACTGAGGAATGCAGCGACCTATAACATGTTGTCGCTTTACTATGTAGAAGCAAACTGCAAAAAACATTTTGTTCTCACATTTGTTGTGGAAAGCTAACTCACTCTTTGCGTTTATACAAATGACACAAATTAGGGTGGAAAAACCTAACTCGGTTTCACCTTTTTGATGACTGCATTCTCATCAGTGTGAATATCGACTTTCACGTAAGTTTGTTTGTGCATATTAAAACTGTTGCGCTTTCATTCTTTCCTGTTTAAATGTGGGATAAACTGCACCTAAAAGACAGAAACCACTGCAGTGCACTGCATCTACCTGTAAGTCACGGCCACACACCTAATACTGCAACTTTTATTGGGTGTGATGTAAAAGCTACTTCCCTTCACAGTTGGTATTAAGGGTAACATTGGCTATAGAGAGCAAAACTACAACTGCCTTGGTTGTAAGCGTACTTTTTAATGTTGTATTGGTGGACATCTAAGAGGATTACCTTACTTTTTGAGCCAGCGACAAGTGGCCACTCCAGAAACTGTAGTTTCTGTAGCACTTCCATTCATTTTTCAGCCCTGGAGGTCCTGTTCAAACTACAGCTTAATTTCAAGGTCCTCTTACCTACCTACATATTCTGCTGCTTTTTGACAATATTAAGCAATCCTTATTAGCAGATGGTGCTTGGTATAATGGAAAATTTGAGCATTAAAATCTCCATGACCTAAATGAGCAGCCTCCATCTGCTGATAAGGAACATGCTAGAGGGGATCATGTGAAGTAGTAGCAGATAAAGTCTCACTTGTTGCTCTCGTCTTAAAATTGCCAGTGTCAAGGCAGCAGGGGGAAAAAAAGTGGACTTATCCTAAACTGCTCTAGTAAGTAACTTTGACATTCTTGCAACATCCTTGCACCAAAACCCAGAAAATGACATAATGCATTTGTGGACATGGACTACCATAAACACCAACAAAACACAAACAAGGATGATCAAAACCAGCATGGCAATTTCCAAGGAATAGTTTGACATTTTTGGAAGATCTGCTTATGAATTTTCTTGCTCTTGAGTTATAAAAAGAAAAGATTAAGCAGACTGTATACTGGGAGAAACAGATAGCCAGGCTTTATTCACAGGTAACAAAATCCTTCACTCATAAACATGCTATTATCTATTTAGCACATATGACAATTTTGAAATTTTTGGTTAAACAGGATTGTGCAGGAATAATTTCAGCAATGTAATATGCACAGAAGGTCTAGCAAAAAACGCACAATAATTTAGAGAAGCTAATAATCCTGCTTATTAATCTCCCTCACTGCCACTGGACATAATGCCAGGGAAAATACAGTTCTATGCCTCTGATTGTTCTTTGTACCTTACAGCAACACACTCACATCAGGCAAATAGTTACCAACTCATTACAGTCCTCCTCTATTGCTGTTAAATTGCAGTCATTTGTGTCTTTTAGGCAAATAGACTTGAGTGCTAAGCAAGCAGACATGCCCTGGCTGAATTATAATTGCCTTGACCAAATCTCTTTCTCAGCAGTTAAGAAAATTATATCTGCGCAGTCTATATACCTCTGGAGCGAATGTGCACGAGCCTAATATGAATAAACATGCCAACTTGGTCACACGCTGAAAATTATCCATCCAATGTATACGCCAGGATCGGTGTACTTCCTTTTAAGCCCCACAGAAGCTCTGCCCAGACAAAACCTCTAAAAACAAGAGGTATCATCTATACACCAATTAAACTGAGAATTGTATAAAATTGTTCTTGTAGGCCTAGTTGCCACGGCAATTAAGCAAAGAAACTTGAGGACAAAGAAAAAAAAGAAGAAAATCTCAGTTAGGCTGGCTATTTGGAGGGGCACGCGAGAGGAAAAAAGAGCAGCATTGTTCTCTGTTTGAGCTCATACACACAAACACTAGCAGAGTGCTGACACCAATAAGCAGTCAATGATTTTCCTAGTGGTTCTCCTCTATGGAAAGCCAATTCTCCTGAGGATGCTTAAAGCACTGAAAGCCATGTGTAAACTCTACTCCTGCTCAAACACACATATAAACACAAACACACGCAAGTCTAAAACCTGCAAATTCTTTAACTTCTCTTTTTCTCTTTTACAACAAAGTGCATGTGTATGGATTAACCTTACCTCTCCCTTTCTTTGATATGCAGACATACCCAGTCTTTCACCTTTAGCAAACTCCCTGTAACTGCCATTGCAGGAAACACAGAGGCCGTTATACATACAGCATAACTCATACACGTGAGCTCGGGTCTTGAGAGTGAAAAACATGCAACACTCGAGCTAATTGTTAAGTGCTATTGTGAAAAAATGACCAGGCTTCCCTGCTTACTGAAATAGAATCATGAATGCTTTATGTAGTATGTAGCCAAAAATGTGTTTGATATTACGCTTGCACAATCACACTTCCTAATTAACTTCTCTTCCTTTGCCCCCTGCTTCCTGCTCACACATATACATGCTTTTTTTTTTCTTTTTTTTTTTTTGTAGTGTAATTTCTCTATACCTCTGAGGCCCTGTATCCAATGAAGTGGAACAGAAACTGGAAGTATAGCTGGAGACAGATGAGAAGGGTGAGTAGTGGAGAGCACAAAGTGAGGGAAAGTAAAAGCGAGAGGAAATGGGAATAAAATAAGTGGAACGAGAGCAATCGACAAGAAAGAGAATCTAGTGAAAGAGCAGGTCAACTCAGGCGGTGGCAGTGTGGAAGCGTCTGCGGAGCGTTGCTGATGTGATGGCATGATGATGATGGTGTTGATGATTCACCGCTGGTAGGAAATCAGAGAGAAGAACGTATTATTATCACGCAGCTCAATTACACCGCAATTTCTCCCCGGCAGCGACAGCCTCTGCAGGGCTCCTCATTGAAGCTGATTTGGGAGGCCTGCGGCGTCTGGAGGACCAGAGAACGACTCAGCAGTGCGGTAAGACATCCCCACTTGAGAAGGGAGAAGAAGAGGAGGCAGGAGAGGACGACCGGGGAGTGAAAGAGTGGTATGAGGAGACTGAGGGAGTATTTAAGGAGAATGGTAAAAATATGGGAGCGTCTGCGTCGAAATCTCATGAGCTCTGCACTTAAAGTGTTCGGCAGAGTGGAAGCAGACAGGAAGGACAGACAGGATCTAAATGCGCTGCTGATGGAGAAAACACCTGTTCAGTAATGGGTACCAGCTCTCCGGCTGTTCCCGGTGCTTTAATATGAATACTGAAGAGCAGCTATTCAGGTGGTGCTTTATAATTTTATTTACTCCCAAAGTGTGTGTATGTTATGCATGAGCCAAGGGAGAAAGCAGAATGATGAAAACCTTTGTGTCCATGCAGTAGGGGTGTGTACGTCTGTGAGAGGCAGATTGCATGTGTGAGTGTTTTTGTGATTCAGGACAGAGACCATTTTAATGATTTTATGCATTCTGCTGTTGCGTGCCTTTAGCACAGAAGGGACACTGAAGAGTGTGTGGGAGTGTGTATGCACATGTAGGCATTTTATGTAGGTGTTTGCATCTACCGGTGCATCCCTGCTGTCTCTAGTGTACCTGAGATTTTCCTGTACAGTGGCTACCCTACAGCAAGGGCAGCTTCAGCTGAACTGTTACAGTTGACTTCATGGTGAGGGATTACTTAATGTCACCTTGGCAATAAACCTACATGTTCTGTCAAACACTGCCACATTTTATGATTTTATCACAGGAGATAACCGCTTTATGTTGGTGTAATCTGACCACATTACTTTTAATCTAACATATCCTTAATGTATCTTTAATGCTGCTCTTATAAATATTTATATGTAAGAGATTAATTAAACCACTCTGTGCAATCTGAATAATGTTCAGAATATTGTTGAATTAATACAACTAAGGCTTCACCCAAACATTTGACTATCCAGTAACTCCTTTGTGGATTTTTAATTTTATATCTAGATTTATGTGCTTTTCAAATGCCTTTAACTGTTTTTTAATCCCTCGGCTTTGTAATGACTGTTCTCCTATTTGTGACTAAACGTGACTCAGTTACACCCATCACACCATATTTGAGCATTTTCAGCTATTTTTTTCTTGACTGCTTGATACAGTCAACTTGATTTCCAAACCCAGCAGGTTTTCAGGTTTCAGCTCTGCTGAATGTATGACTCTACTTGCCACGGGCCCAACCATAACTAGCTGGTGAACGCAGTTAAACAGGAAATGGTATTTACCTTGGGAGCTGTTGGAGACTAAGCTCAAGCTTAAACTGGGATACTTATGAGGAGAGAAAAAACTAACCCAAATAATAGTCCTAGTTTGGTTTTTGTTGTGTTTATGATCTCGTGTTGATTTTATACTTCTCCTCCTTCACGTTTCTTAGTGTTTAACCCTTCTGGCCTTTCCAGTTTTCTGTGTCTTCCTGCTTCAAAGTGTGCTGTTTGTTACTGTGTTTGGCATTTCCTGTTTTATTTTGTTAATCATAGTACTTCCTGTCTCATTCATTTCTCTAATTCCCTAATTGTGTCCTAATTACTTTGGCTCACTTAGCTTTGGGTTTCTTATCCTGTCGTTTGTGCCTTTGTATGTCAAGCATTCAAGAGCAAGAAAAGAAAAAGAAAAAAAAAGGCTGATTTGGGGTAGGAAGCACAGTGATGTGGTGATTAGCACTATTACCTCATAGCGAGAAGTCCTTGGTTTCCATCTATTTTGTGTGGAGTTTGCATGTTTTCCCAATGTGTGCATGGATTCTTTTTGGGTGCTTGTGCTTTCTCCCAGTCCAAAGACATGCAGGGGATTAGATTAATTGGTAATTCTAAATTGAATGAAGGGTTTTCTGTCTCTATGTGTGTCTTATCTGTCTCTGTCACAAATTAGCGATCTGTCTAGAATGTACCCTACCTTTGGCCCTACAACAGTTGGTATAGGCTCCAGCTCCCCCACGACTCTAAATTGGATAAGTGGAAGAATACATGGATGGATACATATTATACTGATACTTATAGGTGAATTTAAATCATACTTTTGCATTATTTTGCAAATAATGTGATGTTGTTCTTTAATATTTACCTACTTGCATTTTTATTATTTAAAGTGAGGAAAAAAATGGGTTTGAAGGAAAGCCTCTTTTACCTTTCCTTCAAAACCAGGTAGGTGACTGCCCCATTGCATGCATGGAGCTTGCATGCTAGAATTTTATTCATGGGTAATACAAAGAAATATCCTAATGGAACAACTTATCAGTCAGAGTGAAGAAGTAAACCAGTGGAGTCACACCAAGTGAGTTGTGTCGAAACATCAAGCTGAGATTATTCTTTCAAACGTCTTCCTCAGTCTAATCCTAGATCAGAGCTCTTATTATATATATTTATGGTTGATAAAACCTGCTGATCACTGTCTTGGCACCAGATTTCCACTAAATCTTAAATTTCACCAACAGAGAGAAAAATTACAGACCTGAACCCTGCAGGAGTGGAGACCATTTGGGATCAGGTTAGTTTCCAGAAACGGTCTCCAGCCATACAATCTCTGCCAGTGGGACTCGAGCTACACTAACAAGCCTTCAAACCAAACCGGGTTCCCCAGAGGATTACGCTGGGATTTGAGTCGACATCGGATTTGTAGAAGGGATGAGACGTTTATCTTTTCTTTTTTCCATCCAACATTTCTTCTTCCAGCTTTCTTCTGTCTTACATATCTGTCTTTCTTTCTCTGCATGTCTCTATCTCTCTTTTCTTTCCCCTCTGACTTTCTCTCTTAATCACGCAGACAAGTCTTCTGGGCTGTTGGCATTCAGCTCCAGTTGTGAGAAGAAGAAAAAAAAGAGGAGGAGGAAGCGGAATAAAAGCACTGCTGTCAGTTCTTCTTCTCTTGCTCTACAGGACTGGAAGGACAAAAGCTTTCCCTGACAGACCGGATAGCCCTATCTCTACCCAGCCATCATGTCTTTACCCTGTGTCTTCACCACACCGCCATGTGCTCTTTTCTCTTTCTGTCATCCTCCCTCCCTCTGTCTTACTACAATAACACAATACATGGAGATTAGTGTATGGCATGTTGAGGAGGAAATAGCAAGGCGCTGGCTCATTGTCAGTGTCATTAGTACGTGTGGGCGTGATTACATGTTAATGTGTATTTGCATTTTGCATGTGGACCAGTGTGTTGCATGTTGCTGCAACGATTTAAGGGAAGTGGACAGTCTGTCATGTGCTTCCTCATTGACAAGACTGTCATCTTAAGTAAGATGTGACCATTATGGCTAAAAGAGAAACAATCTCCATACTGTTTAATGAGCCACAGCAAAAGCTCATTCATGGTGAATGCTGCAGGGTATCCAGCAGAGATGCTACATATGCAGTGTGCAATGTCATCAAGGCCAAAACATCAGCAAGAAAAGAGACGTGAGTGCCAGTACAGAAAATCTGACCTGCAGCTTCTCATCATGTAAAGTCTCCCTACTTGACAGCCTACACCAGGAGGAAAACAAATCACTTACTGTATGTTCCTTTAGAAAAAAGATAAAGATTACTTGAGTTTGTGTTTTAGCAGAAACCAGCTGCAGAGTTGCAGAAATGAGTTGTTAAATCAATCAAAAACTGAACTCACAATTAGGAATTAAACTGAACTTATGTCAATAAACATTCAAATCATGGTCTGGAATTGAAATGTTGTCTCAAAATATTAAAAGCGCTCAAGAAATGTTTTTGCAGTTCCATAAAGTTGGGCTAAATTTGTAAGAGACAAAAAAGAATCATCAGTTTGTGTGCACCGGTGGCAAAGATGATTTTTATATTAAAAAAGAAAAATTCTGAGAGCGTTTAGTCTTTCAATGGCCAATTTTCTTCAAACTAAATGTAAAATAGGCTTTTAAACATCAAATCAGAAAGACTAAGATAACGCTTATTACCTCAGTATGTCATCATCAGGTTTATTTTCTCAGACAGCATTGCTTCAGAGATGCTCACACCTGTTTTTATTAATCAGCAAATTGCCAATCAACCACGATCATGTAAAGAAATTGGCAGAATATTTCTCAGTTACATCTAAGACTCTCACGAGACTTTGTCATTTATTAAGCATTAATGAATAAAAATCAACAGGAGTTTTGCTAATCTCTGATTACTGTGAATGGAAATATGTATTACTTTTTTTTGTTTAACTGAGCTTCAAACATCTAGCTTTGTCAGACTGACATTTCTTGTAAGAAAACGAGTTATATAAAAGGTTTCGGGGACTTTAAATTCAGTTTTCTCAAAACAAAAGTTTTTCTAAGCAGTGCTAGTGTTCAGTGTTTTTAAAAAACATTTTTACATATGTAATCTGAGTTTTTCAGTGGGTGGCACTCATCTCTTTACTGTTTACTCAAAAAGCAAAAGATCTTTATAAAGGGATAACCTTGAAACTCAAAAACAGCAAGAGTTTTGAGCAACTGGCATAATAATCCCTCCATATGGCGAGGTTCTAGTCCAAACCAGCGTTTGTGCGTGTATATGTGCGTTTATGTTCAGCCTTTAAACTCTGTGCTAAATATCAACATGGATACCCGGCTTTAGATAAATCTAATTTCACCCCCCCAAAGTTCGTCTCTCTGTCTCTCTCTCTCAAGGCTGTCTGCTAAGCCTCTTACCTATGGGATTATTGGCAACGCTAGGTATTATATAGCTTTATTCATTTGGATGATGCGTTATTAATGTGTTGGGGAATGAAACCATCTGTAACGCCGGCAACGGATGATGGGAGGATGAAGGGCAGGGTGGGTGACGGAGGGGTGGGGTGGGGTACGTCACACTGAGGCAGGAGAGTTGGCTGGTCTGAAGTTGTGGTGTGTAGTGATTTCTGTGTATGCAAATGTCGTGTTGACACAAAGCTGTAATGAGTGATAATAGTGAGCTTTGTTTGAGTTGACGTGGCGGAAGCAAGATGAACAGTAGTTATGAGCTTTGATTGTGCAGTTTTACAGATGAGGCGCACAAAGGCATCAAGCAGAGCACATCACACACAGAAACGCATCCATATACAGAGTCTAATGTGTTGGCACATCACTCTGAGAGTTCACTGAGAGACACCAAAGCTGATTTTCTTTCAACTTTATCCCTTTCAAATTTATGGGAAAACCTGTGTAAATGAGTGAAAACATAACCAACACAACGGCATCCACACAGGACACAAAGACTCACAAAGCACTTTAGGACTGGAGAAAGCTTTTGTAGTTCAAATAGCTTTTGGAGGAAGTTCACACTTTTTGTGTGTGCACTGCAGGAAAAAAAAGAACTATCAGCAAAAGAAGAACCTGATGGAGTGTACAGTAATACATATGGATGTAAGTGCGCTTGACCTGATGTAACATCAACAACTCCCATATTTTTTTAAAAAATGTAAAAGTTAGCTGAGGTACTATGAAAACACTTGGGAAGCAGTTGTGTAAACAACTGATAGCTGGGTAGCACATGTAGAAATGGACTGACAGTCCAGTTTTTATTTAGCTTTCATGCAGCTGAGAAAATACATGAGCTTGAATTGTTATAGTAAAAAAGTTTTTTTTTAAAAAAGACTTGATTATAAGGTTCACAGAAATAATATATACAGAAATAATTAAAAAATAAAAAGTGAATAAAAAAATTAATAAAAGGCAGGTTGCCCATAGCTTTGGACTTTCTATGGCAAAAGCCCGGTCCCCTTTGTCACTGTGTCCTTCATGTCATTGCTGTGGTTGTAGTTATTAGCATGCCACCCATTAGCTAACTAACTAATAAGCTGCAGATGCAAATGCAATATGAAAAAAAATATCAATGACAGGTATATAGTTCTCAGGGGTTTACCGCAGTTGGTGTTAACCCTCATGGACTCCCCAAAATTCAGCCCGATTTTGGAGTGACACGTTTGACAGTTTTTCGGTAAACGGGAGAACAACATGTAGATTCTCATTCCTATTGTCCAACAAAACAGGGCCATTAAGGAAAAGCTGCAAAGCTTGTCTGATAAGCATCTGCCTTGTCATTACAGACGTTAATCTCATCAGTTCGATTTTTCATTAATTGTTGATTGAATAAAACGTCAGCGTCATCATCTTACATGGAGATCAACCATCATCTCCAACCAACAGAACAAAAGAAACACATCATTCTTACTCTTATATGTGAGAAAATGAAAATAAATAAAATAAATGCAGTTGCATAAATTTGTTGATCTAATAAACAATTATCAAAATTATTGCTGCTGATTTTTGTAAACTATAGTAGAAACCTACCGGACAGTGAGTAAAAAAACTACATGAACAAAGGAGAGTGTTTGCACATGATGCCCTCTTTGTAATGGCACTACCTGCTGAATTATTTTTACAGAGAATGGCCTCACGTTTAACTCTCAACAGCTGTTTGTGTTTAATTTCATGATGCTGTTATCCCTTTGAACTGTTAAATAATTAATTAATAGAACACGCTTGATGCTCATCTCCTAAGCAAGAGTCAAGATGACTGACAGGACTGTGTGAGTCATTCTTCTCTGTGTTCTGCTCCTGATAAGTATAATGTTTCTCATGCTGTGACACCTGTTGAATAGTTAAATGGCTGTTCCTCCTTTGCACAATGTCAGTAGAGAAGAGGAAGACAAGGGAGCAAATGCTGCCTCAGTTGCAAACTGATTACACTGAAAAAGCCTGCAATACATGCATAATGTGTGCTAGGAAGAGTGTTAAACAGGGAAACGTCTGTGCTGTGGATTCTATGAAACTTTCAGTCTCCATGCTACAGAGCACATAATCTAAAGTTTTAGGATGCCACACTGACACTGACATTTTTGCATTTTAGTAGGCTCAGCTTAGTGAAATAACATGACAGGGTTTTAAGAGTATTGCATTATGATAATGATAAAATGTTTTTTCCGTTGCTGGAAGAAGCACCGGTGTCACGTATACAAATTACACTTCAACATCAAAGTGTCTTGGGTTTTCGATGTGTCTCTTTCAAGTCTGAGGTGCACACTTCTTCCCTTAGATCTGAATATGTTCCCACCTCTCTCTGTGACTAGTGGCACTTAAAAAAAGAAACTCCCTGTGTGTAAAAGCACAACCACAGTTGGATGCACTGACGGGCAGACTGTGCTTTACTTTTGCCTCATTACAGGTTTAACAAAATAACACTTTATTGATGTAATGATTGAGACGTTTGAATTTTTAAATCACACAGTGCATCTTCATGGTGTCTATGGACTGTAATTATGTACGTTCAAAGGTCTGTTTAAAACAGAATAGCTCGCACTCTACAACGATTTACTTTAGGGGAGTGCCAATTTAACTGCCAATTACCACTGTGAAAATGGCTTTGACAGGATACAAAACCCAGCACTGACAGTGACTGGTGCACGAGGTAGCGCTGGGGCAAGTGATACTGCCAGGAAGGCAACGTGAGAAAGCACTGAATTTAAAAATGGAAGAAGGTGAACGAGCAGCTTTTATCACAAAGTGAACAAAAGACTTTCAGGGAAGGACACATGAATATTCCAGCCCTAAAATCATTGCACCATCAAAAACGTCACGCCATACAATAGCACACTTTTGTATTACTTCACAGTAATTTACAGTGCATGGCCGAAGTGTCACTGTCAAAAATCAAGTTTGCATGAATGACAACTAACAATTAAATCTGAATGAATGTGAACACAGCACACACAGCCTAATCTTTAACTACCTCTGCAGACTTGCCAGTTCTTTACTGCTTCACTTGGGGGGAATTTAAGCCAACATTACTGTCAGTTAGGTGAGCTATAAGTCAGCGAGCGGCTGTATCTTAATCTATTATTTGCTTCACCGCGGTGTAAATCTGAGCTGCTCTTTCATGTTACACTTTTTAAAAAGCTTTGTATCATTATTCTCCAGTGTTTGCTAGCAAAAGGAGGCACAAGAAGCACAAGCAGTGGACATTTCTTGGAAAAAAAAACCCGAACATTTGCTCATAAATATAGACAACAATAGCACAAATGCAATAATTTATCCGGCCTGCTCTATAAGCTACAGCACTACATGTATATGTACATTCAAACAGGGAAATGTGAAAACAAAAAAACATGACGCACACTCTGTGTGTAGCTATAAATTGTGCATGTGGGTGTTTGTGGGGAACTGTTTCCCTGCATGCACACAACATTTTGGGTGTTTGTTGAGCGTGCTGGTGTGTATGTGTGTCAGTGTGAGTCAGCACCGTGATCACGGACACAGTGTGATGAATCACATTTTGGTTGTGGTGGTGGTAGTTGGAGGATAGATGGTAGCAACAATGGATTTTAACAAAGCTCCTAAATATGACAAATCTAAGGTGTACATGTGAGGCGGTGTGCATGATGGCAAGAAGAACATTGGTCCCAGCATGACTAGAGAAAAAATGTTTCCATTTTAAACTTGATGATGTTAATTCTGACACTCTTTAAATCCATTTTTAATGACAATAAAATATTTATATCCAAGCAAAGTGTGGCCAAGGATGTGAACACCTAGAGATAGAGCTCACAGGACAGCTTTTGGAGGCTTCCTCCCACAATTTTCTTCCCTAATTTGAGAGCAAAACTTGTGTTTTGCTCCAACTCAGAACTAACAAGGCATTGTCAATCACAAACAATTCGATTAACATATCTGCTGTTATTTACTTCTTTGAAGAAATTGGATCTGCGGCAAAGCCAAATGCGTCTCTGTGAGAAAAACTGTGTTGAACATCTTTATAATACAATAAAATTTATAATAATTTGAGGTTAAGCACATCACATATCATCACCACACTGTGGAAACATGTTGAAAAAACAGTAAAAAGACATCTCCAGATGGTTTCTAATGCCATATTTGCTATTGGAAACCATTAGGAAAACTCAGCACAATGGAAAACGTGTACATCAGTGGTAATGTTACGTGTATTACCATGACTAATGGGAAAACTCTTTACAACATGTGTGAGCTGGACACCCGCTGGGCACATGGGGATCATGATAGTATATGACTAGTGCAGCAGATGGAAAGAAACCGCTGACGACCAGATGTGAAGCCAGACTCTTTTCAGAGCTTTACTGTCTGCTGCTGAAGGTAGATTGGTTTAATTCTGGCACATTAACAGTTTTTCACATCTATCACCAGCACCGCCTTAATAAGCACCTATTAATAATGATCATGATACTAATTCTTGTAATAAACCAATGTCAGGCAAAACAAGACAGACTAATTAATACGTGCAGAACTTTTTGGTCATGAATCTTTAACAGGTAGCCACAGCATGCGTGAAAAGACAAATTCAGAGCTGACATAATATCACTCATTTCATTAAATCTAGTTATTTGTGAACGAAAGCCGTGGTGTCTGTTGGACTAGAAAAGAAAATGTCTACACTCTTGAGCAGAATTTCCCTGAAGAGACACGACAGGAAACAACCACTAATGACAACTGTAGCTCCTGCCTGCTGGGATGACACATCCAAAGCTATGCATAATGTTTCCATCCAACACAAGTTATCACATAGAAATTCTTCTATTGTCATACTGTAGCTTCTGGCTCATTCTATTCTGGATCAAAGTGCTGCTATCCCCTCTCTCTGATGTGGTGACTCATATAGCATCAGTTAGCAGGCGCTTATGCATCAGCCTTAGGCTGGACAACTCTGCCATGCCAAGCCACATACACAAAAACACACTCACAAACCAGCCACAAGGCGAAAAAAAAAAAAATGCAGCGATTAACCAGTGTATGTGGCCGAGAGCACCAGTTGAATTTATGAATCCGGGGGGGGGCACCAAAGTGGAGAGAGCAAGCAGAAATCCGACAGGCATGTAGCAAGTGCGCTCATAGGCTGTACTGACTGGATACAGGCTGACTGTATGTGTTTTAACAGTCATATACATCTGGCAGATTGTTTTTAAAGCAGCGAGAAAAAAAAAGGTCTTGACACCCAACAGTTACTCTTATGTCATACATGTACAACATATTAATATAGCTATAAAACCATAAAGTGTTAGAAGATAAGCTCACTAAGAAGCACCACTGTCTACACAGGAGTAATGCAGGGATATTTCATTAGAGGATGCTCTGTGAAAAAATAGAATACTGACTCAAATATAACCTTGCTTTGGCGTGACTTTGCATTGCGGAGATGCCGGCAGGTGGAACTCAGTGTCCCACCACATGAAGCGAGTGAATCACTAGAAAATCTGCGGAGGAGACTGGCTGTCGCACAGTGTATCAACCTACATCAAAGCCTGTTATCTACTGGTTGCATGGTGGCTGAGGGGTGGGCTACACATGAATGACTGGCAGCTTTATGAAAGGAAACTGCTGCCAGGAACAACGGTGTCCAACTTTTTCAGGGCAACCTAACTGCTTGACAACAACCCCAGTCAGAAGCTCAGTTTTCGAGAATGTAATCTGATACATCAGGTTGTGAAAATTAATCAAATGATGTGTGGAAGGACTGTGTAAAAAAAAAAGGAAAAAAAAGAGGGACCTGTTCGGTGTGTTAGCCTCTGGCAAAAAATGTCATTTTGTGGAACCTACAAATAAATATTTGGATTTGTAGAAGCCAGTTTTTTTTAAAAGATTTTCAAAGAGTCAAACGTGAAATTAGATTCTCTAAATGATTGTAAATGGGTACAGTCCCACAGGCAATAACTTAACTTGATTTAGTATTATTGATTTATTCATATTGTTTTCAAGATGTTCATTATGCTGGTCTGGGAGTTTGTTTCGTCTCCATGTCTGTCTTGTGCTTCGTGATTCACGCTGCCACTACCAATAAAACTGTTCCTGTTTTCACAAACAGGCTCTTTGTACACTCCAAAACTACTTTGCAAATTAGGTTGTGTTTCAATTTGGCCTGCTGAGACAGTGCTGCTGAGCCATGCAGCAACTGTAGTTGACTTGAAATACCAAACAGACCATGACAGGTATAGGCTACAACCTCAGCCATTGACTCTGCTATTAAAACACCTCCACAGCCAGAATTTAGAGAAGGATTTACCCCTCTGTGCTATTATTCCACACTGGAGAGAGCAGCGTGAGTGCGGGCTGACTCCAGATTTCATACTCAGCTTTGGCATTTCAAGCTGAAGTCTGGGCATGAGTGCGTTCATTTAAACGGACGTTCAAACGGTGCAGTGTGGCTCCAGACCAAAGCGAGCATCCAGCCGAGGATGCCAGTCTCCCACCAGTCTCCTAGAGTAAAAAAAAGGGCTCACTTTGCATCTGACATCCTATCATTTCCTTGCGAGACAGCCTTTGCTCTACTGACAACAATTCAAACACTCATTTGGGCCCTGCCGTGTGCGTGGAGATGTTTGACCTGCCTGCCAACCCCATTCATCCCCGGCGAGACAGTCTTTTTTTCGCGGGGGATACGATATGAATACATCGGCAGCGCCTCTGTCTTACCGGCTGCTGTGTGTGGCGAGACCCCCTCTCCCAGGCGGAGGGAGATGCTGCCGCTGCTTGTCCCCGTGCTGGAAATAGTGGCTGCCAGCGGCTTTGTTGCCCGCGACCCGGTCCCTCTTCTCCCGCACGTTTGACCCTCCGTTTTCTCTTTCTTCCCCGGAGTCGAGGGTGCTGAAGTTCCACACAATCAGCGTCTGCACCAGCAGCACCGTGAGGGCAGCTATGAGCGCGGACCGCGACCGTCGGGCCAGCCTGCGAGCACACAAGCCGCCGACCATCTTCGCACCGGGCTGCACGGAGCTGGAGGACCGTCTGTGGCTCTGCGCAGCGCGACGGGAGGAAAGAGTGGAAGTAGAGGGAGGAGGAGGAGGTGGCGGTCGTGGTGGAGAAGGAGGGAGGGCCTCTCGGTTTAACGGCGGCTGAGGCGAGGAGAAGCGTCGAGAAGGAGACACAGGGCCACCGTGTGGTGAAACTCGGTGAGCTTTTCAGCAGCAGAGGATGCTCCCGGCATCTGTACGGCTGTCTCTGCTGTTCACTCTCCGTGAGAGGAACTGAAGTCTCATTTTTTATCTTTTAAAGGAATTCAGGTAATGACCAAATAGCTACCTGCAAATGTTTGAAATGGCCGATGTCATTATCATTACAAGGCAGAAAATAGCCATATTAGTAAGCCTTAAAGGGGTTCTTGTCAGACACTGGCAGCTTTTATCTAATGCACCCCAGTGGAATTTCTTTAGGGCCTTTCTGAGTTTTAGAAAGATTATCTCCTTTGCACTACATTTGCTGCAGCCCAGCTGGGATCCAATAGGAAAATTACATTTGTCCTCCCCGATGTGCTACAGCTGAATAATGAAGCTGGTGATTTGCCCCCTAGTCCAAAATGAAAGATAATTTTCATTATGGGGGCTGGTCATCTGGTCAACTGTCCTTTTAACCAATAGACCCACCTGCTGTTCACACTAATCTTTCACCCAGTAAGATCTGGAAGAGTGCTGGAGATGGTAGCTGCCCCCAGAAGAAAATGTACAGTTTGGACTTTATGAATTTGTGACGATATTAGAAATTCATAAAGTCTAGCACAGATTTATGCTTTTAGTACTGGCTGTGTGATTATGTCCACACAGCCACTTTTTTTTTTATTATTATTATTTTTATTGTTACTGTGTGGAAGAGAAGTGCTCATTGACTGGTTACTGTAGCACACCTTCTGCCATGGATTATATGAGCTTCTCGCTCGCTCTAATGTTCTTCCTTCACACCAGCCACATAATTAAGATTTCAGAATAGACTGAGAGTAGGATTCACCATCTTACCATGGCTTTTCTAACCCTTTGATAGATTCAACATGAAACTATTTTCCCATCCTTCAATTCATTGGTAGTTTCTTTTATTTTGACTTGTACAGTATTTCTGAGGAAGCCTCTCTTTGGCCTCTCTCTCTGTCTTGCACTTTCTTTCTCTCTTCTAAAACGCTCCATGGTTCCTAGGTTTTTTTTTTAATAAATGACAGAAAGAAAGTAATAATATCTCCTCCAACAGGCCTTTTTATACACAGCAGGCATTTTGACTTCCCATTGTAGGAAAAGCGTAGGTGTTACTAAAAACATTAAAAATGGCTCAGATCTATTCAAGTGTTCCAGTAAGTCACAACAGTGACCCAGCATGAAGAATACCAGGAGCCTGGAACTGAGGAAGCTGAATAGAATTCAGTCATCAATAATTTTATTCTTTTACAGCTGTGCTTTCCCCGCTGTGACATGCCAAAATGACTTATGTGAAAAATGCCTGTGTTTGGAGAGTGGAGCTGTCCTAACAATCAGCAGGTGGCGAATATTCATGCAAATGACACCAGTTTGTTATTATTATTATCTTAAATTTACATGCAGCTTATTGCGTTTAACATCTCACTCATGAGAAAAAATAGAAACCACTAGAGACAACCAAACTGAAAGTGAAAGCACTCAAAGCTTTTAAAACAGCAAAATTAGCAAACATTTAAAAAAAAAAAATTTGTTTTTTTGTTATCGGATCACTTTTGACTGATGACTGATTTTTATTTTTTTATTTTTTTTACATTTTGTTTTTTAAAATGTCCACATAACCATTAAATTATAAGTCAATTTTTAGACAATGCTGCTACATAACTACACAAAAAGTTTCTATTATTGTTCCAGAATGGCTTCAGAATTAGGAGACTTTAAATACATTTCAAAACAACTAGAAGTGACATGAAATGCTCAAATGATTAGCATTTTTACAAAGAAGGAAATATCTTTAATGGCTTTATAGTTTAGCTTTACCCCTCTGGCAGATGGCCACCCCTCCCTGAGGTTTCTTCCTGTTAAAAAGGAGTTTTTCCTTCCCACTGTCGCCAAAGTGCTTGATCACAGGAGGTCATATATGATTGTTGGGTTTTTCTCTGTATGTATCATTGTAGGGTCTACCTTACAATATAAAGTGCCTTGAGGCTACTGTTGTTGTGATTTGGCGCTGGTTAAATAAAACTGAATTGAATTGAATTGAATTAACATGTGATACAGCTAGTTAGGTAAGGTATTAGGACGGGTTAATATGAAGAAAGGAAATCTTGCCATTTGAGTTCCAGTGACAACGCCACAGTGTCACTGGTTCTCTAGCAACTGTGTTTGGGTTTATTTCACTCCAGTGACACACATATTCAATAATTTCATAGCCTAATTTCAAAAAGTTCTACTCAGACTGGTGACTCATCTTGGATAGGTCACTTAATCACTCACATAAAACCATTTCTTAAGGCATACGTACACCTTAGAAATGAATCCATGAAAAAATCCAAAGCTCTGTAATGCTGACGAGTAACCAGAAGCCTGCATCAAACTCTGCACCTACTGTTACTAATTACCATTTACATTCAGACTAAGAAAAAAGAAAGAGAATCTGGCACTGATGATGTCATTCACACTTAAAAGGAGATTCGCTTGCTGAGAGTTTGTGTAGGAAGCTTCACAAATAACTCTCATGTCCCACTCTGAGGAGCGAATATTTTTATACCAATCAAACTTTCAGTTGAACTCTTCGGAGTGATTCAGAGATGTGTGTTAAATACGCTTCCTCTACTGGCATGGAAACACTCTGAGTAACAGAGATAGAAAGCGTCTCTTGTAGATACACAGCCCGATACTTCACCTACACCTACACCTGCAGTTTGGTTATGCTCCGTTTCTACAGTAGGATCACATTCACGCTACCAGGGTTAAGACCTGGTCCTGTTATAGAATAAATGCAATATATCACTAAAAGCAGTCACAAACCTTGACCTATGAGTCAATAAAATCAAAAAATAACAAAAGTAGGACTGAGTACTGTGTAACAGGGTGCAAAAACTTAAAGCCGAATCCAAACTAATCTTGAAATCAAGTGAACTGAGTGTTGAATTTCAGCTGTAGCCTACCCAGTGGGCTCAGTGTGCTCAGTAGGAAGTGCTACCACGCTCAGTAAATGTGCTCAGTCAATCAGCCAATCACAGGGAGATGAATGTATCAGGGCTTCATTACACCATCCAACATGGATTACAGCGCACCTATGGGCGGCCACTCACTAAAACACATCCAAGCTGTTTTAGATTTTACATTTTCTGTTGGTTCTTTTAGTTCAAACACAGGACCTGCTTGCAAATTCTGATACATCCTAGTTTAACTCACACACACCCATCGAATTTCCTTTGTTTACACGAACAGACCTTTCATTAAAAATGATCATTCTCCTTCAGAAGTTATTAGACATATGGTCTATATGTATAATATATGAATATTTCTTTGTTTTACATATTTATTTTATATTAGAACATTTATGTGCACTTCCTTCCTGCATTACAATAAATTCCTTGCTGTGCCTTTAAATCATTTAGGGGATGAGAAAAGTTTTAACATGTTATATATGTAAAGATATTATGTAACATTTTTAAATTATATGCAGAATGTACTCTCAGATCATTTCATTAAATCCACTGAAGACTGTAATTTACTTGGGTGACTGTATACTGGCCCCAGCATTGCAAACTGACCATGAGATGAAGCTGCAGTCTATCCACCAGTGCTGACTCAGAATACAAGGCTCTCTCTGTTGGTTAGTTTACTGTAGAGAGAAGAAGAGCACAATCCCTTCATTTTTCCACTAGATGTTTAGCCTTGAGTTTCCCTGTGGCTGTGACACACATCTCTTTAAGAGAAGAGTTCTGAAAAATTCACATTTCCCAGTCAGATGTTTTATGATAAAGGTGCCTGGCTATCTCACATAATTATGATTATGATTAACCTTCATATTCCTACCTGTTCTTGCCTTAACTGACTACTTTTGAGCATTAAGGGAGAGTGAAAAAAACTAGAGAACACTGTTAAGCCTAAAAGTTATATCTAACATTAGCAAACATTTACACATATAGAATACATAGACTTATTTCTATACCTTTTTTCCCTCACTCTAATAAAAAGAAAATCTAGTATATTTTGGGGGCTACTTTCAGGTACTGGCCAACAGGGCTGACCACAGAAGGTAGCTCTGCATGTTTGAATTGGCAGACTTTCTGCTAGATGCTCTTCCCAAAATATTCCTAAGGGCAGATTTTTGTCTCTGGCTGGAATTGAACCAACAACCTCAAATGCCCTGACAACTACACCACGGGAGGCATCCCTCTAATTTCAGTTTATTTTAGTCATGGTGCCGTTAAATGCTTGACTGTGTTTATTAGCGAGTCACTAACTTTGTCTTGTTTTTTGCTTGCAAAGCAACACCTTTTACATAGCACACAGCTGTTTGATCCACTCACACACTGATTATTAAACTTATATTTGATTAGACACATCACAAGAGAATGAGCGATGAGGAAAGTAAAACCCTCACAGTGTTGTGGCTTACAACTGCGACATCGTGATCAAACAATTACTATTGATCCAACATACTGATCCTGTTGATGTTAAAACTCAAGCAACCATACCATTAGTTTGTCTAAGCACTCAAAATGAACAGCTCTATTTGATGTAACGGTTCCAGTTTCATCTGTCTTACATTCAAGCATAAACTGAAGCTTTTAATGCAAGCTGCTGGGCTATGCGGGGAGTATTTTTCAAGACATAACACACCAGGGACAGTTACATCAGACCCTGAGAATTGGTAAATGAAAAAATAGCCTGCTGCCTACTTGAAGCATTTATCATGTTTACTCTGTGGTGTTGAATAAGTGATTGAGCTTTAGGCGACTAAAGAAAAATGAAGATGACTATTAAAAACATTTCAAAAGGCAAATTTAAAATGGTTTACTGCCCGGAGAGTTAAAAAAAGTTGTGTCAAAACATTACGACTACCAAAACCTACTGTGCTATATATCAAACCAGTCCAGGCCCACTTAGGCATGGGCTGTTTGAGACCTCTAAATGTGTCCTGTATTATTAAGGAGCTACTTTAACAGCAGTTCCATTATGTCCTGTAAGCTGGGAGTATGAGGCACCGTGGACTCCAGCATCCCCCAACACCCCATCACTTGTTTGTGGTGCCTACCTACTTGAACCACTGTTACTAGGCTCTTATCCCTGCTGCCTGGGAGCACCCCACAAGCCTTGCAGTTTGGCTCCAACCCAATCTTGTGGCTCATGTCAAACTTACTTAGACCTTTACACCTTCCTATTTGTCCACATCCAAGAAGTTGCACATGAGATTCAATTCCTCGGTCGCATGAGGGCTCTCGAGGTAGAGTGGGTTGCCAAACTACTGGAAGATCAGTGGTTTGATCCCTACCCTCCTTTTTTTATGTTTTGAGGCATCCTTGGGCAAGATACTGAACTCCAGATTGCCCCCTATGCTGTTATTGGTGTGTATGCATGTAAAATAACTTTGAGTGGTCAGGAAGCCCTTTTCAAGGCTTTAGTGTTGATTTTCAATACCATGTTGAATGCATATTGAAAGAGTAACTTTTCCCAGCTGGAACAAGATTTTCCAGCATTTCCATGGCTGTGCGCCCAATATTGAGGGAATCCACTAATTATCAGACTATCCTCCGCACTAAAGAAAAATGACACATAACTGTATCCAATTATATTCATCATCCATTATAATCAATTTATTTGATGACCTGGGATTGAAATTGGGTTAGTTATTCACTTCAGTTAAACATGTCGTTAAACAATAATGTACTTCTATAGTGCTTCGTTTCTTTCTTTGACCTTGGCTAAATCCCTGCTGGTTGCGCACTAAGGATCAGAAAGCTTTTGGACATATGAGACATCACTAGAACGACTTTATTTAATAATCGACTCTTTCGTGAGAGCTATTCATTCTTCTTTGTTTTGGAGTAACACAACACCGAGGTGAATAAATAAGAAGACACATGGGACACAGACAGTGGCTATAGCTTTCTGGCAAATTGGTAGCTAAATGAAAGTCAAAACAACATAATTGTAGTAGAAAGGCTATAAATATGCTTGATAAAAATTCTGACACTAGTCATTGTGTGAATATATCCTGCACAGAATTGGAAAGTAAAGTATATGCTGTAGTGGGTATTAAATTATCTTTTTGAGGTTCACACTGCAGTTTTTCATCTTCAGGAATGCCTTGACTGACACAGACACAAAGCACACGCAGTCCCAAACCACAGCTTGATACAAAACAAAGAATGTGAGCTGTTAATGCTGTGACAAGGCAATAAGACCATTACCATTCTCAGGCTTCCAGCTTTATTTTCAGCTTAACTCCAAGTTTATCTTGTACAAGACTTTTCACTTAGGAAAGACTTTTAACAAGAAGCGGGGGCCATTTCAAGGAAAATGTGAGGAAAATGAATTTGTTTTGCTTCTATCATGCAGTTAGATGGGAAGAAAAGTAACGTCAATGGAGCTTGAGTGAAGTCCTTGTCAAAAAGCAAAGTTCAGTAGGTTTCTGCATTTTGAAACACCTAATCTGCGTTCTAATCATACAGATTTCTTGAAGTATTTTAGCATTTGAATTGCCATGCAAATGATTAACGTGGTGACATTTCTGCAGGCAAACAATGCGAACATTTCAGAGATAAGGCTCCAGACCGCAGACTGTTGCACTGAATTTCAAAATCTCTTTATATGCACGCAGACACTCCAAAAATATTTGAGCGTCTTATAAATGTTAATTCTTACTTCGTCGAGGAGTGAGAGACAGGAGGAGGGAAGAGAGGCTGCAAACTGCAGAGAAGTAAAGGTGTTAATTACGACAGAGATGAGAACAAGGAAGGAGGAAGGAAAGGCAATGAGGGAGGAGATGCACATACTGCAACAAATGAGAGCAAAATGAAAGAAGAGCCAGATGAAGAATAGTTAAAGGACGAAAATAGATGTAATTGGAAAGTAGGGGTGAAGTCAGAAAATGGAAGGGAGAATAGAAAACATAATCAAAGCATGGCAAGTGTGCCTATAGGTCTACTAAATTAGTAAAGAGTGAAAGAGAGAGACAGATGATGTTATAATCAGTGGAAGACAGCGAGCAGGAAAAACAAAACCATTTATGAACTCAATATGAAGAGATTAAAGCCAGAGAAAAGAAAAAAATCATATGAGATGGAGAGCGGCACTGCCCCTCTGGCAGCAGAGCCATGTCTTCCCGTCTCATTAGCTGTAGCTCTGTTGCTTAGGGGACCAAGTGGGCTGACTATCGCCACAACAATGGTTACCATTCCCGGCGGCAACAAATGCTGATTTTAATTAGAGCCGACCTCTTTGTCACTCTACCAGACAGACACACACACATCGACTGACCAGAAGAACTTGCTGGGATATTGAAGCAAGCATGCAGTTGTCCTCTCAAACAGCCCGCCTGTGTCTTCTGAGGAACAAATAACAGCGAGACAGAGAGGAGGAGAGACAGATGAGCAGACAGCTGGTGGAGTGAGTCTGGGACAGGAGGGAGAGGAACTTGGATGGGCCCTGCACAACAGGACTGGTGAAGCCTTAGGCGTCCTGCTGTAGGACACTTTCATGCACTCAGTGTTTTATGTAATCAGGCAGCGTGCTGACTGGAGTGCAGTCGAACACAGCGAAACACAGTAGCAGACAGGTGTCCTTGACAGAGCTGCCCCAGGGGACCAGAGGGAGTCTTTTTTCTCCCACCGTGATATGACAAGAGACTAAAGCAGCAGACATTGTTCATACATAGCTGAGGCCACGGTATGCACAGGAAAGAAGAAAGCTGCTAGACGGTCCGTGTAATGTTTAAGATGCTTAAAAGAATAAGATGTGTCATCGCAAGTAATCACTGCTGTGTCAAAGCCTGAAAATGGCACCATCAAAAAGTTGTGGGCACCTTGCTTCTAATCCAGTTTTATATTTGCAAAAAAATTTTCACAGTCAATAAAGGTTTATTTAAATTTATTTACTTGTTTAATATGTAACAAAATGCTACATGGTACATGTCCATATGGTCTATGGTACACATTTCAGGTGATGCCAGTCTTGAGCTCAGTATTAAGCGATACGCTTTTTGTTCATTTTGGTTTTAGCTATCTCACTGACTAAATGGCCCACTACAAACAAAAAGCACAACATTATGCTTATTATTTGATTCAATAAAGCTATTGGTAATATTATCAAAAAACAAAGGGAAGGAAGGGAATATCTGCATAATAGAATCCAAGTCGCTCCCTATCAGAGATATGAACAATGGTAGCTGCTCTTTATTTGATTAACTGATTCCTCTTGACCCAACTCACATGCCAAAAATTACAGTGGACACTGTCCCGAAAGCTCTTAAAAACACACAGATTTTGTTTCAAATGTAATTAAGACAAAGAAGCTATAAGGTCTGGTGAAAACCATCTCCAAAGCTAACCCAGGCGTGCCTTGATGCAGACAATAGGTCCAGATGTGACTCTTGCATTGTCGATGCAAGGGCAATAGGGGTTACAGAGAGGCACTACACCATAAAATCCTCTTGGTGAATAGACACAGCTTAGGAACACAAGTGCTAAATTGCAAATATTAGCTCTGTGTGGTCTATGTATGCATTCAAACACTAAAACCAACTATGGGTTAAAAAACTGTTGCATTTCTTTTTCTAAAAAAGACTAACAGCTCCACTTTGCAAATTCATGAACAATGTTGCATGCAGTCTTGTTGTTTTTTTCTCCTCTAGATCTCTGTGTACTCTTTAATTACTGTACATTCCAAGTTTAAATATAGCACCACATTCGCTGTAAATTACATGTGTGTTGCAACACTAAGTGGGTGACCTTAGCAAAAGGTCACTGAGAGGATTTACAGAATCGGACACAGGGCAAGGTCAAAGAGTCCTTCGTTCTTCTACAGGAAACTTCCTAACTGTGAAATGACCTGTTATCTAAATGCTAAGGAAAGGTGCTTCTTTGTGGAACAGGCAAATACTAATATGTTACGCCTACCTCAAACAAGATGAGGTCTTATTTTCATATCATCATGTAAGTTAGGACTGAATTATTAATATCAGTTAAAGGATGGGCCAGTCCTTCTCAATAAGACAGTTATCTTCTGCCTTTAAAAAAAAAAAAGAGAGAGTAAAGTGTAGAAAATATTTGAGGTGGATTTTTAGATAAAGTGGTTTTTAGATTTTTAGATGGTCTGTTTTTAGAAAATGGCGAAAGGCTGATTTACCTCTAAAACTGTCTCATTTCATATTGCTTTGCACTTGACAAAAGGCCACTCTAGTGACCATTCCAAACTGTGGTTGTATAAGTAACCATCTAAAACATTTCAGACTTCACCAGAGTTAAGACCAGTTTAGCTCTGTACTTGTGCAGTCTGTGTCGCTAACAGTTATTTCATCTGCCATTGCTGATTTATTTCTGGCTGCAACATTGCCATTAGTCTCTTCCTGTGTGCCCATTTTATAAGTCCAATCAGAGTCTCTTAACACTGTGCCTGCCTGTTCAACACAAGACTAGTTCTTACCACTGTTGTCTGTCTTTTATCCTGTTGTCCTTCTCTAACCCCAAGCGGTCGTGACACACGGCCGCCCCTCCCTGAGCCTGGTTCTGTCGGAGGTTAAAAGGGAGTTTTTCCTTCCCACTGTTGCCAAAGTGCTTGCTCATAGGGGGTCATATGATTGTTGGGTTTTTCTCTGTATGTATTATTGTAGTTTCTATCTTACAATATAAAGCGCCTTGAGGCGACTGTTGTTGTAATTTGGCGTTTTATAAATAAAATTGTATTGAATTGAATTATCTTAAAGCATATATAACAACAATAAAAGCAAATATAGTTGAAGGCGGAATCAAAATATTGCCTTTGTAGAAACCTACTTTGTGTGAAGTGATTGTGGCAAATAAGTACAGATTGCTGTTGAGATTGGCTTATTTGGATCATAATTTCAAGTTGTTGTATTCCTTACAGTGAAGAGCTGTAGGTTTCCTTTGGCGCGTGTGCACATGTGTATGAATGTGAGTGTATTTCCTGAGGAAATGGATGCATTCCAGGGTACTAAGCTTCTCTCACATCAGACAGCTTACCCTGGAGGAACACAGCACTTCTTATCAGGTACAAAACTGAAATCACCTCCAGGGAAAAAGACCATCCAGTACAATGTGAATCCACAGCTTCAAAAGGGCAAATGGATAAGGAAAAGCGAAGTCAGGCACAAGAAAATTTCTACAAGACAGTGCATTAACGCCACATAGCTTCTAAAGTGGGAGACCATCAAAAGATGTGGAAACATATTTGCACATCAGAGTGGTGATTTCATGTGTTGCTGGAATTGGGCTAATTTCCATGTTTGTTGTATCAAGATTTTTGTGCGCCTTTGGAGAAGTGAAGTAAATACCATAGCAACCATTCTGGTTTCCGATGTCCTCTTCAAAGAAAAACTGTCAAATCAAAAGTTCAGCCCATCATTTTTGCAGTTCCATAAAATCTTTTTGTTGCTAAGCAACAAAGGTAGATGCTGTGTATGCTAGCCAACATTAAGACATTTTTTGATCCGAGAGAAATGTTGACTTGCTTGGGTAACAGGGTTTATATTTGGCATGCTATATATATAGTTAAAGAAAAGACCCACCTACTTTGGTGGTTTTGCTATTAAGAATAGACTCTGTTCCTCTGTAAGTTCACTGTAACTATACAAACTTGTATTAAAGTGCAAAATCTCATGGTATTCCTGTTTCTTTATATAACAGGCATTTATATGTCTTTAGTGATCTGTAAGATCACATTAGTTGATGACAAATGACAAACACAGCACACCATTTTTAAGGACCCATAAAACGAATTCATTGCTGCCACTGCTTTGGGAGCACTGGAAAAGGTTAGCACACCTTGTCCTTTCTTCATGTTTCTGTATATCAGTGAGGAGTTGGGGTGCATTTTTATCCTTCCCACGTTTTTGTTTCACTTTTTCACAGTGTTTCCAATGACATTGAAAAAAAAAGTGAATTAGCACAAATCATGTCTAGTTCCTGCAGAAATAAAAACTACATTTAAAATGATTTTCAATAAATTAATATAGACCTTATTAAATGACGCAACCGACTACTTGATTATTATATAAACATTATGGGACTTGAATGTGGAACAGACAGTGAACTGTGAGAAATATGGATAGTGTCGTCTACGGTATAGCCTGCAAGAATGCACAAACTTCAGCCAATTATTGGACCTCAAGGTAATTATGACTACCTTTCTGAAGGCTGAAAGGCCATATATGTTATCAAGCAGTACAAGCCACATGTTTGTGTTTTTTAATGATAACTGCTTGAAAGTATTTTTTCTAGATTAAAGTCTGGAATATCATGAGACCTTCTGTGTTTGTCTAAATACAAACATTAGATAAAAAATAAATTCTACTCTTAGATGTAAAGTTTAAATGATCTTTCAAGTTAGATAAAAAAAAAAACACTGGTCTGACAGGGGTGATCTTTTTCTAAAGCCCCTCTGCAGATTAACTAGTGATTCTAAATTGGCTTAAGGTGTGGGTGTAGATAGATGCTCTGAGTTTTCATAGAAACTGGAAAATGCCAGTTTGTGTCTATGTGAGTGAAAAAACATAATTTAAAAAAATGTTTTAATATTTTATTATTTCATATTTTATTATTTTGTAAATAATAACCTACAAAATTCACAAATGAGCTATATAAGGAGAAATACTGCAAGAGTATATTGGCCCCAAGGTATTGGATCATTGATAAGCTTTAGTACCCCTAAAACGTACAATGCTGTACTGAGTGTTGGGGAGTAACGGAATACATGTTACGTATTTAAAATACAATATATGAGTAACTGTATTTCATTACAGTTACCCTTTAAATAGGTGATAATTAGAATAGAGTTACTTTATTGAAATAAATGGATTTCACGGCGGTCTTTTCCTGTTTCATCTTATCTTATTTTAACATCTTATGTTCAGTTATGTTAACATAAGTCTTTGCTCCTCTACAGTAAATATATTGTCTATTCAGGGAGATTTTGGTTTAACGTCCTAAGACCCGAACTCTTTCATGGCATGCATTTTTAATTTCTATTTGGGGTAATTGGGACCTGATGAATGTAAAAACAAAGAATTATTTTTTTTTTACCTGATTTTTGTTTCTGAGAAAAATGAGATCCACATAGGAGGACATTCGCTTTAAATTTCAATAGAACAGTAGCAGTATAATGTACTCGTAAGTGGATATCAGGCCCTTGCAGAGCAAAATTTAGTATTTTGGTCCAGACAACCCAAAATCTGATGTCCACATATGTGGACGCCAGATCCTAGGAGGTTAATAGCCAACTGGTTGAGAAAGACAAACAAGAATTTGCAGGATGTGAATGCTACATTCATGTAGTTGTAAAACGCATGACAATATATTAAGTAATCCAAAGTATTCAGAATACGTTACAAACTACATTTTGGGGCCTGTATTCTGTCATCTGTAGTGGAATACATGTTAAAAGTAACCTCCCCAACACTGACTGTACTTCTGATAGACATAACACATCCTCTCGAGTTCTTCTCTCAGCTCTTAGCCTTTCTCCAGCTTCTCATGTTCCTTCTTCCTGATGTTGCTATCACTCAGTATGGCTACATCTATCACTACGGCCGTCTTCCTCTGCTTGTCCACCACTACTATGTCCGGTTGGTTAGCCATCACCAATTTGTGCATCTGTATTCGGAAGTCCCACAGGATCTTAGCTTGGCCATTCTCAACCATCCTAGGGGGCGTGTATCATTTCGACCTCCGGACTTATTACATATTGTACGTATTACTAAGTATTGTGTTTTCAGGGCAGTTAAAGCATTTTACAGTTTTCTCGGTCATGATAATTGATTTGTTCTCACTCATAGGTGTAAACCCATTTAGAGATAAAGTAGAAAAATTCTGTTTTTGTTTCTTGCCTGTTAGAACAGCAGATAGAGAATAAAGCAGCTCATAGTGGTTTTAGTGTTAACAGCAGCAACATGGTTTGGGTAAAATCTCATTGCAGCCTCCCACCATGTTGACAATAAATAATTGTTTCCTTACTACTTTGTGCATTAAAGAGAAGAAAAAGAAAAAAACCTTAGAAGAGTACCACTGTACTAGCAGCACAGTCTATCTGTGATTAATTAAAATACATTTTTACTTCATGAACTCAAAAATTGCGCGACATGTATTCTATTTGTAAAACACTTAATTGACTGGTTAGGTAACTTGTCATTAAAAATTGACAGTGAATGACATTTACAGACCATGAAAATTTATCTGACTCTTCAAACTCTGTGGTAACACTCAACAACCATGAACTCCTCTTGCTGCTGATCTGAAAATGAAGCTAATTGATGCCTACAGAGCACGAACGGCTATAAAAAGATATGAAAGCACTTCTAGCTTGTAATTTCCACTGTCCAAAATGTCATTAAGAAATGGCAGTTAAGGGGAACTGTGGCAGTAGAGACCTGAAAGAGCAAGAAAACTTTCCAATAAAACTGCAGGGCAGAAATGGAAAGTTAAACCCTCATATGACTGCAAAGGAGGTTCAAGAAGGCTTAGCTGTCATAAGAGTAATGGTGCGCAGTTCCACTCTGCAGTATTATTGCACAATCAGGCTCTACATGACAGAGTCCCCAGAAGGAAGGGAAGAGTCCAATTTTGACATGAAATGAAAAGAGGCTAAGGCTTTTAGCCACTGGAAAGCAAACTTTTGTTTAAATGTTTTCATTTTTTAAACAGCTCAAAGGATGTTTTAGTGGTTAAGAGTCAGAGGATCATGAGAGTCACTCGGAATTATTTACTAGACCACGAGTGATCATACATTTCTATTAATATTAATACCTACTAAAAAAATTTAAAGTACTCTCACAAGATTAATGCAAGAAAATATTGGTAGAGTTAGATCTGGCTATAGTCCATTGTTTTTATTGTCACAAGTAGCACATGACAGTAGATAATTTGTGTCAGCTGTTTTCACATCAGTAAAAATGCTCACTACTACCCTGGAAGTAGTTTTGCAAAACCTAATGCAGTGTTGAGCATTTGGAACACAATGTGAATAACATTTGAACACATGGCAGTATCTTTGTGCCACAAATTGTCACCATAAGGCACCAGAAAAAGGGCACCTTTAACTACAGTTTTCATCTTTAGCCAGACTGTATGGATGTTATGTCATGTATCCTGTCAGTAGCATTAACCTTTGGGGAATAGCACAGCTCTCTGTAGTTTTACATCTATTAATATTGATATTCTATGACCTTAAAGGTATTCTGTTTGTCCCGAGTCACTCAGTGAATTTACTTTCCATTTTACAGAAAAATCTGCTCCTATGCATCTTCATTAAAGCACCAAATAAATTGTCTTTCCCAAACACAGCCTCTCTCGTCTTTTTTGCTAGTTTGACATAATATGTACCACATTTAAATTGATATGACTGCATCTCCATGTCTGACGGGCAGAAAATAATTTTTTTCTGCACTGGAATCTGCTTCTCTGTTTTTTGAGAATGATTATTCATATGACATGGAAGCCAGAAGTGATTATCAGCTGGACCATGTGTGACCTCTATGTAAACAGGAGGATATTGGATTTCATATAATCTAATCCTCACGAAGACAGAGTATTTCTATAAAAGGGAAACCATCAAGTATCTAAATGTTCTTCATTGTATTTGTCACCAAAGCCATTAGCAGAAGGACACTAAGTCTTCTAAAGATAAGATTAGAATTGTTCCAAGTGAACAGTATTGACTGCATGTTCTGCTGTGAGATATATTAGATGGTAATTAAACAAACAGATTGTCAACATGGTAGATATAGGTGTAAAGATTGGATTGACACTGACAAGCGCTATCTCAAAATGGCAAGAAGCAGCGTTCAAAGAATTAATACTTTGAAAGACCACTGACCTGTGAAAAGGTCAGAGAACAGTTTGCATTTATAAACAGGTATAACTCAAATAGAATCAAACTACTTTGTGTGACTTGTTTCCCATCAACATGTTGGATACACTGATTTGAGATGAAGAGCTCTCATTGGTTGCCAAATGGTTTCAGAAGAAAAAACTCTCACTCAGTATAAGGAAACTAAATTTTATGATCATTAAAAAAAATTATGCAAAAGAAAAAGTTAAATACTGAGCACAGATAATACTGAAATTAGAGCCAGGGCACAGCCTGGACAGATCACCAGTCTGATGCAGGGCTATCACAAAGTGACAAACAACCATTTGCACTCATACCTATGGGCAGAATCACAAATTAACCTCACCCCACTTCCTGCGTTTTTAAGGACTGTGGGAGGAAGCTGGAGTACCCAGAGAAAACATGCAAAGTCTACATAGAAAGGCCCCGGGCAGATGGTGGAGTCGAACCCAGGCAAAAATGCTAACCACCGTGTCACTATGCTCAACATCAACTTTTAAAATGAACACGTGTTTACACATAAATACACTCATCTGATCTGACTTGCATTTTCCAGAATTATTTTAAGCTTTCTACAGATATTCACTCACTTGCATCCCTCATTTTGCACTGACAGGTAGGGGGCCTACTTTGAAAACAGCCTTTTTAGTCATATATTCAACAGAAATAAGTTCTTTGTTTTTTAATTTTTCTGTGCAAAAAAACATGCAGCCAAATTCCCCCTTGCATAATTGTCCACAACTTTCTGATATAAGCCTGCTGATTTTTTTTCTCTTCATCCATTTCTATTTTCTTTTCCATTTCAGGGTTTTAGCAGTGCTGAAGCTCTCTTGATGTTGGTCAAGAGAGCATATAGAGGCCACCAGTGTAACGCAGGGATAATATAAAGAGACAGACATTCACATGGTAATAATCTTTAGATTGTGGGAAGAAACCAAAGTACGAGAACTCTTACTTTGAGCAAGATAATGGCCATCACATTCAAACCCTGGACCTTCTTGCTCTAAAGCACTAAACATTGGACTGTGCCAAGGTGCAGCCCAGAGGAGCTAAACCATTCTTCCATGAAAAATTCCCCAGATGCAGGATACTCTCAGGTGTTTTTATTTGTTCCTCTTTTCAGTCCTTGCAAGCCACCAGCCTGGGGCAGTTTAGCCACATAGGCATTTATAGCTTTTGCTTTCTGAAGGCCTTAGAGAGCTCTTTAGATGATGTCATGAAAACACCTGAATTTAGATGTAGAAGTTCTAAACAGAACAGCATCCACCTATATTCTAATCATTCGTACCAATGTAGAAGCCCTAAAATTAATTTTAAGAATTAGAAAGTACAGTAAATACAAGGGCACTAATTGCTTATTTTTTCTCCCTATGACTGATTAAAGAATGCACTTCTAATATCTTGCATACCACAGGGAATATTAGAGCTCTCAGAGTCAGGTTCCACTCATTTTAGGCAAGTGCCATGATTAGACTTTGTTCATTTATTTACATGTATGACTTGACAAAATGACATTTGGGAAACATCTGTATAACACAGAGGTTTTTAACTCTCCTAGTTAAATTAAAACAAATCTCAGGCTTATATCCATTTGTTAAATACAGAGAACTATATAGGAATGGGTAATTTCAAAAGTTAAAAGCAAGCAGAAAACATATAACACAGCTCTGTATAAACAAAAATATTACAAATTCAAAGCCAGATGACACAAGTACACAACAATCATTAAATCACCTGATGCTCCTGGATGGCATTAACATGGTCAGAGGGTAGGAACAATTCACACAACTCACTAAAGTTCCACTTCACTTAGTAGCTACATCAAAGTCTTTAGTCCTTTTATTTTTTTTAACTGTTCAAAGGTTCCAACTTTTCCTCCCCAAATGAAAGGACACAAGCCTGATTTAAACTGTGATTTTCTTCATATTCACTCAGCTCCAGGCTGATTCTTTTCATCTGTCTTCAAGGTTAAGAGTTTGACTAACCATCGTCTAGACGGTAGCAGGAGCTCTCGCTCCCGCTCTGTGTTCTTTTCCTCCCGTCTCTCTCCATCTCAGGGGCTCTACTTTCAGCCCCAGGGCCATTTGCTCTAAGGGCAGGCATAAGAGAAGTACCATGTATTCGCCTTCGATCACAGTGAGCATTTTTTTTTCTTCACCACTCCCCACAGTCCTCTGTGACCAAGCAACCTTGTTAGATTGGTAAAAATAGTAACATCGGCAATGATTCTGAAGAAGCAAGACTCTGTTTTTTTAAAAAACAAAAGAAAGGCAAGAGGGAAAGCAGGAAAATAATGAGGGAGAGAGTCTGGAAAATATACGCGCAGGCTACAAAAGCCCTTAGAGTGGCCAGACTTTCTGCTGCTTAGGTGAGAGAGATTAAATGCCCCGACTGGTTTGGGTGATTAGCAATGACCTCTCCTACAGAGGCTACAACATCACAAATAGCTGCCTTTAGCTCCCTTAGACAACAAGTACACAGTGTGCATTTCCAAGAGATTTTTAGAGAATTACTAATTTAAATAATAACATAGTCATTTATTTCTGGTTGTTCCAGGAAGTAGCTTTTTCATTGTGGATAAATAATCCATCAACATCTGTTCTTATAGAGTCCTTCTAGCATAAGCAATGCATTCATGAACTATTAAATGAAATTAATCTGAAAGACAAAAAAAATAACATGCTCCCTCATTAAACTGACAACAGATGTCCTGAAAGAGAAGTCTGCTTCCCGATATTTACAGTAAGTACAGCTTTGCACATAACATGCCTTCAAAGTTTCATCGAAAGTGTGGACTAAACTTTAGCCGGAACTAAGGTCGAGCTTTAATGCCATATGTGATATTTTTGGCAGTGGTAGTGGCGGCACTGCAGGGAAAGCTCTGCTGAATTCAGCATTAAAACACTAACAGAATAGTTTCCACCCAACTTGTCCTCAATCAATAAGATGCCATTGTAAGTGTTTGCTGTGAAATAAATTGGGAATTCATTTTGTTTTGTTCCTCCTCCCCCTCGCTAGTCTCCACTGATGCTGTGCTCCCACTGTTGGCGTTGGTGGTTAACTTTTCTGCCCAATAATGGAATAGAGTGGACAGCTTATCGATTTGTTTGTCTAGATACAAGTCAACGCCCGCTCTTCGTGGAGCAGCGCTGTTACATTTCTGTGCATTGTGCGGCAGACTGCGGCGTCGATGCTTCAAATTACAGAGTGACAAGAGGTGGTGGAAAATAGGCCACATGTCAACTAATGATAAACCTGGTACATTTTCAGACAATTTGTTTTCTTTGTGCACTTGATGAGGTCAGTGACGAATCTTGTCTGTGAATTGCCTCTCACACTGACAACAAGCAATAAGTCAATGCAGGGAGAACTCCATGCATAAGGTTGGCTTTCCTTAGTGAGCATTGTGATAAATGAGCACTATTAGAGATGATGCATGTGATTTTGTGATGGTGACTGCTGCTATTACACTGACCTGGCAAATATGTGGATTCTTTTTTATCTTAGTTCTAACTCCCCGACTGAGTCATTTCTTTCACTGTGTTGCACAACAGTAGGAGGATAAGTTTTTTAGTTCATCTAATATCCAGGTGGCTCAGTTCTAGCAAGAGTTCTAGCAAGGGGCCAAAGATCTATCGTGTAATAACTGGAGCCGGCTTTTTAGCAAAAGGAGTGCAGGTGCATAAGTGCAGAGGTTGGTGTATAGATTTGCTTGTGTGTGTATATTAAGATTGGGGCTGTTGGAGGCATTTAACTCAGCAGTGCCTTAATAGCAACATACTGTATACCACTGGGGTGCTGTTCTACACTCTCTCTCCATTTGTCTCTCTCTCTTTAATCCCAGACTCTCCTATCAAGGTCCTATCTTTTTCTCTGTCCCATCACTCAACTAGGCTTTCCTGTCTTTTTATTCTATCTTAGTCTTTTCACTTTAATGTAAAAAAAAAAAAAGACTCACCTCTTGTATCTGAAAAATGGCCAACTTGCTTCTGAGCCTGCGTTTTAGATGGTTGTCTACATTTCAGCCAGTTGTCTCCCCCAAGCCTTATTTATCCAATTCTACGCTATGGGAGCAATCATAATTGTCTTGACAGTCATGTGGTGAAAGAGGCCGACCAGTCAGTGTGGGTGGAGGCATCTTTACACTCACACAGATTCAGCGCTGTCAAGGTCCTTCTGTCCTTAGCCCATAGCCCCTGGACCCGGCTGGTCCTGTTGTCTGAGCAGATTAGCATTCAAAGCACAGCAAAACCACACTCAAACTGTACAATCTAGCACACATACATTAAAATATGCATGCTGCAAACATGTACACATATGTGCCAATGCTATACGAGCACGTGACTCAGACTACAAGGACGACGAGTTTCAGGTTGCCATGCTGTTGCAGAACACCAGCCGAATATGAATATGATTTATTGGTTTTTGACAGGTAGAACCAAAGCTGTGTTTTGGGTTGAACAATGGTTATTTGATAAGGGAGTCCAGCTGAGCATGTCTGCTGTTGGCAAACGACTCCCTCATTAATTTGACAAACAGCAGTCTATTTCTGGTCAGTGCTTCGGCAGATTTTTGGAGTAGAAATTGAGCACGTAATTCCATTATCCTTTGAATCTGAAATTGAGGAACAATTGGCGCTTGCAAGCCTTTCTAAACATAAACAAACAACAGCTGTGTTTATGCAACTGTTGGAGTCAGCTTGGCTTATAATGAAACCTAGCTTAGACATAGCTATTACAGTGTTGTGTATCAAATTATGCTGAATGGAAATCCCATTTTTATATCAGATACATCTGTATAATAGGAGATTAGCTGAATAAGCTCAGATATATGTACAGTATATCAGGCTTGTAACAAGAATGATAATTATATTCAGGGTACGATTTTTGAAAAAACCTGGAAAAGTTGTTTTTTTTAAATTATATTTATATAATATTTCAGGAACCACAGTGTTCCTATATATTATTGCCTTTAAGGGTTTTTATTACCACTGTCAATATAACAATTCAGAACTTAAACTAATTAAGTTAATTTCTTAAAAATATACCACTTAAAACCTCATCAGATTTGAACATATGACCACAGGTCAAAGCAATGGAAGATTGTAGATACTTAAAGGTCCCTGTTCGAAACTAGTTAACAAGTGGAGTTTAATGTGTTTTTCTGTCACCTTATGTTTCAAAGTGCAGCCTCAAAAGTCAGCTTTTGATATTTTGAAAATAATTCCCTACTAGCACATGAGAAAATAAGTCATGATTATGCAAGTACTTTCCAAAAGACAGCAGCAACATTACGTGAATGCATTGTGTAACACAACAACTTCTGCAGGTCTTTCTCCTTAATTTGGGTCTGATGCTGATCGACATCTGCACAGCTGAGTTCTGCACTCGGAAAACTCTACTTATACTTACAGCAACTGTGTTTCCAGGACCAGAGAGTTTCTAGGTTCTGAACTTCCTGTTTGTTCTATCTTTTGTTTCCTAATTCTCTGATTGTCATGTATTGAGGATGTCCTGTCACATTTAGCTGTAAATTCTTAGCAGACCCAACAGCATACATAGCAGAGTGCTAGGGCTTTCTAGGCTATAGGGCTTTCCCTATAGCTAAACTGATTTAATCACATTTATAATGAAAGCTATGTTTTCTGTGATGTTTTATTTTATCTAAAATCGGGTGTGAATGCTTTTTTTTTTTTTACTTCTATTCATTTATTCCAGCACAATGGTATTAGGGATAGACATAACTGGTATTCCTTTGCCTCATTTTCACTGAACATTCAGAGTAGATAAGGCTTGAACCTTCTTACTGTAAGTATATATAAAATAGCAGGTAAACACAGCTGTTACTAATAACTAGATCCAGGAGAACCTTCATTTATGTTATTAGTAACACCATGTTAAAATTAGTGCTGTAAAAATGCCAGTAGAACCTTTCAGACAGAGGGTGAAATGTGGTACATTGTGGGAAGAATGGGGTGGTTTTCACAATCTAATGTTATAAAGCTATTCTAGTACATGCCCAAAATAAAATCATGCATAATTGAGAATAATATGGACTGGAATACTAACTTAAGAGCAACTTCAGTGTGGTAAAAGAACAGACATATTAAATTCCTAAAAAGCTATGCAGGCTGTTTAAAAACCCTGCATTCCAAAGTTTCCTTCCAATATTTATTTACTCTACAGGGGAACCTGTGATCAGCATTAAACACTGTTGAAATTGACTCTTAAAACCCAAAGTCTGTCCTTTGATTGTGACTATCTGTGCTCCAAATTACCAGCTGAGACTTTTGAAGCTTGCTGAGTGTGTGGTGCTAAATGGTTGTTGTTAGTAGTTGACTTTGAAGCAAGATAATGACACAAACATCACTCAAAATGCAATTACATCCCACCCTTTTCTTTTTGAGACTCAATGGCGTGTTAATGTGAATGAAGGGAAATGTAGTGTGAAACCAGTGAGGCTGTATAGTCCGGGCTAATGGAAGCTACAAACGGTTGGATAGGAACTGGTCTGTTCGTGAGGGCTCTCTCCTCGTTCTGCTCTTTTAAAAGTAATATTACACTGGAGTGTGTGAGTGGCAAAAGGATGCACTAAAGACTCAATCAAAGTCAGATAAGAAACAGAGAAACTGAGGATACTTTGGGGTGAAGTGGTTTGAGAGTAGGGACATTTATACTAGGATGTGTTATCCTAGCTGGATGTTCTAAATGAGCTGTACAAGATGTGTGTGTTTAGCCCGCCTGCGTGTGTGTGTGTGTGTGTGTGTGTGTGTGTGTGTTGGGGGCATGTCACTATTAATTTCTTTCACTTTAGACACTGTCTTAACTTACAGGCTGAAGCAGTATTCTCTTACATGCAGTATATCCCTGACTGAACAGTCATTTTCTACATGAAGCAAGTTACAGAGAGGAGAAAAATGTGGAAACATAGTACACGCAACACGGAGAAAAAGAGAAGAAATTACAGCAGATGGAAAAAAAGGAGAAATAAAGAAGACAATATTAAGGCTTTTGGAGAAGCGGGCCTCGGAGAACCACCACGGGACAGAATGGAAAGAATAGCCTGTATTGTTTTCTCTTCCCTTTGATTTTCTGCCCTCAGCAATAACATCCCCCTGCATACACATACAACCACACACACATATGAGCTTGTTCACATATACAGTGGCAGAAGTACTCCAGCATTGTTCCACCTGAAACTTGAGCTATTTCCATCTGAATCAGTTTTTCTGTAATCAGAAAAATGACCTTGTTTGCCTTTTAAGGTCTGTAATGTCTTCCAGAAATAAATACCTCTTTGCAGTTAGTAATTGAGACCCTCAGCAAGTATGTGGTATCGGTAATGATGCAAAACAAAACTGTCTACGTTGTGAAAAAATAAATAAATGACAATAATTTGGTTACTCATACTAAAATATGATGCCAGTTTTTTTTCTCATCCAATGGGAATCTAAGGTTCGGGCACATATTTCATTACCTACAGATGACCAGAAAGAAGTCTAGCCATGTTTTGCTTTTTAGCAGTTGTGAGTTTACACTACTGTTTTCTATCTATAGAAGACAGATATGTGGGGAGACCCAAAACTCTTAAAATCTTAAAATGATATACAAAGAAGACACCAGAAGTGTTTCTGATTTTCATTTGTAGTCTGTAGATAATATCGGAGAGTCATGTTTAGCAGGCTTTGGATCCATGCAGGGAGAAGAAGGCCCTGACCAAAATACAAGCTTCAACATAAATGGCTTCTATTTAACAATTATTTTATTAAAATGTATCTACATTCACAGTCAGACGATAAATAATAACTGGCTTAGCTCAAATATCAGTTTTCTTATTCTTCCTGGCTACAATTAAACCCTCCAAGCAACACTTATGGTTTTCCTTACAAGCTATAACTCAGCAAATGTTAGCTGATCCTATGATTGAAGCATCAAGATGTATCCAGAGCCAGACAAGTAAGCTTGACTAAAACTCAGCATAACTGAAGAAAAGGCCAGGTTACCAAAAATAAAATAAAAATCACTACTTACTGAATACCATCCATGAAAGGTTGTTCTGATAGAAATCAACTAAAGATGTATATAAAGTACATCTAAGGACTCTCAGCTCACTCTCCACACCTTGTGAAGGCCAGGTGGAGCTCTAAGGGATGCTGGGCACGCGGACTGGAAGCTGTGCTTCTGAATGCCAATCACAATCTCTGGAGACACCTGATCCCCCAATCCTTCTCTCTCCTTCTCTTCTCATCGCTCCTTTTTCTCTTGTCAGGTGGAAGTGAATGCTCAGGGCTACATGTGTTAAGCAGATGTGTGGGAATTGGAGAGAACATCAAGGTTAAGAGGAAAGGTGCACCGAAAACCCCAGGCAAATCTGCTACCTAGTAAGTATTTATGTGGAGAGTCTCAGGGGAGGAGGGATTTATTTGCATATACAGGTGCGCGTGTCAGCGAAAATGGTGGGTATTTCTATTCATGCTTAATGTGCTATCACATTGTATTTGCTTATATCTACTGTATTGTTTGTATGGTGGCTGGTGGTCATGTGTATCTTTTTTATAGCATGCATGTACATATGTCTAAATTGTACATATTGGTGCACAAAATATGTAATATTTTAATTTTTATAGTATACTATTAATAATGCATTTGTATTGTGTTCTTCTGAGGACGTGTAACTATACAGTCACTGGACACTTCATTAGGTACACCTTGTTAGTACCAGATTCAACCCTTTTTACCTTTAGCACTACCTTAATACTTATTAGCAGCACAGATTCGACAAGATGCTGGCACCATTCCTCAGATTTTGGGCATTCTGGTGTGATAGCATCACACAGGCAAGCTGCAAATCCATGACGTGACTCTCCCTTTCCACCACAGACCAAAGGTGCTCTATTTGATTGAGATCTGGTGATTGTGGAGCCCATATGAGTACAGTGACCTTAATGTCATGCTCAAAAAACCGTTTAGAGATTATTTAACCTTTGTGACGTGGGATGTGATCCTCCTGGCATATGGTATGGTGTGCTGCTGTTGCCCATCTACTTCAAACTTGTCAGAGATCCTCTCCTGCATATCTTGGTTTTAAGGAGCAGTTAGTTGGGTTACTGTTGCCTTCCTATGAGCTCAAAGCAGTCTGTCCATTCTCTTCTGACATCTGTGGCACCAACAGGCATTTTCACCCCAAAACCAGCCGCTTACTGGATGTTTTCTCTTTTTTGGACCATTCTCTTTGAATCCTGGAAATGGTTGTTGAGTTGTTAACAAGTGATCAGCTGATTAGAAATGTGCATTAAAGAGCATTTGAACAGTTTTACCTAATGAAGTGGCCGACAAGTGTATGTAGCATATTTCCATGTTATTTCCACGTCATTTATAACTAACATACTGAGCATAAACGTACATAAAAGAAACTATGAACCCTTGATTATGAGAATGTTTTATATTATGGGGATGTAGAGTCAGAGCACTGCACTCTTCCTCCATCATCTGTCAGAAGGATGCATGTAAACAGTGTGAAGCCTGCTTGCAAGCCAGCATTTCTCTGTGTATGTTTCATGAGGATGATGATATGATGATACAACAACTGCCGTTCAACCGTTTAATTTTAACAAGCTTCAAAACTTTCCCTGCTGTGATGAGAAGTTCTTTGATGTCTCCATAGGAACAGGCAGCGCGGCGTAACCATGCAAAGCTTTGCTACGCTCAGTTCTTCTGCCTTTTGTTTTTTTAATATATTCCAAGGTGCAAAAGTTTTTATGCAAAATCCTATTCTTCTTCTACAATGCTGTAAATAATTCAATAAAAATCCAAGTTTGTAGCGTGCACAATAATCCTAGTGGGGCTTCAGAGCATTAGATTTGGTCCTGGTTGCAGGTGAAAAAAGATAAGATATTCAAATGATCCTGATATGTATTCCACTGTGGCCATGCTAAGCGTTTTTCAGGTTTAAGTCTTCTCTCTAACTAATATCTGCCCCAACTGTGCATATATGCATGTGCGTATTTGTGTGTTTATGTGTCCTGTAAAGAAGTTGATCATGATGCTTTTGTTTTTACTCACTTCCTCTTTTGCTCAAGTGAAAACATTATCCAATTTTTTTGACACAACAGAAAAAAATTAATTGTGTAGATTTTTCTTGTTTGTAACTGTAACTACACCTCATACAATATGTGACTGCTGCATGTAATTTATTCATTTTAGTAGGTAGGCCCGTACTGCAGATTTCTGTATACCCTGCAATTTGTTGCAACCATGTGGTATTCACAGATTATGGAGATGTATCACTCATGTAAGGAGCATTCCCTAGAAAGTGTCCACAGCTGTCCCACTGCACATCTGACCTAATGCTTGTCTGCTTTTCTGCACCAGGATTATGATCTGCATCTTAACAATATGTGGAAAGAGTATAAAAAAAACTGTGGTAAGAATGTGCCAGAATATTCAAACACCACCATAGCAGACGTCTCGGATGTCAACTCGATAATCTCCCGCTTATCATACCTTGCTGTTCTTGTTTCTCAGAAGTATGATAAATATCAAAATAAACTTTGTGCTGCCTCTGGAAGTCAAATACACAGGAAAGGTTATTTTAGGAGCAGATATAATGCAGATTTGGCAGCGTGGGGTTTATTAGAGCAGTTTTTGTTCATTTCCAGTGCACCATGCCAAGATAATGGTAATTAGTGAATCGGTGAATCATCCTCAGTCATTATCGGTAAATGGTTGAATTTTATTTTTTGGCTTTAAAGGCAGATTTATTAACAGTTGAACTCAGATAAGATCCTTCTCATTTCCTGAGGTAGACTTTGAGATCGAAAACATATCTCTGTGAGTGAGTGTGTTTTGCTGATTGCTCACTTTTCATGCTTTGGCAATGCGTGTGGGTACACACACACACACATACACACACACACCATGAATTAGCATGCATGTACACACAGGAAATGGCTAAGCACACGGAGAAGAGTTATGATTCCAGACACTTGCATCCTCACACATCTCTTGCCCTCCCTTCTGTCCTTTCCTACTTTTACTTAAGACAACAGACTGTTATTTTTGGAGCATGCACACACACACACACACACACACACACACACACACACACACACACACACACACAGTATGTTCTATTGATTTCTTTTGCTGCAAAATCAAGCTTGGCAAACATAAATTCTAGGAGCAACATGTTATATTGAAAATTCCTCAAGTGCCTTTTGTGAATATGGTTTACCAAAGGGCATTCATAGCCAAGCCACATAACACTCAGAAACTCTCATCTCTTTCCATTTTTGGAACAAAAGATGAGTTAAACCAAAGGAGCCCAACTTTTCTTGCCAGACAAACTCAAAGCCATGCACTGGTCCCAGCTGTCATTCTGCAGCCATGCGTAACAGAGACAAACAAACAGTGGGGGCTGCTCTGTCTCCGAACGCAACCCATCGATCATAACACAGCACCGCACATTTCCTGGAAGAGGGAGACAGACAAGCTGATGTGAAGAGGGAGAACAGTGGAGCCGATATACTTCCTTGTGTGTGTGTGTGTGTGTGTGTGTGTGTGTGTGGAGACTGCATGGAGACTGCAATGTCCTCAGAGATCTCCACTGAGACATCTGCCACCTCCCAACCCAGTCTCCTGATCCTTCCCTCGGTCTGTGGTCAGACTTCTTCTCACACCTACCACATCCGGGGGAGGATGTGCAGCATTGGTGGAGAACAAATATAACACAGAAAGTTCAAAACGAAAAAGTGGATGAAATAAATGAAAAATTAAGGCGATAGGGAATAAAGTGAAGAGAAGGGGGGTAAACTAAAAAGGAATAGTGGGATTAAAAGCCCAGCGATAAACTCTGTCTTCTTCCTTCATCACATCCAGGGGCTATCTTCACTCGCTGACTCCCCCAGCCTCTCTTCCCCTCCCTCGCATGTCTCCAGGCTGTCTTTACTCTCATCACCCACAGTCCTGGAGAAAAGTTCACCTTTGAATTTTCATAGTGGTTGCCCACACCAACCCTGCGTGTCATGAAAGTTTCATCTCTCTTTCTCTCTCTCGCTCCTCGTTCTCTTTCTTGTTGTGTATGCATCCATGGCTGGATGCAGCTCCCCAGGTGAGGAATGATGATGAGAAAATGCGAGATATCCAGCAGAGGTTTGCCATGCTGGGCTGTGTGGAACTTTGCTTGGGGCTGAATGACAACAGCCTCCATGAAGGAAGGCTGGAATTGCCTTCATATCAATGCCACGTAGCCCAAAGCAAAGACTGCAGCTACACTGATTTGAGATTTGAGGCCTTTGCTTCACTGGTATGAAGATCTTCTGGGAAAATGCCTCTAGTGGACAGCACCAGATAAATCTACTGAGTGCTCAAGAGACAGCTGAAAATGCTAATTTGACTTCGCAAACAAAAACAGTGTGTTACACACTCACATGTCAAGTGAATGCAAACCACAACAGCAAAGCCATAGATACAGATTTGTAACATGTATTCATGGTCACATTATAACAAAATAAATGCTGGTATGTTCCATACAAACCTAGGTTGTTATATGCCAGCTTGGCTATAAAAGGTCCCCTGTGCGATATTCAGATTATGAAAAAGTGAATACCTCAAGATGCAATATTGCCAGGAAGCCAGGAAGAAACAAAACAGTGGGTCTGCAATTTTGATTATGATAACAATAGTACCGAAAAACCCTACATTTCTTTGTGGAAAACGTTCTCTATAGCATAGCAAGCCAATCAAATGTTAATTATGCTGTTGTAACCTCGTGGTTACCAAACACCATGCATACACAAAAACAGCTGAAAGGCTATATATAAAATAATATATGTAAAACATTTCATCTGTGTCTTTTAGGTTTCTGCCGAAAAGTTTAATATCTCAATTTAATGTCCTGTACATGCAGGACATTATATGTCATAAAGTGTAAATATGACATAAAGTGTAACTTTCAAGTCTATTGTCCCATGTCTAAAGTGTCTCTGTACAGCGCTCCAAATTTATGCCAAAATATGTGTGACCTATATGGGGTTAATACTGTACCTAAATGCACTTAGCAGCTATGAACACTGGAGCTGCTGATGCAGCACCAGTGTGCTCTTAGTATTCTTCGTAGTTAGTGTCTTTCCATTTTACACCAACTTTTTAAAAAATTCATAAAGTGCACGGTGCAGTTCTTATCATCTCAAATTTTATTGTATCATCTAACATTTTATGATTTGAGAACCACATAAAAAACAAAACAACAACAGAGCCATGCAGTCCTATACATAAAAATAATAATAATGATAAAAAAATCCCAAAACACACTTTGCTTTTTTGTGATTACAGTGAATGCTCATAGTTGAGACAAATGCAAAAGGCATGATGTTTACAGGTAGCCTTAGATAGATAGATCAAGTAAGAACTACTATTAATAGTCAATCAGACAGTTCATTCAAAACCATAATTCCCACCATGACCTAACATTAATGTAGTGTGATGTTAGGTCAAAGTGACATCTCACTGTAACCAAATGTAAAAGTCTGGGGACCACTGGGTGAAATATGAGGGCAATCCGTCTAGTAGTTTTTAATACATTTTAAGTGGGGGACCAACCAACTAGACAACATTGAGGCTCAAAAAGAAAAAAAGACCCACTACTACTTGAACCAACTTAAGGTAAAGTCTTTTTTCCTTAACCCTTTACACCCTCACCCGTCACCGGCGATGGGTGAGTGTTTAAAGCAGGGGTGGGCAACTCCAGGCCTCAAGGGCCGGTGTCCTGCAGGTTTTAGATACCACCCTGGGTCAACACACCTAAATCAAATGATTAGTTCATTACCAGGCCTCTGGAGAACTTCAAGACATGTGGAGGAGGTAATTTAGCCATTTAAATCAGCTGTGTTGGATCAAGGATACATCTAAAACCTGCAGGACACCAGCCCTTGAGGATTGGAGTTGTCCACCCCTGGTTTAAAGGGTAAATTAGGTTAGGGTTTAAAGGGTTAAACCTAACAGATGTGTGAAGTATATGAAATCCCCTAATTGGACTGTATGTTTCTGTGCACAATCGAGAGCTACTGTGCACAGAAACCGAAGCAGCGTCTAACAGATGCATGAAATCCCCTTGTTAGACACTACACACGTTTCTGTGAACAACAGCTCAGGCTTCATAGATTGTTTAAATCATGCCACCTATCTGAACAAGCAGCATGACTGTCAAGTCTCGTTGTAGATGTTTTAAATCCCTGAAAGCCAGTTTCTAATGCACCTGCCTGTGCAACCTGATGTCGTTTCATATTAAATAACAGAGGTTTGTAGCCAACTACGATATCTCCCCAATACAAATAAACCCAGATAGTCTTTATCTTGCTTATTTACAGTACCTGCTAAAAGCTGCATGTCATTGTGTAGATTACAAAGAGCGGGAGGGAGAAAAAGAAAAAGGATTGTTAAACATCAGTTACTAAATACCAAATTACTATAGGCCATCAGAATTTAGAGGGAAATATTGCTGTCGTATATCAGGGTGACAGCCGAGTTTCTCCATGTTGAAACAGGCACGGTTGCCCATAATGAATCTTAAATGCCAGTGCCTACTGGCAATATAGCGTTCACTCCTTCACTCTTCCTTCCTTCCTGCCTTACCATTTCTGTGTTCACTCGTGTTCATACCCCTGTCAGGCTTCTCCCTGCTCTCTAGTTCTATCTCTCCCTTTAATTCTTGTTCAATTCAGCGTATCATAGGCCCATAGTCAGACATCCTGTATGACAGCAAGCTGAAGAGCTCTGAAGGCAGTTAACCAGTTCTTTTCTCTCTCTCAAACTCTTTTCTCCACACTTTTTCCTTTCACCTTACTTGTTGATAGTTTCAATTGAATATTTTTCCAGACTTCTATGTGCACAATTTAAAGATACCACCGTTAAATAACTTCTTTTTGCATTGGCCCTCTGAAATATTTGCCTCCATCTACACTTTCAAGACAGATGTGTTTCAAACTTTTCCATAGAAAAGAGAGACAAAGGGTGAAGAAAGGCATTTTACACAAATATATATTCAGTTTCTGTGCCTATATCTTTTACTGCTGTAGTCTTCCATTGAACAGATAGACTAGTGATTAGCTTGCCTGTGATTAACTGAGTGTACACTATATTAGCTATTACATTGTCATGCTTGCTTTCCAAACCCCTAGCTGTATAAAAGTGGAATTTGGCCAGTGACAGTGAAAGCATCATCAGCTTAATTTCAGTTTGATGATTGCTGCCCTCGAGCTAACCTAAAAGTGACAATGAATACCACAGCTTGCCATTGCACCATGCCAAATTATTTTACTACTATATATTTTACTGCTCTTCTCATATCATTGTGTAACTCTCATCCTATTGACATATTTGACATACCGGTACACAAACTACTAGCGAGTCCCTGGGGACACAAAAAATAATTTACTGTGAGAAGCAAATATGATATCAAAACATATGTTTTCTCAGATTATTATTATTATTATTATTTGTGCAATTAATGTCAACCAATAGAGAAAAAATATTATTATACTTATTGCTGAGTTACAAAATTATTTGCGCATTTTGTAAATTTTTACTTTATAACTTTTAGCTTTTATCCATTATTACTTAAAAGCCTGTTTGCTATCCTTTAATTCAGGTATCAACTATTTTTTCAGTCATTTCATTTAAACATTATTGTTTATGTTATGTTGTATTTATGTAATGAATTAAATCAGAAACAGAGCAATATCTAATAAATATACAGGTAGCCTAGAGATCTCTCCAGCATGTTCTGAGTCTGCACAAAGAACTTTCTCTGTGGAAGGTCATACCAGAAACACCTACGAGGTTTCCAGGAGGAATTCTGGTCAGATGCAGCTGACACCTTTTGATGAAGAGGAGTAGCTGCTCTACTAAGACTGAGTCCAGACATCCTTCAGAGGAAACTTATTTCTGCTACTTGTGTTCTCATTCTTATTATTTCGGTCACTACCTACAACTCATGACCACAGGTGAGGGCAGACTGACCTGTAACTCAACAGCTTTGCTTTCGAGCTCAGCTCTCTCGTCACCACAGCAGTACAACATCTGTCTGTCAGTTTCCAGCTCCACTCTCCCCTCACCCATGAACAAGACCTTGAGGTACTTATACACATCCACCTGGGGCAGCAGCTCATACCTGACCTGGAGTGGGTACTCCATCCTTTTCAGAGGACCTCAGAGGATGGCCTCAGAGATGCTAATTTCAGCTGCTTCACACTCAGCTGCAAACCTTGCCAGTGTAAATTGGAGGTCATCACCTGATGAAGCCAAAAGAACATCATCTGCAAAAAGCAGAGACGAGATCCCGAGTCAGTCGAAAAGGAATTTTCCCTTCCAGAAGGGTGGAGACGTTTCATTTTTAAAATGACTGACAGAGTAGCCCTATCCCTCTTGATACTGCATGACATTAATTATGTCTCACGGCAACCATTAACTGAATAAACACTTCCATTTATTTAAACTGCATAGGTTTAATTTGGTGCTTTTCCCTGAAGTCCACTGGGACCCAAAACATTTGCAGTTTTAAAAAGCACCAATAAAAGCAGAAATAAAAAAACAATGGTGTTTTGTTCCATTAGGAACAAAATGACTGACAAAGTCAAACAAACAAACATAATACCCAAACTGGAATGACAGAAACAAATTTGAGATATGACAAAAAATATAATTTTGTGGTCTAAATGCACCCCAATAGGTAGGATGAGGGATAAACACAGTATTATGATTCAGACACTGTTTTACTAAAAAGAGTAAGCATCCCAGTTTCTCTCAGGCTGTGATAAGGATCACTGACTTTAAATCATCCTTTAACCCTAAGGGTCTTCATTTTTTAAGGCCGTCAGCACACTCACTTGTTAATGCATAAACCAGCCACTAGTCTGTAAGACTTCCATACACTTGCACATAAAAACACATAAGGACAGACACAAACTCACAGCCATGTACCGTCATCTGTCTCTGACATGAAGTGGGTAGCCGCACTGAGGCGTGTCTAGGGTTGGAGGGCATGAATCAAGATCACCATAAACAGAATTAAAGAGAATAAATACTCAGCTATCATAGAGGCCGAGTGATTTATTCTGCACTTTCACAACACTAGCAGAACAGCAGCCCCCAAGAAATCAATATGTAATTATAGACATCCTACCCTGGGCCGTTCCTCTCCAAGCATCAACCACCCACCACCTGCCCTGCACCGACACCACCGCCCTCAAAACAAATGTCAGAATGGGACAAGTCCCGGAACAAGAAATAAAAGGCTTCGCCCTGCTGAGAATAGCCCTCTGTTTTAGTGTGTTTACTGTCTTCGCATGCAAAGTCTTGCACACATGTCTTAGAGACACTTTTCATTATGGCTTCTTCCTCTGGATTCGATTTTAACTTTATAGATAATTCAGATTGTTATAAGTTGGTATATACAGAAGACATTTAATTTTTTTTTTTTTAAAGGCGATAAAGTAGGAAATGGAATTCAGTTCATTTCCAGACTTATATTTATCTCTCCTTCCTTTTTTTAATGGTAAAAGAACCTAACCATATCTCGGCTACAGCTTCTTATGTGGTGTACCAATATTAGAGTGTTAGGCAGTGTGTCTTATCTCGATTTTGACAAGCAAATGGAGGTATTCCCACAAAGGGAAACCAGCAAATAGACGTAGAGTTTCATCCATCCATCCATCCATCCATCCATCCATCCATCCATCCATCCATCCATCCATCCATCTTCTTCCACTTCAGCTGCCATAGGACAAGACAAACAGTAAATCCTGGACAGGTTGCAAGTCTTTAGCAAGGCTAACAGAGACACACAACTATCCGCACACATTCAAACCTACAAGCAATTTAGAATCACCAATTAACCTAACTCTGGTAACTGGGTGTCTGGATTGTGGGCCAGAGAGATTCCATGCAGACACAAAGAGAGCATGCAAACGACCACGTGGTGAATTTGAATCCTGGACCTTCTTGCTGTGAAGCAACAGTGCAGTGGAGCAGTAAAAGTAATCCAACTAGCTAACTAAAGAATGTTTTCTAATAGTAGAAAACTTACTAGTAGGTTTTTGCATCAACTGGAAGCCAATCTGTTGCCAATATGTCATACGGCTCTTTTGCTTGTTTGATATATTCAGATACTGCTGTATAGTTACATTGTTTATGCTACACGGATAGCAAACATTAAGCCAGGATGCAGGCTAGACTCCAGCACACAGCTGTTTAATTCAAAATATTTATAAAACCACGGACATCAGAATATTTTCCAGACTTACAGAATGCAACATATTTTGACTGTTTTGATTTTGAGTCAGCACGTGGTGTTGTGCTTAGCTCTGCCATCTCACAGTAAGAGGTTCCTGGGTTTAAATGCGCTGGCCAGCTGCAGCCTTTGGTGTTGAGTTTGCATGTTCTCCCATAGCTGCATGATTTCCTTGCGTTTGCTCCAGTTTCCTCCCAAAGTTCAAAGAGATGGCTATTAGATGAACTAGTGACTCTAAATTGGCCGCTGGTGTGAAAACAAATGGTTGTCCCTGCCGCCTGTCCAGGGTATAGCCTGCATCTTGCTCCATGACCAATGTGATAGGCTTCATCCCCTCTGCAGAGTAGCCCCACAGGATCATTTACAATCAAAAATCTGAACATCAAAGTAATTTTATAACAAAATAACAGCTGTCTTTAAGATGTTTGGATATTTACCTAATTTCCCTGACGCATTTGTAATAAATGTCAAAAAAACATGCATGTCATGTGCAGACTACATGTGTATTTGAATAACTATTATACAACACATCTTCACACTTCCAAATATGTTATCAAGAAACAAATGACTATCTGGGTTTTGGAATTACATTCAAAGATGTCATTCCGAGATCCAGGATAAAAAATAGAAAACAAAGTTGAGCTCTCACTCTAGTGTCTGATGACTCTAGTCCTTGTCAGTTTCTGTTGAAGTGAGCAGCATTAGCTCAGTTGATATGGTCACAGACACAGGCCTCGGTGGGCCCCGCATAGGCCCTGACACATTGATAAACAGCTGTATTAGTATGAACTCTGCTCATCGCTCTGGGGTCTCTCCCAGTTAAATCAGTGATGTAACCAGTCAATTCTTGCCCACACTCAAGCTATTGCCAAGCCCTTATCTGGCCCTTGCAGTTTAACACTGACCCCCGCACAGGTAGCAGGAGACACACTAATCCATCTCTCGAGTCCAGACAGACTCATCTCATCCCAGCTACTCCCACCCCGTCTCTCCACACTTCACCCATTCTGTTATTCAAACACCTTTTTCCACCCTTTCCTTCACTCGCTCCCTTGATGTCTTGCACAGTTTCATTTTCCCCTTATCTGCGTTCTCATCCATTTCCCGGCTGCTGCATTTCTCTCCGTATCCTGAGCTATCTCTACCCCCACTCACTGTTTTTCACGGCTTGTTCATAGCTCTCTCCCTTCCTTCTTCCCTACTCTCACTGCGGGTGCCTCTTGGTCTGGCCATGGGGAAACAGCTCTGGTCAAATTAACACACACATCATTGCCTATCAATATCTGCTCTCAATGAGGGCAGAAATTATTTAGAATTTGAGCTGTTTTGATTCACTTCTCCCTCCTATCACCTCAGGCTCCAGTATTTGATTACCAAGAGCTTTGGTTGAGCTGCACGAGAATGTCTGAAAATATCCATAATGGCCAAATGGAAGTAAAGTCATTTGATACAACACACCTCTAGGATAATTGCAGAGGAAGAAGTGTGATAGCAGATTGAGGCTCCAGACATATAATTTTATCATACAAGCAGACAGTAAATTGGAAACATCATATCACTTATGGTGTTATCCTTGTGAAAACAATTAGCTGATGTTGTAAAAACAAAAGACTTACATAGCCTAGCAGCTAAACACAGTTTCTATGGTGATAAAACGCAGCCAAATGGAAGCCTTATGCGAACCTATTCATTGTGAGAAAATCCCATACAAGAAAGCCATGTAATTATTAAAAACACATTTGCATATGGCTGCAAAGCTTGTCTTGTAGCTGTATGAAGTGCTTAAACGACAAAATAGAAAAAAAAAATCTCGTCAGTGCCTGCAAGACAAGGCAAACCCAAAATCAGTCAACAATTTGAGTATTTTTGGATGTGGTTACAGAGATCATCTTAGGATTCCTTATTCATCTGTGACACATGTACCATTACGACGATGAATGCTCATTTCAAACATGGCAAAAATTTCAAATAATGAAGTCAGTGAAAAGCTCAGGCTTTCGTCTGCTCTAAATGCTTGATTTCAGAAAGCTTTACTCTTGATGCTCTTGGCTTTGTATGATGTAACGAGAACAGATATCTATAATATGGCCATCTCAGAGACAGAGCTCTGTGAGCCCAAAATCCCCACTTACATGCTGTGCAAATCTTTTGTTTGTGAGGGGCAGACAATCAGAAAAAGTTGGCTCGGAGGTTGGGAAAGGAGCTAAAATGGATTGTTTGAGACCTTGACTTACTTGGGGGGCTCCAACAAATCACATCACATAATATAAGTAGGGCACTTATCCAAACTGACATACATAAAAAAAATTAAAATTCAATAGGAATAAGAAGACACTTTCAAAAATATCATCAGGAATAAGAACGAATCCAAGTCTAAATCATCAGAGTTGCCTTTTAGACGGCCACTATCAGAGCACCAACCCATGTTAACTCCCTCGTTCTGATTTATGGGCCTCTTCCTTCACTGTGCTCAGTAAATAAATGACAACTAGCCCTGCAGTATTCTCCTCTGTGGTTCTTAGCTTGTGGAAAAAGTTACTTCAGAATGTAAGCACTTACCTCTTTAAACCTAATACGTTCTTTCTCTTTCCATCTATCTCACCATTCTTTTCTATCTTTCCTTTAAAAAAATCTCATTTAACAAGCACTTGTAGTCCAGAGCCAAAACATTTGAACAGTTTCACATTTTTAAGGCTCTGAGCTTCATCACATTCAGTGTGAAAGAAAACTGATACTACATTCAATTGCTAAGTTGGAGTTTTATTTTAACTAGCTTCACTTAAATACAGAGACTTGTGTGCAACAAACTCCTGCTAACATTTCATTTTAAAGCTTTCTTATGTGTATAGCTACAGAGATGTCACACAAGTGGTCACACAAAATTATCCTATTTAGTAATTTGTTAAAAATTCTTAGCTGTGGATGACCCCCAAATAGGAAGACACTAGATGCTTTGTATCTTACTGTGGTCTGCTCTCCCAGACCTTCACTGCAAACACCCTTAGACTTTGTTGGTTGTGAAGTGTCACTGGCTTCAATCTGCTCTACAAGTGGAATGTATTGTGTTGAAATCAGGGGGCTAACCTTTACAAGGATATGTTCAAACTTTTCCCTTCTCTCAATGTCCTCAATGATAGTTTATAAAGGTACTTTAAAGTATTTCAGGACCTCCAGCAATTGTAGTTTTAGATACTCAGCAAGAAAGCTAAATCTGCCAGAGAACTTCATTTGTAGAGTTTGCATGTTCTTCCTGTGCTTGCAAGTATTGTCTTAGCTATGACAAGACATAATGGCTGATGCTATTGAGGTATTCACTCACAAAATCAGAAAATAATCCCCCCAGCATACGACTTGTCTCTGTGTCTATCTTTTTCATGTGCTTATGCATAGTTATCTTCCAAATCCAGCTACTAAAGAGGAGTAAGGGCATGTGGTTTTTCAGAGGTTGTGGCTAATTTCAAATGTCATTTTTGAAACAGCTCAAAAATACCAAATACACAAAGTGTTTTATATGTTTAGTTATAGAACGCCAGCTTATATTCAACGAAAATCATGAGACTATAAGCTCATGTTTAAAAAGGTAATGTAATTCCTTTTTACAAATGACTTTAAACCAAATAATGTACTAATTAAGATTCTTGTTAATTCTTATTGGGTTAATTTTTTAAAATGGAAGTTTAATGATAATTACTTTTTATCTCTGTAACAGACTGATGATGCATCATTCTGATAGATGAATAATTGATTTTATAAAGGCTGCATGAAAGTACTGATCACAAAAACAGTACTTGAGTTAATATTTCATTATTTGGGGCCAAACAGGTAGAGGGACACACACAGCATAGCTGACCTGTTAAAGCTTAATTACTGATTAGCAAAAGCGAAAAAAAAAAATGGCTTCATGGTTTGTCAGAATACAATAACAATTGGATACATTGAATCTTAAGATGGCACAATGATTCTAATTCTTTCTAATTAGCTCAAAGGGAGTTTCTGTTAGTGGAATGCTTTGTACTGCAGCCTTGTGGCGTCAGGGTTAAGGGATGCTTTTGTATTGCATAAAAAACAATATATATGATATGTTGTATGGCGTTATTTTTGTGCCACTATTCTGAGCGCACGTAAAAAAAAAAATTGAGCGCACGTAAAAAAAGTTTGCAGGTGCAAGTGTTGTATTTTGAGGAGAAATTTATTTTGAGCGAAGAAAAGCTGAATTTGAGTGAACAAAATTCATTCCTGCGTGCAAAAAATGCATTTCAGTGTTTGTTATTATCCGCACACACACACAATAGCAGCCCCTCTCGCTCAGTTTTTGCATTTGCGCTCGCTCGCAATGTGTTGCTCGCGCTCTCAACATTTCTGCCCGTGCGCGCTCAACTCTTTCTGTACACGGTTATATTTGTGCCACAAAACCAGCCAATCACAGACTTGGATGCAAAAAATCTGATTGGCTGTTCTGGTCTCTCCAATCAGCTCGAAACGACGAAATGCAATATCCCAGAATCCATTTCGTCCAAAACTCAAACGAGGCAGTGGTGGAGGAACACAGATTGGCGGAGTTTGAAATATTACTCTTTCTGGGTCACAAAATAAACTTTAAAGATATTTTCATGCGAGAATGGTGCTGTGTAAACTTCTAATACCTGCTCGATTCATCAAGACATCACATATTTGCATAACTGCTCTGTTTTCCTAACCAGGAAGTGTTAGGAAAACTAGGGATCACTGAAAATAGATAATTGATTTTAGGAAGGATTAGGAATGGTTTCAAATCATCTTGTATTTATTTAAGCAGCGGAGTAAAGTTCAACAATTAATGCACATATATTTAATGTTTCCTGTCTGAAGGTTACACTGTCAGCCACAACCCCCTCATTCAGACAAAGTGGTAAAATGGTAGACTTTAACTAGTTTATTGAGTAGCTGGAAACGTCTGAAAATGAATCAATAACCTTAAATGATTGTGGCAGAGGAGAATAAAGATCCTGAAGGAATAATAACACATCATCTGCATAAAGGACACTTCTGCGTTCTGTATTAAATGTTGAAATGCCTTTAATATTGCAATATTGCCGGTAGCAGCAACTGGTTCTACAAATGACACAAACTAATAGAATCTCCTTTTGCACATAGCAAGAATGCCTTGAAGATGTTTGCAACGGTACAAAAGCTGCAAACTGCATTAGTGCTTCCCAGTGTTGGGACTAACGCGTTATTAAGTAACGCGTTACAGTAACTACGTTATTATTGTGGTAACGAGCACGGTAACTAGTTATTATGCCAAAACCAGGAACGCGTTACTCGTTACTGGGATTTAGATAGGCTCGTTACTCGTTACTTCGTGTGGTGGATATCGCGGAGCTTCCACAGATTCAATAACATTAACAAGTGGTGGAAGCCAGCAGGTGGATGAAGGAAAAGGGAGGCAAGAGGAGAGACCCGAAGGGGCCGCTGGTCCGCGTGTCAGGTGAACTGAACTTCAGGTAAGAAGTTATGACCTGCAGTCTATCTGAGTCAGATATAAACCAAGTTTAGGTGGAGTTTATTTTCGGTATGCTGACATTTTCGTACTGCGTGCTAGCTAGCATGACGGAGTTTCTATACAGCTGGGTGGGTGCTATGTTACTGATGCTGAACTTTATTTTGTTCATACGGTTAATTATTAGAGTTGCCAACCGTCCCCTAAAAAACAGAATCGTCTCGTTTTCAGTGAAAATATTACGCGTTTCGTACTGAGGTGAAAAGGAACACAGTTTGTCCCGGACTTCAGCTACAATGAAAAAGACACAAAGCTGAAGCTGCACAGCTGCCTCTTCTTCTCTCATTCTCTCCTGTCCCGTTTCTACTTCAATCACGAAACTGATCAATGATCAGCTGATCGGCTTTTCTCTGTTGTTTATTTATCGCCCACTTTGCGCCAGAAAGAGGAAACCAGCGGATGTCGCGTTAAACAACAGCAGCACGTTTAAGCTTGATCAGCTGTTGTTAGAATTTATTTAATATTAATTTCTAGTATCAGCTGATGTTTGCTGGAGCCACAGCTGTAAAGCTGCTGGTCATGATATCGGTTTGGTTATCTGGTGAGAGGGAAACATGCAGACGAAACCAGGAGATGTCCTTACTGAATCATCAGAGCTGAACAGGTGATGGAGAAACAGGTTTACCTTTTAGGTGACATGAATGAGTTGAAGGGAAGTTATGAACTGTTTCTGAGAGACAAATAACACCAGGATCCTTTTCTATGTAGCTGACAGCTGGTAACTGTGCAGGGGCGGGTCTAGCAAAGTGTTGCCAGGGTGCCAGGTAGGGCATTAACAGGGAAAGGGGGGGGACAAGGAAATACTTTTCTTTATTATTCTCATTTAAAATGTCTCGCTTTAAAAAAAATAATTATCTGAGTCTTACAACAAACAATTGATAGATTGATACATATATACCATCAGAACAGTGTACATCACTGTCACAACAGTGTTTATTTTCATTCAAAGGCTTTATGATTTTTCCTATAATGGTGGGCCGGTCTCTAGTCAAAATGCCCGGGACGATTGTTTTGTCCCAGTCCAGCTCTGTATGCAGCTCATCTGCAGTCTGGTGTTACCTACATCTTCCTATTCAGAAGGCAGAATTTCCAAGTTCTGAGTACAATCAAAAGCACCACGACTGCAGTTTTTGTGTTGGATGTAAAAAGCAGGCTAGAATCATGGCGGCGGTCAACGACGGTCCAGGCGTGGGATTTCTCTCGTGGAAATGTGCACATTATTTTTTCCTTTCTGTTGGTAGGTGGCACAGTGCACTTGTGGCAAGTAAGCAAGCTAGAAGACTGGCAATCTTGCTGGGTATCCAGTTACGGAAGCAACACATTAACAAGAGAATTCTGAGTAAAACCAAAGTTACTTTCCCTAGTAACTAGTTACTCTGAAAGTAACGAGTAACTTGAAGTAACTGAGTTACTTTTTTAGAGAAGTAACTAGTAATGTAACTAAGTTACTAATTTAAAGTAACTTACCCAACACTGGTGCTTCCAGATTTGCATGAATGAGAAATCAATTGGTTGACTGAATGTATAAAGTGTAGCCACATATTTTGCCAATAGACCAACTTAATTTTTCATCAATATATTAAATCCCCTTGTAGATATTGACTATTAACCATGTCACATGGTGCTCACAGCTTTTAATTCAGTTGGGAATTTTTTGTCTTTTTTACATTTCAAATGTACTTTTTAAAATCAAAATCTTTGCTTGTGTTTCAAAGCTCATTATTGCCTTTGCTTGTCCTTTCACCCTGCAAAAGTCGCCTCACCCATACTATTGTCCACATGTGACAATAGACTGCAGTATTTAGTATTTACACTTTTTGCTCTGTGTAAATATAAAGCACACAAGATCATATTTTCTCACTTGTGATTCCAAGGTGCTGATACATTTGGTGTTTTAATCTATAACCATGTTTTCACTCTATACTGACCATTTATCTTCATAGTATTTTAGCTATTATTTGTCAAATATACTGATATAGTGTTTAATATGTACATATCTATATCCACTTTGTTTGCACACTTCTTCTCCTTAGTCTCAGGACACTATGAATCTCAAGCACAGACTCTGTTTCTACTGTTACAGTTACTGGCAACAAAGAAAGCACCTATAAAGCATTTCATTTGCATTTCATCTTGCCTCTGAACACCTCAGCAGTGACGGGCAGCTTTTAAAGATAAAGACATTACAGCGGTGAAGAAAATACGCCTGGCACTAGAACCTTCTGTCATCATTCCTTCTTTGCTGACAGTTCAGGCAGCACTCTGGGCATCGCCCCATCATCTTTTCAGTACATGAATTTGATCAAGATGGAGGCACAATGAGAGGCAACATTAACATGATTTATAGTTGCAATCACGGTTGTTGTGGCAACCCAACTTTCAATACTCTTACCTCTGTGAAAGCAGTTTGAATTCCTATTCCTTGCCCACTAATGCTTGTGCACATTATATACTGGATGTGGAAACACTCAGAGACCATACTCATTCACGAATGCACACAAACACAAACACACCCACACAAAAGATTGCTCAGTGAAAGCGGCACAGTTCTCCCAAGGCCAAGGAGCTTGTGTAACACACTTCATTTGACACATTCATCGTGCAGCTTGAGCTAAAAGCATCGCACTCAAATATAAACTGAATTCATTTGCACGAAAATAAGAGAACAAAAACATTTCAATAACCCACTGAAACGACACTCGTTTTCTCCATCTACTGTGACTCGGTGCCTGCATGGGCAGAATGAGTTATGGCTGGAAAAAAGGAGACAAATCCAATCCACTAGAGCTGTCGTTGTGCAGATGAGTATAATGCCACCTAAGCTCATCCCTCAAACTCTCACTTGCTGTTTCTGTAGCTGAACCACAGCCACTCATTGCTGTTTTGCTCCTGTAGTGACCCATCAAAGTCAAGGCAAGGTTTCAGTCATGTCTTCCTGTTTTCAGCTCTTATGTCTTTGCCAAGGTAAGGTTTAGCAGCCCCCCCTGTGGCGTTCATCAACTGCATCATGACAAAAAAAGGGGCAATCAACAGCACAACACTTCACACATGACAAATAGAGAGATCCAAGTGGATCGAATGTGTAATCTGTGAGAAGGGTGGTGGTGTTGGGGAGCGGAGTAATGAAAGACTATCACATTTTATGATGGATATCCTGTCAGTGAGAAGGCAGGGCTGCAAGCAGCATAGAGGCATTACAGTACATGTTCCATCTAAACTGATGCCTGAACATTACCCGTTGTAAACAAAAGGACATTCCCCAAGAAAAAGTTGCTGCCATCATGTGTCAAAAATCTTTTCTTTTTTTTTGGTAACGTCTTTGAAAATATTTTGATTTGAAAACACTGTCACTGAAAAAACCCTTCTTTCAACACATTTATCAAAACTTTACCAAACCATCAGCAAAGTCAGTTTATAGCTTCACAGCTTTTCAAACAACACTGCAGTTTATTGTGTCTTTTACCACTTAAGCATGATGCCATCCGTGACCGCCTGCCTTAAACTATACTGGTCAGCTTCATGCTCAAAAGGCCATACGGCTTTTCTAATTTTATGGAGTGATGCAGGGATTTGTAATTATGTTGATGTTCGACGAGTGAGTCATGTTGCTGAAAGTAATGAGACATGATAGAAAACAAACGTTAAATTGATTTTCATGCCGTGTAATATAGTAAGTATGTGATAATTATACTAAGGAGTTCCCTGACAGACGAAAACAGACGACCAAGAAGAGGAAAAAGGTAAGGGATAATCTGATAATCACATGGATTTCTTTCACTTAAAGACTGATAATGTTTATTATTGGCTGGACCTTTGTTTTAACAAACCAATTAATAGAACAGCAATGATTCAATTCAATTTCAGTCGCCTCAAGGCGCTTTATATTGTAAGGTAGACCCTACAATAATACATTTAGAGAAAAAACCCAACAATCATATGACCCCCTATGAGCAAGCACTTTGGCGACAGTGGGAAGGAAAAACTCCCCTTTAACAGGAAGAAAAGAGCCTGGCAGAGCCAGAGCAAGACAGGAAGAAGGACAGGATGATGAGTTATGGATTACTATCTGGCACCAAAAGAGTTACATCTTACAAAACAGTTTCACGTGTAATCGAGTGCCCATGTACAACCCTATCTTTAAACACGTCTTTTCATTAATGTCTTTATGTAAACCCAAAAAGTTTATGCTGTGTCCCAACCCTTTTTAGGATTGTTGTGCCATCAAAGTCAAGATAAGCTCATATTTTTCTTTAAATGCTACATTGTCTCACTTTAAACATCAAGCATTTTTTTCTGTGCTCTAGTATGAATAAAATGGGTTTATGACGCTGGCAAAACGTTGCATTCATTTTTTTCAGAATCAGATTTGTATTATGTAAATAAGAATGTGTCACATGTGGTTGGACACCTGACTAAGCTGTGCTATGTAATAAATGTAAAAAGCTAATTAGTTTTTTAATGAGTAATGTGTAAAGACTAATAATAAGTTACCCTGTGTAATATTCAGTTGACATGTCAGCATTAGGTGCATTTGCTTCAGATTACAAATCTTGTCTCCCTTTCTCCTCCACTGTTATCATCTTACATCTTTTTCCACCAGTTAGGTCCCATCCAGCATATATATATATATATATATATACACATGAAGATTATGTTAATTAATCTTTATAGATATAGATATATAGATATAGATACAGACTATTTTTATACCATACATGATGATTGATCTGAATAGAACTCATAACAAATACTCTTTTTCCCTTCCAATGTTTTGCATAAGTGCAGATTTTAGAGGGGAGGGTTTGCACTCACAAAATAACATATCTTTTGTCGAGTATGTTCCCTTGTATTTTCCTGAAGCATTTGTTACACACACGTTTTTTAATGGAAATTTGTCTTTGGCCAGATGGATTTGGATTGGTTGATGATTTCAGTGCATCTCTGTGAGCTGGATGGATACACTGATGTGCTGTACAGCCTTGGTTTTATGGGCATCTGAGCTGATGTTGGATGACTCACGTTAGCAACCATTGCATTGTTTTTCTTGGCCTTCATGCATTAATTATATCGCAGTGTGTGTTGTGTTTTCGGGTGGCTGAACAAGTTAGTTGTGTTGCTTTGCACCACAGACACAACTCTACAGCAGTCGTTGCATATGATTTCTTCTTGGTTAAATCAATTGTGCTAAATCCAAAGTATTTCCCTGCAAAAATTATTATCCATCTTGGGAGACAAGCTCTTCAATTTCTGATGCACTAAGCCTTTACGTTTTCTTGTATACTGCTCTTAGTTGCCATTTTCATGGCAAAATATTAAAAAATGTGTGGTATCTGAAGACCTCTGCACAATACTTTAATCCTTGTGGAAATTGCTGCCCTAACATGCAGAAGTCTATGATTTCCTATTAAGCTGTAATTCAAAATTCATACTTCAAGGTCAAATGTTAATGCATCATGGAACATAAAAGGTAAAGCACGGTTTAAGACTAAAAAGTATTATTTTATAAACTCCTAAATAATTTACTTGTTATGAAATATTGACTGGGTCTGCTGGCATGGCAGGTTAAGCATGCAACAGCACATAGGTAATTAAGCCTTCTTAACATTATCCCGAGTGTGATGTTATTTGCAAAGGCAACTTTATTTAAATGCAGCTGAGGATTTAATATTCCTGTAGCAACATTATATCTGCCAAGCGATCCATATTATTTAAATGAATCAATGCTAATGTGACGATTTTTCACTGACACAAGCCCCATGGGCATACCTGACCTGCCATCCCTCTTCTTCTGCTCTCTGCGCACTCCATCCATCTCACCTCACCCCTCTCTTCCTACTCGTCTTCCTGCACTCCATCTTGTTTTGTATCTTTTCTAAATGTCTGGCCGTGACCTATTTTCTATCATCACTTCTTGCGGCTTCACCATTTGAATCAGAGACGATGGATAAACACAAATAAATAAAACATCACAAGATAGAAACATATAGCTTTAATGTTTCAGTTAATATATGAAAAGTACAATAAGTTGACAGAAAAGGATGCTCAGGATAGGGTGAGATGAAGGCAGGCGATCTGCTGTGATTACTCCCAAAGGAGACAGCTGAAAGAAGAAGAGAGAAAGATACGAAAAGAGTAAGGGTAAGTAAGGTGTCTAAAAGTTGTAGACAATGATTGGTGCCTTTTGACCAACACTTCTGGCTCCTCTCTTTCTTTGGCCCCACTCTGTATTGGATTTCTTCTGTTTTGTTATTGCCAGCAAAGTAATTTCACCTCAGCATACAACTTTATTTACATCTCCCCCAATTCCCTCAGCAATAAAGGCCACAGCTCAAAGCAGCTGCAAGGACATGAGCTTGAACGGGGCCTTGCTTTGTACGTGTATGTGTTTATGCATATCTGTGTGCTTGTGTTTTGAATTCCAAAAAGTTTTCAGACACATTATAGGTGATGTTTAGAGTTCCTCAGATGTCTAAAAGGAGGATTTGTTGCATACAGAAAATTTGGATTCATACGAAACAAATTCGGCTCTGTGCAGGCCTTTAGTCTTTCAGTATCTCTTGTGTCCCTCAACCACAGCTCTAGGTCAACATCCCCCCCAAAGCCCTATCAGTACTTTACAATTAGTTGATTGAACCTGCCTCCACTGAGCCATCTGCCTGGGCACATGGTGGAACTGATGTCCTCACCTGCCAGAGGCAATTAACTCTAAATACGACTGTCTCCGCTCGTGCACCACAACTCTTCTCCCAGCTGAATATAATAAGGTTGAACTATGTTGAAGATGAAGAGGGGGTGGGAAGCCTGCTCATGGCCCCCAGAGGGTGATGGGTAATTACTTCCGTCAGATTTATACTGGCAGTCATGCGGAATGGTGGACGACTGTCTTCGACCCTCGTAGGCAGGAGAAGCAGCAGAGGTTTTCTCTGCCGCCTTGGGTCAACTCGAATTGGAGGATGGGACTGAAAGATGGGGGAGGAAGGCAAAGGAAGGGCAGCCACTTGCGTGAAGCCAAGGTTAGGTGATTAATTGGAAGAGCGGCTCAGGGTCAGCCTCTATTGTTGGGGTGATGGGTCAAATGAGTGCAGCATTGAGAACATCACCTGATGCATGGCTGACCCTCCTGTCCTCTGATATGGCAGAAAGATGATGTTGTAACTCAGAGCGGTACGAAGAGAAAGATAGATGAGAAATAAGAGAAGGAGAAGGGATGAGGACACAAAAGAGACAAAACAGAGAGATTCTTTAGATTTGGAGTCCCTGTCTCTCAGCTGACATTTCAATTAAATTGGTATCACAGTTGCCAAGAGTATTGTTGACTTCATATCTTTTTTCACACTGAAGGATTTGAATTATTTGAAAAAGTGCAAGAAATGTGCCCAGCTAAAGGAGGAAAGGATAGACGTGCCAGAAACTGTCTCAGGTTTCACTGCACTTGACAATAATGAGATGTCTGCTTGTAGAAAAGAGCAGTCTAAACAAACAAAGGTAGGGAACAGCCAGGGAGCGTGTTTGTTCACAAAAATCAAAATTCACCTAAAAATTAAGGTAATTTCTCTTCACTGTTCCACACGTAGAAACCGACATCTCTAGGTTTTTTTAAAATCTTTTCTTTAAACATCCCCCCAGGTTTCTGTGAATGTCACTGCAGCCCAGTTCTCCTGTTCACCCATTAAAGTCAGCCTGGAACATGCCAGATCTTTGAAGCTGCACCCCCCCACTCTCACCGGCGATGTTCCTCTCCTTACTGCCTAAAACAATGAGATCTGTGCAAAGTTACAACGCTGTATTTCAAACCCATAGTGGTAACATTGTTGACAGTGGTGTATTTCTTCAGAGTGCCCTACCTTTATTTCTCCCATTCCTTCTATTGCATCTCACTTTCTATTATTCAGAAATGGCATTTTATATGGTGTTGTATACCCCCAATGTCCTTGACGAAAAACAATGGAGATGTACAGAATGCTAAGAGGCACATAGGCGTATCATTGATAGCAGCAGAGAGCTATCAATCTTCGAAACAGATGGCCTATCAGTCGCATGGCTTTGTCCTCGACATGTCTACTACACTGCTTAGAGGTGACCTTTAGAAGATAATTCACACTAAAGATGATGGTATATGCTTGATTCAACTTAAAGTAAATTAACTTTTTTTTTTTAAGTAGGACGCCATTGTATTTTACTACTTTCAGAATTTTGATAATCAATACTAATGTACATAATTAACAGTACTTCTTATATTTTCATGCCCTGCTTTTTTTGGAAGCTAATGAAAGCTCGGATGAAGTGTAAAATAAATGATTAGGCTATAACCAGCTGCCCATTGTTCCAGCAGCACATCCCGCTTATCAACCGCTCCATGTTGGCTTTCACTGCACAAGAAAGAGCAGCCATGTCAATCCTCATTAATTCTCCCAGTGAATTAGAAGCAAAGTAGATGATAGGAAATTAATGTCTGCAAGGAGATACTTAAATTATTCAACAGTAACAGGATTATGATGAAAGATCCCTACACTGACTTCTTTCTCTTCTATCCGCATCCATTCTTCTCTCACTCCTCCACCACCCCCTCTTCCTTTTTGTGCTTTCTTCAGCTTTTCTTTCATTTTAGGCACATAGCAGCCATTGCTTGGGCTATATGCATGTATGAGTGAATACATATATAAATCAAACAATCCTGCCTAATACTAGTTTTATCCCCATTGTTGGTTTTGGTGTTACATCTTACCATGCATTAAGTTATTCTAACACTGTTGTTTTCATCTTTTAATCCTTAAAAAATCAAGTACATGCATTCAATTTTTCCTCTAGGAGGGGATTAAAGCATATTCAGAGTCCAGTCTTGTTTGTTTGCATTGTTTTCAAAAATAAAAAAAATAAGGAATATTAGCAAAATGTGGTGGAATATGACTTACATGACTGAGAAGCCAGACTAAACCCCAAAATGAACTGGTGTATAAATGTGTCTGTACGTGTTTGTGTGTGTGTCTGTATGTTTGATAGAGAGAAAACAGGAACCAAATAGACACACTGTACATCTTGATTTAAAAACAGCATCTTTTTTCATTGGTGAATGTCGTTCATTTAGAAATATAGTCTAGTATTTTTTAATTCATTATGTTTGTTGTGCAGATTTCAAAGATATACAGTGTTAATTACTCAGATGCTTATCTACATAACCAGCCAAGCTGTTCCCTCCTATATTTAGTCTTAATGCTTAGCGGTGGTAAAGGTCGTACGACAGAGATCTGTGGTATTTTTATGCGATAACATTATCATTACCATTTTATGTGTATGAATCTGTGTTGCTAGAACAAGAACTGGAATAAGTGGCCCACGGTCACTGGTCACTGTTTACTGATTTTTATTACATTTTGACATTGACACGTCTCTGCGTGTTATCAGTGACATTGTTGATGATGATAAAATGGTAAATTGACTTTTCTACTCTACCTGAGCACTTCAAGAGATTTATCCAAGGAGTAAACATAGCTCATTTGTGATTGATGACAGTGATAATGAGGTGAGTTGTTGAGGATATCTGTAATTTTCTGTAAGTATGCGTTGCTGTTTTTGCATCCATTAGCTGCTGTTCGCTCCTGTTCGCTGCTCTCACTCAAGGTTTTGTTGAAGTAGATCTTACATGGGTAGACTCGTACTTAGCATACAAACTCTCATATGATATTAAAATGCAATCAAACTATTATCTGATGGAAAGTATTAGTATTAGCAGTTTTAGGACATTCAAGTCTAACATTTGCTGTCATAATGTTAGCTTATAGCATTATGTTGTTGTTCCATCCAGCTCTTGTCAGCTTTCCAGGGATGGGAGGGTCACATGTCTAATCTGCTGGCAATAACTAATTGTGACAACACCAAGAATAAATTAGCATGTAGGTTTTCTTATATTAGAGCTCTGATTTCATGAGTGAGCCTTCAGGTCAGGCAGTAACTACCTGTCTGTTATCACATCCAATATGGGGGACAGCTCGTGAGCGATGTGCACATGACTTTACATGCAAAACCTCCCATTTCTCCAATGTCTTGAAACCTTTTTCCCTTTTGCTCTTTAGGGCTGACCTTGCAGTTTATAATAGCCGATGTACATCACCAGTTGTACAGTTTGTTTCTTGGGTTTGGGGACATTGGATTGATCTTTCCTCTTTGTTTAGAAGAGGAATCAGACGCATGTCATCCTGCTCAACTACAATTTAACCTGAGGATTCAGCAACAGATGTAACAATATGTCAGAAGATACTGATATTAGTGAAGTTGTTCTAAAAAATATCTGAACTGTAACTCTATATACTATGGTGCAGCAGCATTCCACATTCATTTTAATCGGAGTACTACTCAGCCTTTTCATTCACTGAGCTATGCTTTGAAAAATGATGCCGGCTGAGTTTTTATAAAAGGTAGATCCTCCAGAGTGGAAGAAGTTATGATCTAAGTTTGAGTTATTTTTGTAGAAGTGGATGGCACTTTTTTTTTTTTGCAACAACCAAATACCAAAAAAACTTTTGCTGATTTTGGGAGACAATGACAGGCAGCAACTCCAGGCAAGAAGACAGATTGGAGGGGCTGTGGAGACATTTGAAGATGTTATTGTACTATGACACCAGAGACTGAAAAATATACTGTATGTTCTGCCCATACAGTCTGTGCCTTGAATAGAGGCATGTGCCACTTCCCCTTAAACATAAGCATGGTAAAAGGAAGAACATTGTGTCCTACTAATGATCAGTGAGTTTGAGCATAGATGAAAAATAAAAGTGTTCTGCCATGCAGAAACAACCACAGTAAAGTGAAACTGAAGAAGAAAAACAGCATCTGAATTTGAAAAGGAATTAATATAACATTAGTTTCTTCAAAGTAAATAATAAATACGTAAATGTTCTGGGTATTACATATTTATTACACAATCTAAACTTAAATTAGAGCTCTTCTTGTGTTGTGACTGAGGTCTCTCTGTACTTTTAAAGCTATTTAGAACAGAGTGCTTTGATGATACTTTGAACCTGAGCGATGCCCCAGTGCTTGCCATCTCATATTATGTGAGAGAACATTTCCACCTTGGTTACCAAATGTGGCAATTTAATTGGGCCTGCTGCATCATCAGAAGTGCATGGTACCTGTTAGTGTATTCATTCTTTTTTGCTATAATGAACACAGTTATCCAATGAAAAACTCTTTTTTTGTAAGAATATATTGAAAGAACATGACTGTATAAATGAAAAGCAAACCGGTTCTCTGTAGTTGAAAGGCCTTGATTATGAGTTCCCTCTCTAAAGTTTCTATAGCGTATATTCTTTTACCACTAAGTAAAATATGAGGCAATTTTTGGAATGCATAAGTTATAAAGCCAAATGTACTCACATCACAATTTGCTTTTACACAGTCTAGAGAAAAGGGGTCCTTAAATGCACCACAGCTGGCTCTCCAGACTGAAGCATGAATTTGTTAAATGAAGCCACAGAACAATTTGTCCCACTCACCAACCGGTGCTTTGTCCTTAGCTGGCACTGCAGGACGACCTCAGAGCAGTAACCTGAGGCCAGGAATATACAGCGACTGTGCTCTAATTATCAGTTGCTGCAGGTAATGGTCAATTAAATATTCATCTGTGTGGATTATAGGGACATGACACCAGACTTGCATGAGTGGTGCCTGAGTTTAACCTCAAGCGATTGTATAAGCAGGGTGGGTCTGTAAATGTTAATGTTAACACCATAATGTGCCCAGACATAGACTATTAATATGAAATAATAGCTAGTTCTTTTCCCAGTCACAGTAGGAAGTACACATTTTCCCCCTCAGCTTGTCCCTTAAACCCTTATATTTAAACATTATTTTGAGCAATAGCACTCCTATACAGACTGTAGACTTGGTGTAAATAACTGGGGGAATGAAAACAAAAGGTTTCCCTAATGTCACAAAGCCTGAGGACCAGGTTAAATGTGAAGCATCTGATGAATTTGCTCTAAAGAATTATGCAAAAAAAGAAGAAAAAAAGGAAAAGGCAAGTGGAACAAACGGATACAGAACAGTTGATTCATTGTTTCTCCTGGGGTCACGGAGAGAAACCAGAGCAGGAAAGAGGCAGAGAGAAGATGTACAACTGGAGGAGTAATTAGACACAGTTTACAGCACATAGTGGACATAGCTTGTATCAAAGCTATTGCCATGACCCAGCTGAACGGAAGGACATATTTGGCATCATGTGGATCTTTCCTAGGACATTTACTGTACTGTATATGTGGAAAGCATAGGCTAGGACAAGCAGCAGCAAGATTGCAGAATAAGGCAGCAACTAAGGAGAAGCTGGGTTGTAAAGCAGCTTGAAGATGGGAAGTGTCAGAAGGCTAAAGAGGCTTAAATACCACGCCCACCTATATGAGATTTGCTAGTAGGATGTGTGAAAGGGTATCAGCTCAGCCACTGCCTGATGTGGGCTGGCAGTGGAAATCAGCTGATCTGCCTGGATTGAAGCTGAGCTTGACTTTACAGGATGCTGCTGTGCTTGATTTTTAGAAAATAAGAAGAATAAAAATTCTCACCACAGTGTAAATTTTTAAATAGCTATAGACTATATTAATTTGTCTGTGCTTTTATATGCCACAACTGGAAAACCTCTGGGCTTAAAAATAATATGAAAACATCACAAAAATAGTAACATAGTAACACTCAGAACAGCATCATGTGTGTTTACTTTAAGTTGGTATCTCACCCTCTGCAAAGCGTTCACTCCGTAGCTCCCAGACACCGATCAGAGAAGATGTCGTCACACTGAAAGAAAAGAGCGAATGAATCCTTTACTGACGCCAGCATCTATTTAAAACCAGCAGATTGAGTAAGCCAGATGTCAGATGTGTTTTCATATTAGTCACAGCTCACTGGCAAATGGGATGAAGTTGGCCACATCAACAAGACATCCTGGCAACCAGCCAGGGCTACCCAGGCAAACACAGGCGACAGCCCCATCAACTGAATGACAAAGCTAGGTGGCTAAGATAATGTGATGTAATTCATTGACAGTGCATTTTCCTACTGAGCCATTCAAAAGCTATCTACATAAAACTGAGCTAACAAATGGCAGACAGGACTATTAAGCACTACAGAAATGAAGCTCTTTGTCATATTCATACTGATGTTTGTATCAGTTCCAGCTTAACTTTTTCTCCCCTTTTCTCTTTAAACACAGGTCTCCATTGTATCAAAGAGAATAGAAAACAGGGCTACGCTTGTTTCAACTGAAACCTCAAGCAGTGTGTCTTGATTTCTGCCAACACTGCATCACATCCATTTTTTGCTCTCACCTACTTTAACTTGAAGAGCTTTGAAAAAAATGTGACAGAGCATGTTGAGGGAATAACCTCGTGCAGCCTAAAGGGGTTACATGTTAGGCTCTTATGGTATTTCAGTGACGGTGTGCAGCTTTTTCTTCGTGTAGTATTTGACATGATTTTGTGCTTGAAAGGGGCACTTTTGAAAGGCGTGATACTACAGCACAAATACTTGTGGCTTTGATTAGAAGCTTTTGATGTTTTTCTTTGTATGAAACTACTTGATTTGATTAATGTCATGAACTGCTATTTTTATCCCAGAACAAAAAAAAACAAAACAACTTTTGTTCTGTCAGAACAGCAAAATATGCCAAACATGCTGTGGCGTTGGTTCCCCGCCACACTGTAGTACTACTGGACACAGAGAAATAACAATTACCTTTTAAGGAACTACAAAACCCAAGTTAGAGCAGAGTGGAGTGCAGTGGGGTAAATCACAATTTTAACTGAACATGCTGACATTGATGCTTACTGAGTGCTTTTAATTGTAACATCAATAGGACTTTTAAAAGTGCCCATGTGTCATCATAGGCCACTTCAATAGATCATTTGCTTCCATCTCATTCCTATTCTGTCCTACCAACCTTCTGCATGTCCTCCTTCACTATATCCATCTTCTTTGTAGTCTTCTTTTACTCTTTTCTGGCAGCTCCATCCAATATATTCACTATTCCTTTGCTTTACAAGCCAAACCATCTCAGCCTTGTTTCGTCTCTCCAAATCACTTAACCTGTGGTCCCTCAGATATACACATTTCTAATCTTGTCCATTCTGGTCTCTCACAATAGAAATGTTAGTATCTTCAGCTCCTCCTGTCTTTTTTTTTTTTTAATTGCCACTTTGTGCCACTCTTGTCCATTGTCTGTGCTTTGGATGGTTGATATTTAAACTCATCATCTTTCATAGCCTCTACTTCTCTAATTCACACACGTGTTCCTTCTTGCATCTACTGAATATCATTCCTCTTCTCTCCAGAACATATCTCCACCTCCTCCCCACTCTCACTACAGATCACAAACTCATCTGTGAACATCATATTCATACTACTGCCTGACATCATCTATTAACCTGTTCATCACTGTTCATCACTATTTCAAGTAAGAAGGCGAACATAATAGACAAGAACTAAACAGTGAAACCTGTTTAGGTCCTGTCTTGTGGCCCCACTGTGGCTGGGTTGGCATACAGCACTGAGGGGGTCATAATTATTCAGAATTTAAACAGTCTGGTTTATTGTTCATTTATTCATTCAAAATGTATTTTACTGTCGACCTTGCACAGTTGCCTACTTGTTTACTCTTAGGACAGTAATCAACATTCAGTTAGAGTTTTTATATTCGCATGAGAAGCACAAGGGTGAATTGAAAGGCCAGATATGCCAAGCTTATGTCTCCACGCACAGACAAGGCTAAATAACAAAATGATTGATGCTCGAACAAAGTTCTGCAAGATCATGTGTTTCCACACACAGCATTTCATTTAAAAAGGCATTTTGCCAGTTTAGCACTGTATGTGTACAAAGATAGATAGTTTGAAAAGCAGCAGAATCTCAGATAGTTGGAGTTTTGATTCCTAATAAAGGCCAAGAACAAAATTACTGGATCCTACTTTCTAAATAAGCTGAATGTCATCATGGTCAAGGTCATTTTTTCACAGAAAACACGTCCATGCCCACAGGCTAATCAAAAGCATAAAGCAAGTCGGCATTGTGCTTTTTCTGAAAATGTGTTAAAACATCTGATCAACAAGTCAATTACAAGCAGCATTTGACTTGCAGAGGTGAAACAGATGCTACTGAAGTGAAAGAAAAGTCCCCCCCCCCCCCCCCCCCCTTTTTTTTTAATTGCCCACAATGCTTTCCAAGGCTGATATAGCAGCTAATTTAAATCTATCTAATGTATTTGTTTGAATTCATAGGGGTAGCTAGAATACATTGAAAGAGTCTGGATAACCTTCAGGATTGGTACAACAGGGCTCAAAGTCAATCCAGTCCACTCCATTGTTGCTTGTTAATGCAAACAGCACTTATTCTGCAATCTAAACAAATAAAAACAAAGAAATAAATAAAAAATGGAGAATTAGGATGTGATAAGCATTAAGGTGATATAGTTCCAAGAATGCTGTAAGGTAAATTTAATGGCAGTCTGACAGTATGGACTATAAGCAGAAGGAAGAGATGACCAATAAGGTAAACTGTTTTTGTATTTAGCTCTGACAAGGTGATTTTTATTGCTGGTACAAGACTCATATACTTTGAGAACAAAATGATGAAACAAAAACCCACTGCATAACATCTGAATTAAAAAAAAAAAGACAAGAGCACAAAGAGTCAAAGGTCTGCTTTTCAGCTGGAGGACAATTTTGACTTAGCAGGAAAACAGCTGAAGTTGAGATGAAGGTCTGCACTTCGGTTACTAAGGTCATCAGAAGGCAGAGTCAAAAGTGCAGCCAATCCACAGCCAGACATGTGCTCCACTTTAATAGAAGGCGCCCATCCAAAGGTCAAATCACTGGCAACAAAATTTGTCAGAGCTTCATTTAAAATGATTTTTTTATATTATGAAAAAAAAAAAACCCCACACACAACAGCACAAGACACAGACATTTTCCAATGTCACATAAGATGGAAATTTTTTAACAAGTCTTGAAAGGGTCAGACAGGTCAGACTCGTCTGGACGGAGACACTCGAGGAGTTCTCTAACAGAGAACTTTTCATTTCTACAGTTTAAGTGCTCTTTGGAAGACAGCAGGCTTTTTGTAGATGGTCGATTAAAGTGTTGTCTATGGGGGCATGGTTTAAAACCTTCAGAGTACATTTCATAACCCACAGATAAGAGTAAAGTGGTCTTTTTTACTGGTTTACACTTTTAACCATTCGTGCTTCCCTCGCATGCAGACAACACTAATGTCCTTGGAATTTATCCACTTCCCATTTGTAGCAAGAAAAAAACAAACAAACAAGAAGGGCACCAGTAGATCCTCTGATGTAAGCAGTAAAAGTGTTTATATAAATGTTACTGAAACAACTGTTTGAAAATGCAAGATGTATTTATTACCACACCCATCTGCAGCCAATGGACAGGTTTTTTTAATCTCCGAATTGCACTATACTGCACTTAAAATAGAGAAAAGATGAGTCACTTCAGCAAAGGAGTGGAGGCAGCGTTTTAGTCTTGTTCAAAGAAAAGCAAGCACAAAGTGTAGAACATAATGTGGTGAAATGGCTGTGATGTTTGTTTATGACAGATGATGTTTTCTGTTTAATAACCAGAGAGGCATGAGTGAATCATAAAGATGAAGCCTCTCTCGTCCTTGTAACTGAAGTATAGGAAGGAGGGTGATACTGAAAAGCACACTCATCTGTGATGACTTCAGCTTTTGGACTAAATACTAAACAACCTCCAAACTCACATGTATTCTTAATGATTTATTACCCAGGTGTTGCCTTTTCTCCATATCCATGACACTGGTCCAGCCTGCCGTAAATAACCTTGTGTCCTCTCATTAGTAGGACAGCCATGTCTCCCTTTGGCCTCGTTGGCACATACCCACACACAAACACACACAATCCCCTCTGAGACCTGGCCAGCCATCACCATCATAAATCCATGGGACGCACAGTCTGGCAGCGAGGGCTGGGCAGCTAATTATCCAGACACGAAGAGCTGGGCATGGAGGTGACCCAGACGGACAGATGGGGAAACCCAGATATGCATATGCAAGCTGGTGGCAAAATGTCGCGGGTCCTCCGCATGAGAGGTGGACCCCTAATCTCACTTCATGACCGAGAATTAAGTAATCAATTGGCTTTACCCACTTGTTGCTAATTAGGGTCACTTAGGGTAAGCATTTGGCTTACACTGGATGGAAAAGAGCCTGGACAGGTTTCTCCTCATTGCAGGATCTCACTGCCGAAAGGCCACTGTGATATGTGAGGTTTTTTTAAAGTGCAAAATATAAAATGCTATACAACCACTGCATGTTTTAGTTTCTAGACTCTGTATGCCACAGCCAAAATCTCAACAACATTTACTTATTCAATAATAATTATTATTATTATAATAAAGAACTGAAATCTTGACAGCTTGAAAAAAAAGCAAATGAACTTCTTTAGGTTTATGAAGACATTTCACCTCATCCAAGAGGCTCACTTGATCAATAGTGCATCAGTGACCCTCAGAACGACCTCCACTCGGGGTTAGATATCCCAGACTCTCCGCCGTTTGTTTTTAGTATTGAAGAAGCCTCTTGGATCAGAGGTGAACTGTCTCCACAAACCTAAAGAAGTCCGTTGCCTTAAGAGCTCTTAAAAGCTCTTAAGATTCCCATGACCTGTGAAAATACTTTCAAAGCCAAAGAGCACAAATTGAAAAATGGTTAGCTATGAGAAGTGTAATGAATGAGGCTGGAAAGGTGGGGTGTTATACACACTGTAATATACTGGTGGAAAGATGTAAAGTATACATGACTCCTACAAAAAGGTTAAACACCCAGTGGTTAAGTATCTGTGGTTGGTATTTCTGGGAGAAACCTACAAACACCTAGAATAATATTTACACCTGTCAAAATGCAAGATAACAGGTAACCCTGGATAATCACAATGTTACAGTACAGTACAATTACAGTACCCACTCATATTTAATAAGCCCGATTCATAAAGGAAGAAACTATCTTGTCAAGTGAAAGACAAAATGAAAATCAGTTCAACTTGTAACAGTCTTTGGATATTTTAGAACAATAATCCATAAATGTAGACTTACAAATGAGTCAGACCACTTCCATTCAGAGTTGGCACTTCGTGGCTGTCTCCCACCTGGTGTAGTCACGCTCCAGTGGATCGACTCAGTCGGGGGGAGATCAAAGCTCGCCAGACTCAGCCCAGCTGCTGATAGAGTCATACTACTGCTGCACTGGGTATGTTTATGGGGGAGGCACTGACAGACAGGCGATGGCGGCCTGCTGTGCTGCAAGGTGCCAGAAAGTCAAGGTGCATAGATGCAGTATGTGTGTGACTGTTTATATCTGTATGTAGTGGACTTGATGAGCAGACTGTGAGTGGGCTGTGTGAAGTGCCAGGAAAGGTTGGGGTGCTTTAGTATCAGAGTGTCGCACTAAAATATTTGTCATATGAAATGATTTGATAATTTCTTAATGGGGAGGAATGCATAAGAGAGATAGCTGTTTCTATTTCTGACTCTATTTACAAAAAATCAGTCAAAAGTCTGCTGTTGGGAACTCAGCTTGAGCTTGACACCAGTCAGTTTAAATAGGTGTAACATCAGAGATCTATTGAAAATTATAATTTCTTTTTGGACTATTAGTTTATAGCCCTGAGCAATGTTTTTATTTTTTGCAAGTGAAGTTGTGTGCCATTTATTTATGATTGTGAAATATCCAAGGGAGTGAAGTTCAGGGTGGTAGATGGGGGTTGCAACATGACTTGGATGCAGGATGCCAGGGTTTGTGCCAAAGATCTTCAATAAACATTTGCTCTTGTTTTAGCTATTTTTCCTCACCCTGGTTTATGTGCCAAACCAATGTCACAGGACCATAACAGTTGATAAATATGAGTCAATAAATATTGGAACTGAATGTCAAAATGAAATAGTAATTAAACACAGCTATATGTTTTACACAGCTATGCATGTTCAATGTCATTTGGATGGCAGGTTCAATGATAATGCTTGTTTTTACAAATAAAATTCAATTGGCCTAAAGTTTACCATTGTGTGCAGTCATGTGCAAAGGTTAGTCTGTTGTTTGTTTTTGTTTTTTGTTTGTTTGTTTGTTTTTGACCACCTGGGACAATACCAAAAAAAAGATTAACAAAAACCTGACGTGTTATCACAGTAAAGTTGAGGTCAGTGTTTCAGCAAACACTTCTGTATTTACAAATCAAGTGAACAACGCTGGGGTGGTGTTTTTTAAAGTGTAATATTTTGTACTATTCTTGCTGTCTTGGTTGATAATTTGGCTGCAATGATGGCTCACAGGGTTATCGATCCAGGGTGAGTAGCAGTGAGTGAGCATGCAACTGGATGAATATATCTGCAGTCCTTTATGCAATTTTGATTTTTTATTTAGTGGTCTGCCTATCATCATGTATGGTTATGATCGTAGTGCTGTGGAGGACTTGCAAAGTTGAGCACTTTAAAACAACACACTGTTGTGGAAGTCTCCATTCCTCTGTTTGACAAGTTTCTGAGGAAACTTCAACATTCTGTTTAAGCACTGGTCTGTTTGTTACATTTTTTCTCAATATATCCCTCCTCAGAAGTCTCCGATTTTCATTTCATAAAAACATGTGAAACCCAAATCAAACCAGGGTAAGATCTCCGACGTCATGAAGCTTTAACATTTGTCACATCTCTCTAACACCCAACCCGTTCCATCAGCTTTTGTCAGAGCTGGTTTCCAGTGCAATCAGGTTTGTGTTCTGCATGTCACCTAGCAGCTGGCTGCATTCTGACAACCCAATCAAGAGCACCAGCGGGAAACCAGTAGGACCTAGCCACACTCAAAATGAGATTACAGTCCAGTTAGCAATACACCTGCAATCATGGTCAGAGTAACACAGAGCAAATACCACGATTTCTGTACTAGTGAAATCACTTACGTGTTTTTGGGCTCTGGTATAGTATTAGGTTGCATATATTAAAACGAAAACTGCTTTAGCTGCAAATGTTGTACAAATGGCTGCTGACTTTATAGACATTAGAAATGAACAGATGCTTCAGGTACATGTGCATGGAATTCCTTATGTAGGCAATGCAAATTACCCAGTACTCACAACAGTCAAGAGAAGCTGTATATCAAATAAATAATAATATACACAATATTGCATAAAACAGTTAAGATTTCAGCAACAAAAAAAGCTAAAGTAGTCAGGAATCAGCAGTGCAGAGTAACTAAGCAGACAAGCATTTATTTCTCGCATAAACTGCATGTAGGTGGAAGAAAATACAAGGTTGACTCCAGCCACCCCAGCAGTCATCTGACAAATTCATTCTAGTGACACTGTGCTGTACACGATGGATGGATCTGCCAACTGCCAAGCTCTCACCTCCCGGACCAATCAGAAAGGAGAATGAGGTTCATTATTCAGGACAATTAGCCAATGGGCTGGGTGTCCTCTGTTGTTACTCATGGCTCGTTTGGTCACAGTCAGATGACAGTGCCATGTCTACTCAGGCTGCATGCCACTCAGGGGAGCTGACACAGAAAGACTAGACAAGCAGCCAGTTCAAGATCCGCTCAGTCAGGAATACAGCCCTGCTTTCTGGTGTAAGGTGTGTTATATGCTCATGACTGTATTCATCCTCTTTATAGCAGATTCTGAAAAATACACAAATACTGTAAAAAGTGACAAGAAATAGAGAGAAGGGGAGTCATAGCTAAAGACAACAAGGTAACAACATAATATAGCAAGAATTTGATGAGGTAAATATTTTACAGCTTTTATCATATAATGTATGTGTGATTAAACCAGAAGTCTCCTCTCCCACAGTATTATTACATCAGTGTGTAATTTTGTAATCAGTAAAGTTGGCTGTTGTATTTTTGCATGTGGGATCCTAGCTATCTACAAAGGAGACAGCATTTATAATTTTTGATTTATCAGTGTTGTGGCGTGGGCTCATATTTATGATGTGTGGTACTCCCATATGGGATTCTGCCTGTGCATCAAATTAATCATTAATCATCAACCACAAATGCTGCTGAAATAGCTGATTACTTCTGAAATCTGTTTCTTGTCTTTATAGCAAATAAGAGTGTTATTCTTCACTAAAGGGGGGTGGCGGTGATGACTGCCCCTTGATGACCGTTTTTTGACTGGCTTGACTTTGGACTTTACTTTTTAAAGCCAAACCTCTAGATCTTCTCATATCATTGCTAAAGTTTTGTCACATTTATCAGTGTATCACAATTACAGCTTTGCTTAACCACTTTCGGCAAGTTTTTGATGTATGTATAAAGGGTCCCTGCTCCATCCTGAATAGTAGCTCTGACACCTGCCAATCCTGCCCACTCCTTTAACCCATCATTATATGGCTTTAAGAGTCTCAGGGCACTGGGTTTTGGTTGGGACCCTTGAGGAGTGTTTTGGTAGTATCCATCTCCATCTCCTCCCTGTGATCGCTTGGATAATCATCCTACCACTGAGCTGACTTCTCTGCCACCACCCCATGGAGATGTTTTGCTCTGGCTGACTTTCTTGCATCCTTGTAGTTCTTTCTGGACTATAGGATACGCAGGTTGTATGTTTTTATGCCCAGTCTTGCCTTTCCAGTCTCAGTCACCTTCCCTTATATTATAAATTATATTCCTGTATCCTCTCCCTCAATCCTGGTAAGGTAGATGAGTTAGTCAATGTTGTTTACACCTCTTGCAAAGCTAAATGTTATCCACACACAGGACGGGCGGCTGATGGTCATTTCATTGCTAAATCTGCACCCATACCTATGCTCTGTGCATATGCAATGGCCTGGGAGCCAGCCACATTAAATTATTGATGGAAATTATCAGTGACCATTTAGCCTCTAGTACTAGTTGCTTAGTCGCAGAGTCTTGGTTGATTATGCTGATTGTGCTTACTCGGCCTAGCAGTTATGATGCTTGATGTGTGCTTCATTGATGTAAAGAGGCAGTTTATGGGCTTGTAGGTCAAAGGTGGTGTACTCTTGTGGGGATCGTATGTCTGTGTGAGTGCCTGCTGTTAGCAGTTCACTAATTATGCTACCAGGTAATTATCGAGAGTGATTTGTGTCTGTTTTTGGTGTCCATTCAAAATGCATCTTTCTCTTTTTGAACTTATTTGACCGTTTCTTGTTTGAAGAGTTTGCTGTGATCTGCTCTTAGATCCCTATATGGTTGCTTGTTGAAACTCCCTGGATGGAGTCTTGAATGGGTAGGGTGACCAACCGTCCTTTCACGTTCCGTCCGGGCGTCCGGGGCGTTCGGGGGCATTTTCGAGATTGATAAAAATGTCCGGGTTTTTCTATAGTCCGACAGAGGACCCATGTGTGTGACTTCATCCCCGAACTGCTGCTTTGTGAGCGCTTGTTCTGCAATCACAGACCGGACAGACAGCGCGCAGCAACGCGCGCAATGATGTTTAAAAGATCCCAAAGCGCAAGTGCATCTTTTCAGACGAACTGCAAAAGAAATTTCCCTCGTACCGTCCCGGTACTGGTAATTTTTCTTATGCAGATGAGGCATTATTTCTGTACCATTATTTAATTCCAGAGGTTTTTAAGTTATTTTTTTTGCACTTGCTGACTTGTAAAAGCCTATTTGACATATTTTATTTCACAATTCATTAACCGCACAGAGAAGGCATCGTTTAAATATGTTAAATATGTTTCTTTAAGCAAGTTCTTCATGACTGAGCCAAGTGTCCTCTTTTTTGGAAATCAAAATACGGTCACCCTATGAATGGGAGAACAGATCTTTGTCTTCTTGGTTTCTGGTGTTTCTCCTCACATTAGTAGCCACAATTGTGAGCCTCGATTTGCAAGTTCAAGATGCTAGCAAGCTAATGGGACTCGCCTGTTTTAGCCAACTAACATACACAGTTTCTTGATCTTGATTAAGCACCATGACATGACTGCTTTTGTGATTTGACACTATATAAATAAAACTGAGTTGAATTGAACTGAATGTCGGCATGGAAAGCCCTCTTCCACAGATGACACTTCCTGCATGATACTATTTTGATTACTGTTGCAGTGTAGCATACCAACGCATTTTATTTCAGATGCTAACAAACTTGATCAGTGGATAGATTGAGTTGACTAGTCCTGCTAAAAGCAGGCAGCAAAAGTTCCTGATTAATTACTTTGACAGACCATGCACATTACAACTCAGCAATACTTCATTAGTACATCTATTATTCAGGGATAGAAAGCTGACTTAGTTTTATAGATTTGTGTGTGGCAGCCGAAAGTATTGATTCCTAAGAACAGTGCATAAAATTCAAGTATTTGCAAAGTTTTGGAAAGCTACTCAGGTCTTTAGGTACAAGGTTTACTGGATTTTGAATTGATTTAATTCTTAAAATATTGAGACTGAATCATGTTCTAGAAATATACCAAACTTCTTTTTTGACTTCTACTTGCCAATTTAAATCATTTACACTGTATGGCTGTCTAATCTTATGAGCTGGTGGGATCTTATGGTACCTGTGGGTGTTTGAGCAAAACCGAAGTCATTATTAAATCTACTATTTTTGGTTTTTACTCGAGGAGCTTGTACGCTTCCAAATGCAAAGAGTGTAATCTTAATCTCTCCATTAAACTCATACTTGAAACAGATGGACATCGTTCTTTTATAATTTTCAGCTCTGTAATGAGGTTTAGGTTAAGTATAAAAAGTTGTATAGACTACCTATTGCATGACTGGTCTTTAACACCTCTGTTTTTGTATAGGAGAATTACATAATAGCTTTAGTGGGAGTGTCCAGAAAACATGGTTTAATCTGTAGGATTTATAAGCAGGTGAATATATAAAATGACTCCGGTTTCCATTAGGCATGTTGCACCAAATTGTTTATCGACCCATATCTTAGCACTGACACTCTTTGATTAATGATGTTATTAAGGAGGGAGGAGCAATGGGGGCTAGGACATGACAAGCCATTTTGAGACTGCTCAAAAACACTGAGCATTAAAGCGTGTGGTTGTGCATTTGTGCATTAAGTTTAAAACATGCCCATTCTGCCATGTGTGTCAGTGTAAAAATGTACATTTTAATGTGGCCCATTCTTTCGTGTTCATTCATGCTGTTTGTAGAACTCCATCACTGACTGTAATGAGCTTTGTGGATATTAAAGTAAACATGCATGGATGTACAGTATGTATTGACAAACTCATCAAAAAACAGCGTAATGTAGTCTGGCAGTGAAGTGTTTTCATGTTGTTGTACCAGTGTGGGGTAATTTCTCGGATAAAAACGCACATTCTAGCAGATTATTGCATCAAATACTTATTTGTGAATATAGTCTCCACTCTGGATTGCACTTTTTGCCAAATGGAAGTGCTTTCATTAAGAACGACAATGGCCCTTTCAGCCTGGTTAAGTGTTCAGCCTACATTTTGAACAGCGTGCTAATAATAGCAACCAAATGCCGAGGTTTTTGCAAATGACAAGCTATATTCCAAATTTCAGCTTTTATGCTCTGTTTTACAATGAGTCTGTGACATTGCAGAAGAGGCATTTTTCCCCACTTCTGTAATGACAAGCGAGATGAGATGATTTCTCCGAATCATATGTTAGGAGTGATTAGTAGTCCAAAATTGTCACTACCGCACCTCGTGTTTTTGCACACACACTTGTATCACAGAGGAAAGTTTTTTATTTATTTATTTCCATCTAAGGCTGAAGGCAATTCCCATCACTCTACCCGCTTCTTGAAGTACTCTGTCAGCCATCAGTCCCCCTGGATGGAGCCTTGTCCACCGGCTGTGAGCCCAGTCAGACAGCGGTACTGTAAGTCTAGGTGACCTTTGAGCTGTGGCAGGCAGCAAGTCATCTGACACCTGTCTCATTCACATCTGCTTCAGGACCCATGGGCCGCTGATTTTTAGTATGTGTGTGCTTGGACTCATGTAAGTGAGACAGAGTGAGAGAGAAAGAGTGAGAGAAGCGGCCGTGCCTCACTACACCTCCGACGGATCAGTCGGGAGGAGGAGAAAAATGAACTAATCAGCCTCTCCAGTGGTGGAATCTCACCCAATTTATTTCCAAGCTAACAGGCGTTGGTTAATGAGCTGAAGCGAAGCATCCTCTCTTTTCCTTCTCTCTCCTTTCCTCCTGTCCTCTGCTGTTCCACTGGTAATTCTGCAGACCAAACCAATTACTCCTGAGAGCATCTATTCATTCGCACACACGTTCACATTTGTGGGACCAGTCATACATGTTCACAATGCAGTTTGAAGAGAGAAAAATAAAGCACACTGGTATATAGGCAGTCATTTTGAAGCCCTTTGTGCTCTTTGTGTGCCAATTACAAAAACTCTTAGCGAGGGTAAAGTTCCTATTATTTTAAAAAGCTGTGAAATTCAGATAGTGCCTCTATCTAAAGATCTTACTCGACATAATATCTATAGGACCCTAATTGAATTAACACCTTGCTGACTTTCTGTTAAGGCCAAAGATGCAGTTCACACAGCTCCATGACTAAGCTATAGTGGAAAACAAATCCTCGCAAGCCTGCTGCGCCTTTTCGGTTTTTATGCTCATGTGGCAAAATAATGATTTTGAAAACCTTTTTCTTACTCTACCTTTGTTTCAGTAACATCTCACGAATAGGCACATCTTACTAGCTCTCTCCCTCTTCTCAACTTCTCAGACTGACTAGAGGAACAGAAAAAAAAAACCCCATCTGTCTCCACACCTTTATATTCCAGGGCACAGTGTGTATTCTCTCATCCATCAATACCTTCCAAAACTATCACAAATTACTGTCCGAGAATCAATTTTTTGGTGTACCAACAATGGTTAGAATTAGGCACAAAAGCCACCTGGCTGGGTTTAGGGAAGAATCATGGCTTGGATTCCAATAAGCACTTAGCTGAGGTGGGAAAAAAACATTGTGGTTTGGGTTGTGGATGCAATGCTAAACGTATTTATGGTCATGCATAAAACAACATTGACTGTAAGTTTGAAATAGGAACGGCACGTCTGTCTCCTCTGTTGATGTATAATTAATTTTTCTTACAACCTTGTGCATTCAAGCATTAAAACATTCAAATGCTTGTCTGTGAATCTGATGGTGGGAACATCATGCTGACTTGTCAACCGACCGATCAATGTCTCGACTAAACGTCCAGTCCTCTCCTGCTTATTTAATTGAGGGTTGCGGGGGGTGAGGTAGGGGACTGTGTGGGGTCAGCTGGAGACTATTTGAGCTGCCACAGGGTGAGAGGCTGACCTGTGACTGTTTGCATGGTGTTGTATATCTTCCAAAACCATGTTTGACATATAGGAAGAAAGACAGATATAATAATACTGCACATTACTGTGAGACTAGGTTTTCTTCTCTTCTTTAAACATTCCACTTCTGTTTCTTTGGCTTTGGAATTTTGGCTCAGCACAAAACCATCCTGCATATATTCTGCAATCAATAACTATAATAGTTATGGGCTTGCCTGCTGATAGCGTGCCAGTATCACCAAACATATCTGTGAAAAAGCATGCTCTGAAAGTTGTACAGTATAACTGAACAGTGAACAGCTAGGCTGACCTTTTGAGAAAATGCCAAGAAAACCTTCAAGCAAAATCCCACATTCCTGGAACAGCGGTCCTGACATTATGGATGGGGATTTGTAAAATATGTGGCAGTGAAATCTGGCTTCCAGTGCAGGAAGCTAGCTGACCAAAAGCCATGGAGTAATTAACCCATTACAAACATCCTCACACTCCAAACCTCGCTTATACGGAACTGAGAAGGGCTACAAAAGTTTATAGGAAGCTATGATCCACTGATTTCTAACATAACACAGTGATGGGTAGAAAAAAATGTCCATGTTAAGTTACACATATGTCAACAGTTGGTGCGGATAATAGAAAATTAGTTTTGCATTAGTGGCAGTCTGAATATTAATATACTTAAAATGAAGGTTTGACTCAATGACAGATTCATTGTGATCCATTAAGTATTAATTTACATAAGAAAATTATTTAGAGTATTCAATAATAGATGGTGATGGATTTTTGTATTCTAAGCTCTAAACTGATAAATGTGCTAGTTTGATTAAAAGTGACAACATAACTGTAGTTAAGCTGTCAAATGTTACATCCGTGACAGCGTTCATAGGAGGATAATGTAACGATCAAAAGCATATACAGCAAAATTTCAGCTGAGAGAAACTGATGTGTCAACTCTGATAAATCACTTGATAGAAGAGGAGAGTTTAAATTAAGTTACACGAACAGTTTATGCTATTTTTAAATGTGGAGGATGAGTTTCATGTATCCTCAAAATGCAGAGTAGTCAGGTGGGAAGCAGTAGGACGTGGGAGCGACAGTTTCCCCTTGTCTGACCTGTGACACATGATGTTTATGATCTTGACCTTGGGGATTTCAAAACCCATGCCTTTTAACCACATGATTAAGTGAATTAACACGCATTTTCCATTTAATCTGAGCTCATTAGTGTGAACCTGAGTTTGCTTGTCACGTTTGATCAGCTTGTTTCTGAATATTCATGCAGAGACGTGGCAGGAAAGGCCAAGAGTTTAAGCCCCGCAGGCACCGACACCAATCACTCATGAGGACAAGGCACCTGCTAGTCATGTTCCCATGACAAGTGTCTTTTCCCTCAGTGCTGTGGAAACCAGGCGTCCCTCTGTGTGCAGAGAAAGAGAAAGTCAGAGGGAGCACAGACTCAAGCTGAATAGCTCAATATTCTATCTGAGCCTAGTCTCATAAAGAAATCAATAAAGTCAGAACATATTGGAGCACAAACGCTGTTCAACACAGTACAAGAAAAATTCCAAGTGATGGCTCCCATTCAATAGCACACTCTAATAGACTGTTACACAAAATCTAGGACATAATCTAAATTAAAATGTGCCCGTGGATCTTTGCTTCATTGTGAGATTGTTTATTTTTTTTATCTTTCACTTAGCAGATTTTTTTTGTGAGGTCTCTTTTTCCAAACTTGTTTAAAGAGACGCTTCTTTTCTTAGAGGGGAAATGGCAACAATTAAAAGAAAAGTGGCTTTAACAAATTCCGAGCATATCTCTGAGTGCTGCTTGGGTAGTAATTAAGTCCTCCAGAGTGCTGCAGCCATTAGACTCTAAGAAACCAAATGAGGACACACCCAGCCCAGTGTGACCAGATTAAAAGAAGAGAAATCAGCCCCTTGCTGCTCCCAAATGGCCGTCATCGCTTCGGGCAGTCCATCAGTCTACAATGTACGACTTGAATCACGCTCCGTCGGTATTAAAGTGACATAAAGTTCCCAGCTGGCTGCTTAACAGCAGTCATATAACTGTATTTACACCAAGCTGCTCCCCCAAAATATTGTCTCAAAGCTTTTCAGGACAAATGTGTACTGGTCTTTTGGGTATATTTTGTGGGATGATAAATGGCTTGTAAAAGCATGACAACAATAACTTTCTTTTAGGCGCCATCACTTTCTTGGCAACATCTAGCAGAGGAACAGATGCTGCAAGTTCACATAATGTTACCTCTAATACCCATGAGAAACATCATCACACAAAATTCAAAAAACAAACAGTGCTCTAATGAAAGCGATATTCCACGTTTAGCTTCTGTGGTCTTTTCAAAATCATTTTCCAAACCAAAATACAAAGGTGTAATGGCTGGAAATGGATAAAATTGTGTTTTTCTCCTCTGTTTCAAGCTGGCTAATAAGCTTTCTACCCTCAGTAGAAAAACAAGCATAATTTAGGCAGGCCACAAAGTCAAGCTGAGCCACAGACCCAGCAGGTCAGCTCAGTGCCAGCCGATATCAGCTCCCATCCTTGTAGATATTACAGTGAGAATGTACAGTATATCTCTCAGATACAGTTTATGACTTTTGCTTGAACAGGTAATGCTACTTTGTAGCATTGATTCAGCAAAGTGCTGGAAACATTCCTTAGAGATTTTGGTTCATTTTCACATAACAGTCTTGCAGATTTGTCGGCTGCACATGCACGACGCTAATCCACTCATTCTCTGATCACCCCAAAGGTGCACTATTGGAGTGAGAATAAGGCTGGGTGGATCAATGCCTACATGTTGTTTACGCCTAATCTCATCCTGCCGTCTGAGTGTTACAGAAGAAATACTCATCAGACCAGACAACGTTTTCCGGTCTTCTGTTGTCCAACTGCAGTTTCGGTTTCTGTTCTTAACTGGTCATTCCTGTTTGAGACTTGGAGATGCTCTCCTGCATACATTTGTTGTAACGCATGTTTTTTCCTATCTGTTTGATGAAGTCTGGGCTTTCTCCTCTGATCTCTGGCATGAACTTAATTAATCTTTTCTATCAGTGATGTTTCTAGTACAAGTCAAACACCTCACCGATTACGATGAACATATCAGACCAGTACAGTCTCCGGCACCAGTGAGATAGAGTCCAGTTCTTTCGATTTGTCTTTCACTTGAAGACCTCCTGAAGAAATATGACGCGAGGCTACTTGGGAGGAAACAAGGAAAACCCTTTCATTATCTCCTGTGTCTGCGGTGTGGGAGAAATCAATAGAGGTGTCCATGCTGGATTCATCTATATTCTACTGTGTGAACCTAATACCCTCACATTGGGAAAGGAAGATGAGTGGGTGGTTTGAGGGGAAGAGGTGAAAGAGTTTGAGAAACAGGGAAACACACTGGAGGGGAAAAGGACATTTCAGATGGAGAGGTCACAGAATTGTTTATACACAAAGTTTTTTGTGCACTCGCACAGGTATGAGCGACTTGCAGCTTTGGGGAAGTTTTCTCGATTTAGATGCAAATGGGGCAGTGGCTGTGCAAATATCACTCGTGAACTGGTTTGAACTGCAGCAGAAAACAAAACCTCTCCCAAGTCTAAGAGATATAAATGGAGACAACAGCATGTGGGGTTTTTTCTGAAAAAAACATATGAAAAAGAAACATAACAGACATAACAGGCATTTCAGCTGTGGGAGTCATGCTAACGAGGCACTTGTTCAAACTCTGTGAAAATCCACACCCACACACGTACGTTGACACACACGTTCTAACAACCACATCACCTGTCACTGGGAGCCTCATTAAGCTGACAGGCGCTGGCCTGTCAGGGCAGGCCAAGACGTCAGAGCCCTCTCCTTCCTGTCATGACATGATGGATCTCTCCACCACTGGCTGCCAAGCTGCCACTCAAGTCCACCTTCCTGTGGCCGTCCATCAGGAAACACTCGCAAAGCATCCTGTTGATCAGCTTATTTGTATATCCACCATCACCTTTCACTCTCAAGTCTGACTGCATGTCCAGGAGAAGATCAAGATTAGCTCTTTTAGAAAGTTCTTCCCCTGTCCCCACTGTCAGCATGTGCACCAAAGTATTTGTATGAATGGAAAACTTTAAACTGTACTGTATACCAGCATTGCCTGTTTATATGTTATGTATCATTGCGATGTCACACATTCACCCACTGTTTAGACCAAGAGTGAGTGCTAAACTATCAGCTAATTCTGCAAATAAGTGGCAAATAACAGACAAACTGAATTTCTCACCAAAAATCAGATTTCTTCAGTGGTCTGAACATCACAGCAGAACAAATGATTTTCCAGATAATTCCAGTTGCTAGTCACACTTGTGTATTAGCATTTGTTTGGAATAATGTTATTTACCCTTGTTTGTCTCCTAAACTGCCAGATCTCTATTGAACTCACCTGGTAGAATACACCTGGTACTGGACAGGTACACAGGGGGCAGAGTTTATAAGCACAGCTCATAGGTTATTTGAGATTGAAATATCTTCGGAAAGTTTGCTAGCTTCTGCTCTGTGAAGTAAAATAAAATAAATACATAAGAATCCACAGTTTCTGTCAAAAGCATTTCAGGATTTGGATTTCCTTAAAGGGTGATTACTTTAATCTGTGATGTCAAACTGTCTTTCAGCATAAGCGTTAAAGTAGCATTAAAATCCTGAAATGAGTGAATTTTGGTGCGGACTAGAGAAACATTCAACTGCTAATGACGAGTCTGACTTTGATGAATTCCCTCGTGAGTTTTGGTATTTTAAGGTCTTTGAGGAGAACCAATAAACTGTCGGTACAAGTGATGATCAAGCCTGACTGGACAGCTGTCAGCAAATGGGTGGCAGTGAGAGCTGCATACAGATGTGGTGCTGTATTGATGGTAGATATAGTTCACTGGTTTCAGTGCTATTAGGGTTTATATGGCTTTTTTGATGTGGGATTTGTAGAACTAAATGTCATAAAGGATCATCCATGCTATCTTTCAAATTCTTCATGTGATTGGCTACAGATCTCAGGTCGGTCAGTAAATCTCGAACAAAAAATGCACGGTTCGATGAATGTTCTCTTGTTTTAAGGATCTTGCTGGCTGCCTGCAAAGAAAACTAAGGCCTATTGATTAAAGTCATGCTTCATTAGGTGTGACTTTGTACTTCAGCTTAGATCAATTTCAATGAATTGTCTTGTGACTTCACTAGAAAGGAATAATAAAGTCAGATTGCCGTGCACAAGGATGTGTAGCTTGCGTAATTTAGGTGCTCTCTGAAAAGAGATACACTGCATCAGTGTCAGTGCCATGACACAGGACCAGATACTGCATTCCTCAATGTTGAGCCTGTGAGCCAAAAAATCACAGTTACGGTAAACTGTTCTTTTATGTAGTTACTGACTATTTGTGAGATCCACTTTCACCAGATTTCTTATCATGAGGTCAACCTAGGTCAGCCGGCCAGTTGGTGCATTTGTGTGCGGAGTTTGCATGTTCTCTTTTGTGCATTTTCCTTAGCTAATCCTGGTTTCTTCCACATTTGAAAGGCATGCATGGGTTAGGTCATTTAGCATTTCTAAATTTGCAATAGCTGTGAATGTGAGCAGGAATGGTCGTCTGTAACTCTGTCAGCCCTCCGATAGATAGGTGGCTTGTCTAGGTGTACACTGGCTTTTACCTTATGATGTCTGGGATACAATGGATGGACTGGGTGTGTACAGATGTCATATAAATGTGTGAGATTTAGCCATATAGACTATTTTGTATCTGCAGTAGCTGGCATGTTGACAGTAAAAGAATACATATCTTCTATATACTTGTCATTTTCCAGGTCAAAAATGATGCTGGTTGTTTAGGTGCCTATATTAAGTTCTTTTCCCCACATATAATAGTTGCGTTTCAGTTGGTATTACAGATTGAGTAGGAGGTGGCATCTCAATTCCACGTCTCCCTTACAATATTTTGGTTTCACTTCAGGGGTGGCTGTCATGTTGCCCAACTTCAAACAATCTATGGCGTATACCTGCTGGTGCCTGAAGTCTGTGAGCCTAGCAAATCTGATACTGAGATTTGTTGACTGTCAGCCTTACACAGAGCTCTTTAAGTAGTTATGCAAACACCTTTTAACCATGCTGAAGCTGAATACACAAAGATCCCAGGCCGGACGTTAATATCAGACAACCGTTAACTACCTAGAGACACAGGACGTTGAATTGTATGATTAACTGAATGTATTTCTTCAAACACTTCTCCTGAAGCACATCCACACCTCACAAAGTTTAAGTACACAGATATTGTCAGCTTTGGAGATAACAGTATCAGACACCTGACACCTCCAGTGCTCGATCCCTCCATCCAACATTCCTGTGTGTCCCTTTCTCTGTTAGTATCATCAAAGAGCAGCTGGTGGCAGACGGTGTCCCATTGAGATGTGTATCCATCTGGTGGAGCCATTTGACAGCATACAGCTAGTGAGGCACACATACGCTCAGCCAGTTTGTACCAATTTAATGCTGCATGGTCTCATATGTGAGTCCCAGCGGTGACCCTGTGACCTGCACACGGCAGAGCAGGCGGGGTTGTAAATAGCTTGGTGCACATAAGTAATGAGGTTATCAATTAGAGGGAGGCTTGCTTGCATTTGTCCCTGTTATGATGCTGTGTTGTCAAAAGGGCTTGTGGGAAAAGGGAATTTAGGTGTGAATTTGTAATTTTCACTTCATTTAAAGACCCAGAAGCTTGTTTCCTATTATGGGTTGTTTTATTGTGAGCAGATGTTTGCCACTGCAGAGAAGGTTTGAGGATTTGCACGATAAATTACCCAGACAAGGCTACAAGTGATGATGTCCCATTATCTAGCGAAAGATAAAACTGTGCCATCAAACATTATGTTTGCTTTCTGAGCTCATCCTCATGCACACAGAGACCACATATTCAGGTTTGCTGTGGATTTCTGTTTATACGTGGTGACCCACCGATAATAGCATGTGTACTATGGTGGGTCACTCAGTATTCCTCTCAGCAGCTGGCCAGATGATGTGAGCCAAAGGGTCCTGGGAGGTGAGGAGACAGAAAAACAGCCCAGGCCGGGGATCTTATTCTCTCGCCGCATCCTTACCCTCAGAGGCCATGTATTATTCACATAGGAAGACAAAGGATGTACCTCAGCTTGAGGCTTGGCAAGAAGAAAGAGGGAAAATGATGAAGGGAGGGACAGTAGCAGGCAGAGATGTGATGATGGCAGCACTTGGGGGATGAGAACTTGTGAGAAAGAGATAAACTGATGCAAAGTGATGATATAAATTTAGTCAGGAGATCAAAAAATGAGATGAAGATTGCTTGCTAGTATAAAAAGCTGTGCGCCATCGAGGGCCGTGCATCTACAGCAGCAAACACTTGAGCATTTGATATCACTGATTAGCACTCCTTCAGTCAGAGGGGAGGAACTAATCAGTGAAATCACCTGCTGTTGTGTGTGGCTTAAACAAAATCTTGCATAAACATGATTTCAGTGGCACAGGGTTGGAGCCTGAGGAGCTAGACAGTAAACGCTCTTTTGATTGTGGGAACTTTTCGGAAGCAGCCTTAGACTGCAAAAAAAAAATCAATATTTTTACACTGACAATCAATCTTTTCACAGCTTGTATGAAGAAAAAAAATCCCATATCTCAGTATATACATCCTTGATTCACATCCTGTCCTCATGTTTTAGTCCCTCCCACCACAGATTCAAGATCAGAGAGACAAGAAAGAAACATGGGGGGGAGAAGTGGTGGCAACAGGCATTTAATAAAATTTGGAGTTGTAATTTTAAAGTAAGCTAAAAAAGACTTGCTTTAAAGTGCCTTCATTTTTCAGCTTATTCATAATGAGCATAACAGTGTTCATGTAAACGCTGAGATTTCAGACCGCTTTGAATTCAATTCTGAAAATAGGACCTATTTAATGCATCATGGGTAAAAAAATAAACCTATGCATCCTCAGCTATAGATGCTCCAGCAAGTCTCCTCATTCCTCGCTCCGCTCTCCTCTTGGTGCATTTTAAGAAGCCAGAAATTCTTCAACAAGGCATACTATCCCAGCTTGCATTGGGCAAGAGGCAGGGTACACCCTGGGCAGGGCTAACACAGAGACAGACAACTATTCACATTTACATTCACGCCTATGAGCAATTTAGAATCACTAATTAACCTAAGCCCCACTTACTTCATGTCTTTGAAGCTGGAGCGATGAGAGAAACCCCACGCAGGCGTGGGGAGAACATGCAAACTCCACACAGTGAGGATCATGTGACAGTTTGGTTTAAGAGTCCCTAAAGTTGCCTCTAAAGTAATTGTGCTAGGGAATAATTTCTTTAACATGTGGATCTAAATAAACAGTGACACACCTGCAATTCACATTCTGGGTTTCACCCTTGTTCCATGACTGGTCTGCAGTTATTAAACTGAACAGTTAAGACACAGATTATTGAAATTCAGCAGGTACAGAGTAACCTGCCAGTATTTTATTTCTCTCTGTCCAGACGTTAAGAGAACAGAAATCGCTTTCTGTTTATAAAACAACAGATTTTCTTTTAATGTCTGCACAGTAGAGAATTAAATGCGGGCATGTGTGTGCGCTCGCTTTAACAATAAATACATTTATGTCTTTAAACTTACGTGTTAATGATTTTTTGATGGTAAAAGCTGCACAGTGCATTTAAATTCTGACAGCGTTCTATCCATGTGTCTTCCGTCTTGCACCAAAGACCGCCCACTCTCGCTTACCCATTCCCACTGTGTCATCTCTTCCTCCTCAGGCTAACCAACAGTAGAGGTCAGTGAGGATTTCACACTGTCTCACACACATACCTTACATGCCTCTTTTTTCTTTTGTTTTGCACACCCACATTCGCACGGCTCGGCTAATCATATGCACCAAACACCAGTCAAATAAAATTTGCATAGAAGACCCTCTCGTGCTATCCCTCGCCTGACTGTTCATGTACCTAATTAATCTAATTCATCAGAAAAGGTATGTCTGTGTAATCAAAACACGTGTTTTGTATCTGCCAGCACCATCATTATCCTGACACCGGAGCTCAGCAACGTGTGAAAGGTGAGACAAGACGATGAAACTTTAATTCTGCTTTTCCTCCTTGTTTCATTATCCTCAGTTATTGTGAAACATGACATTTTCCAAAGGCTGACACTAAAGCCACAGATTCCTCAGTATGTTTGGACCAGACATTTTTGACAGACTGAGTCCAGAAATGAAAGTTTGATTGGTTCGCCGTAGCTGTAAACATAATTAATAAACACCTTATTAAGTCGTGCATTCGTATTCGCTGGATGTGTAAAACACAGATAACCACGGCAGATACATTTCTCCCGACATTTTAGCAAATCCATACAAGTTACAAGTAACACAGCTGAATATCATGAATAATTTTGCATATATATTTAGCAAATCTTTGATTTAAAAAAAAAAAAACCCTGCTAATTTGCTCATCACTATGCTGTCCTGTCCTGGAAGGGCAACTTTAATGACTAGTTGGGCGCTAATCAATACTAGTAGCACTGCAAGCCAATGTTTTAGATTTAACATTCAAAGCTCATTCCGCTGATGTACGAAAGAAAGGTCTTAGTATACAGAAGCTTTTTGGTCAAGGCTTCCTCGGGGGTGTCTGCAGCCATGCCTGCTGCTTTTGTCCTTCTCTATAATGTGACTTTGCTCAAGGACTTCTCCAACTCCAGACTGATCAACTTCTCCACTGCATACACCAGACATCCCTCCGTCTCTCCACACCCTTTGTGTCAGTCGTCCTCCCCTTTCGTCAAGCTCCAAAGCCCATACGCATGACAGTATAGACTACAGCACCAGTCTGTTGGAACCAAAGCTGAGCAGAGCGATGAGGGGAAGGGGAGGAGACATGTGACAAAACGAGATGGATAGAGAGGAGGAGAGAAAAAGAGTCAGTCCTTCCCAGAACCTGTCAGCCTTTTTATTACCATGATGTCTGTGCTTTTATCACCGTACCCGCCAACAAAAATCTCTTAAAGCCAATGGGCCGGCAGCTATGCTGAGACCTTGTTGAATGCGAGCGGGCCTGAACAGTCGATTGATCCGTTAGGCATTTGAGCTTCACTTGTGTGGGATGTAGGGAAGGGCACTGGAAAATGTGTAGAGGACAGGCAGCGGCAGTGGTCAGTGAGACTCATTTGTTCAAGGAGAGATTTGTGGACAGGCAGAAGATTAGAAGACACCGCTGGTACATGGCTCACCTTACACTGTGAAGAGCTGCGCAGCAGACACAGACTAACGCTGTGTCGTAGTAAAACAATTGTCCCCTTGGACTAAAAAGAAAGGAAGGCAGAAAGAGATAAGAATCAAACAAAGATCATATATACATTAAAATGAATTAAAGCTTGCATTTCAATCTACATAACATAATGGAATAAAACCAAATTATTGGAATTCAAATGTATTTGCATAGATATAATCAAATATCTTTGGTGGCCATTCAATTCATAAGCTTCTCTATTTCAAGTCAGGAGACTTTCTTGCATGGACCTGGCCTCCATTATTCTCCCATATTTAAGATACACAGCTAAGAGCATCACAACTCACTGAATAATTGCTAAATACTTCCAGACAAGCCAGTGTAAGGCATACTGAATTATTGATATTAATATTGATTAAGAGAAGCTAACTCAATTAAAAAATGCCTGAGCACAACAGGAAGTGGTATTCATTCATGCATCCTTTATCTATCTATCTATATATGGAGTTGTGTTAAGATATGGAACAGTTTCTTAAGCATGTGGAACCACATGCACGATGACACACCTGCAGTTCACATTCTGGGTTTCACAATTGTTCTACTGTTGGTCTGCATTTATTAAACTGAACAGTTAATTCATTTACAATCATGTGACAAATGTAAGTCTCCAACAACTTCTGGGGAAACTGTTTGGCTCTTGTGTTTCACTGTCTTTACAGCTCATTGCTCACTTTGTTATTTTGAGCTGGGCAGAAAGTATAAGAGTACAGCTGGTTTTAGATGGGTTTTGCTAAATAAAAGCTTTCTGCTATGGCTCCAAACAACAATGATGATAGTGCTCAGAGTGACTCAAAACATTAAAGTTGCGGTCCAGAAAACTTAATAAAAAGAGCATGCTATAAAGGCTGCAGATTTAACTTGCACTTAAACACAACTGTAGCGAGAGGCAGCCTTGGGGATAAAAATCCTGTTTTCGGTCATAATATGTATGAATGACGGGAGATTTTTAAGGCTTTCTGTGCACTCTTGCTCTCTCTGATTACATTAGTGGGGACACAGCCACCTCAGCTGTCATTGCATCTGGCATGGCATTGGGTTTCATAAAAGGGTGACATGACACACCTCTTTGTACAGATAGAGACTGGCACTTAGAGTCGGCCTGGTTTGCGTCTAGGCTCTCACACACACACATACAGGCTTCAGCTCCCACAAAAAGCAGCCAGTAGATACTATTACACATCATCCCCACCGCTGCCCGTCTTGTCATCATTCCCTATGAATATTTAATTTCCCCCCACCCCCATGCCCCCTCTCTCTGGCCTTCTCATCAAACGTCTGGTATTAATGTGCCACAGACGGTGTGCTGCGCCGCTCTCCCTCCGCTGCTCTACGATGACTTGTGTCCTGGCCAATGCACTATGACTGGTATAGGTGACTCAGGCTGGGCAGTGAGCCACTGGAGTGTGGGACGACATGAATGGAGAGAGTTATGTTAAGTGACAGCGTGATGCAAATATGCAGGCAAAGGCCCAGGAAATTTTTATAAATTTACTTACAGTAAGAACGAAAACCTCATTGGAAAAAGGTTTTCTATAATAGGAATGGAGCTGTTTAACTGTGGGAATTTACAGATCATCTGGTTTATAAAGTTCACACTACTCCACAGTCTGCTGTTGTCATTAGTATGAGACCTCATGGGTCACTGAAATACAACCGGGAGCTGCAATAACACTGTTTAAGATGCACAGGCAGTGTTTTCTAAGCATAAGCAATGACAGCGTGTGATATATGCAATGGAACGGCCCATAAAATCACACTAGAATGTCAGCAGACTGTAAGATAAGGATCCCTGCTAGCAGAGGTACCTGAGGGAAAAACAATTTTCTCAAGAAATATATAGAAGTAACAGTAACTCATGTCTATAGAAGACTGCCATGTGTATTGAACTTGAGTGACAATGTTATGTGATTAAACTGATGACACCGGTGTGTGTTGTTGTTGCAGCTTTTATTCCCCAGGTTGTTCCAGACAGACGCTGAGCTGAGTGGCTCACACTAATTGGCTGCATCTCAATCTCATCAATTCAAAATGCCAGCAGAGGAGCCCCAGTATGGCGTCTCAGCCGCTGTCAGAACGTTGTGCATTGAGTGACAAGACACCGGCACTCCTTTACAATGAAGTGGATGGAGTAAAAGGAGGTAGTCCATCCAGGATTCACATAAGCGTTGTTGTCACATGTACAGTGTGTAGGTGGGAGAGGAGACAGCCTAAAAATTGTCACAGAAATAAAAAATAATAATAATAATAATGATGGTCAAAAAGCTCTCTATTTAAAGCACAAACTGATGAACAGGAAAAGGGCAGAAAAGTAATTTTGCTGTGGTGCATACATCACTTGTCATCAACTATGCATTCTACCTGTATAAAGGTTCTTTTAAGCTAAAGTTTGAATAAATGCCTTCCAGCTTACCCATATACAGTATGTTATATACTGCATGCTGTAGCCATTGTTGCTGCCATTTATGTGATTAATTAAACTTCATAAAACCTCATTAATTTGACTCTGTTAGCATCCTCCAGGGCTGAAGAGCAAAGCCAATCAGAAGTGTTCAGTGGCCACTAGAGGCTGGCCCAAAGGCGAGTACATCCCTACAGACTCCTGTGTTAAAATGCCCAAAATTATGTTATTAAAAAGCATGTTAATAGCCTGGGACAAAAACAGGTTTTGGTCTCTGGATAGTGAACTGGATAACGAACTTTTTTTTATAGTATATCCTTCTGGATACTGGAGCTGATAGCATGTTTGCTTTCACTGACAGGCATCTCAGCAGTGGCTGAAAACTGTCCATCAGGTTTTACCTTTGCTAACTGGAGTCAATGAACTGGTGCTATTAGGAGCTTTTTTTTTTAAATGATGACATACAGTATTGTGCAAAAGTCTTCCACTACCTCTCATTTCCTTATATTTTGCTTCCAAGGAGCCAGACTTTTAAAGTGGTCGTTAGAAGGTTTTTTGCTTTGGAAATTGACTGTTTTCTCACTCTTTCAGTCCAGTCCTTGTACGTGACCATTTTCAGTGGCATGTTTGTTTGGTAAGCCATTTAACACTTAAAAGGCACCTAACTGAAGGGATGAACCAGCATGTTGCCTACACATAACAGATGACTTAGTAAAGAACTCATTTTGAATCATATCTTAAGGCATTTTGAGATTTTAAGCAAAAAAAAAAAAAAACAAAACACATAATTTGATCCCATGTCTTTAGTCATAGCCAGAGACAACAGTTCTATTTATTATTGTGCTATCTACTGTACAATATAAAGCGCCTTGAGGCGACTTTTGTTGTGATTTGGCGCTATATAAATAAAATTGAATTGAATTGAATTGAATTCGACAGGCATAAAATAGTATTTTTGACCCAAAGAACTATTAGTAAAAACTTGGCATATTTTGTGTGCAATGTGTTCTTAAAAAAATCTGAGGAAACTCAAAAGGTGAAGGACAAGAGAAGAAGCCACAGGCCTAAAAAAACCTTTCAGCTGATGTGTCTGTTTGCTGAAGCCTCATCAGAAATGGTCTCGGTGGAAGGGTGTCTGTCAAGCAGCTATTCTTCAGGAAGGAAAACAGGGACATGAGGCTGAGGTATGCCAATTACACAAAAACTATACTGAAAATCAGTGGCAACAGGTTTTATGGGGTGATGCAGCCAAATGTGACATTTTTGGTTTAAATCATTGTCAGTATGTATGGAGGAGGTCAGGAGAGAGGGACAACAGCGAGTCTGTACAGCCTGTAAACACAGTGGAGGCTCTGTCATGGTTTGGGGCCGGCGTTTTCAGCCAGTGGTGGTGATTTCAAAACTGATGTAACATCACTGTCAATATAGTAAAAGCATACCTGCACAGAAAAACACACTAAGAACACTATCAGTCATGGATTGGCCTCCCCAAAGATCAGAACTCAGCATTACTGAGGCAGTGCGAGGTCGTTACTGAGAACGTTTTCATACCAAATACTGATTTTCAAGGTTTTTGGAGTTTTTTGGCTTCTTGTTGGCTGAAGAATTTTGCGTAGCACCGTAATACATCTCGCTGTGCGGTCCAAGGCATTTATGCTCCATTTTTGTATTTTATTCATCTCCTAATTAGCACTAATTTTCATGGTTAGCAGCTTGCTGACCAATCTTGTTGGTGTTAGCTGATAACTTAGTCCAGAGTCTTCTTTAAATATGGTAAAATGTGTCTGAGAATTTTCTGAGAAAAACAAAACACATGACAGAATACTAAACAAATGGGTGATGTAGAAAGCTACATGAATAACTCATAAAAATAGTGCATTCAATTAATTTTAGTGTTCCTGTAAGCCATGCCAGCACACCAACAGGCAATTAACCCAAGCCTTGCAAGTGCTGCACCTTAGAGGTTGAAAAGGCATGGTTAATGTAATCTGTTCCACCTGATGTTTCTTCTACTGCAGGTCAAAATGTCAGATGTGAGGTCATAAACCTGATCAATAGTGTAGTTTGTTTATTATTAGCTGGCAAAGGCTACTCAAAAAATACAAACTGTGATCAATTTAGCTTGTTTTTCCATCAGTTAACACTTAAAAACTGTCCAGTGCTCCGGCTTTGTCTGATGCTGTGTACAAAGACAGGGTGGGGCGAAGATCTCAAGACAGCACAGAGCACATTTGTTATTCATGCGTAAGCTTCCTTTTCACATTAAAACAATAGGATTTCAGTTGAAACATATCCCTTTAGGCAGCTCTGCTGCTATTTAAGCCGTTTAACCTCGCTTCCCAAAACATCAACTTGTGCAGGCTGTTCTCTAATGTACCCTAAGGCACTTTATAACACGTACTGCTCGGGTGAAGGGGAGTAATGAGATAAGTCAGACTCACACTTATTGATTTTCTGAGTCGACTTCTTGTGATCCAGAACTGATATAATAGGAGTTTTGTACTGTAACACTTAAAGGATGAGGAGTTCTTGCCAGTTTTATTATCCTATTATATCTGGCATTACACTGCCCCCTACAGGGAAAGCTATAAAAAAAAACGTTAATCTTATTCCAGTCAAACTTTATTTATTATCTGCAAAATTAACACATTCTGAACAAATGACAATTACACCCCACCTCCCTCATCTTCCGTCTCCCACCCCAACCAAAGTAATCAACTTCTGAATGTGGACTAATTGGAATATCTTTCAACTCAGTAAATAGTCAGTGGCCTTTTCATCTTTCTATAAAAGGCAGCCACTGCTGAGTTCAGATGAATTCAATACAGAAAAAAAGACATGGGGTACATAGATTTCACAGTGCATTAAACTGCTCTGCAGTAAGACAATGAGCTTATGAAATCACAATCCTGCCTCATCTTTCTAAGTTTATCTAAAGGTCATGAACGACCCTTTGTAGATATTCATTTTCAATTCAGTCCATGGGTCTTCTGAAATTTAATTTACCTTGTCACACATATTTAATCTTAAGGAATATAAATGAGAAAAAAATGAAATCAACCACACTTTTGAAAAAACATGTCATAGCATTCAAACTAGGTTATCGTTCACATCTGATTAAACATATGTTAATAAATTAATCAACTCTTAGTTAGCCCTATCACTCCCTACCCCGCCACCGCAGCCCATCCTTCAAAGAAAACAAAAACACAGTATTCAAACCAAAATTTCCCGCATCCTGTACCTGAGCAAACGGAGGAGTCAAAAAGTCTAACATCACACTTAACGCCTAATAAAATGCCATCAGGAGTGAATGCATTGCAGTATTTCATTGGTGACTGACATTTGTGTGATTTAATTTGACTAACAACCATATTAGCTCGTCAACATCTTTGGTTGTCTTTCACTCGTAACTGGAAGTTACAGAATCCCTTGTTTGTGATGGGATTATAAGGCTCAGTTCAGTCTTAGATCAAGTCCACGGGGACACATCAAGTTCAAAAACATTTTAAGCTTGTGAAAAGACCAGCACATAGTTTGGAAACCTTAAATATCCTTAAGCCAGCGGTTCTCAAACTATGGGGCGGGCCCCCCTGGTGGGGCATAAATCCATTGCAGGAGGGTTGTGGGTGACCCGGGGAAAAAATACAAAGTTAAATTAAGCTTTATGACTATAATTTATGTATGTAAAATAATCAACTTTGCTGATGCTGAGGAATAGCGCGCGTGTGGTGTGTGTGTGTGTGTGTGTGTGTGTGTGTGTGTGTGTGTGTGTGTGTGTGTGTGTGTGTGTGTGTGTGTGTGTAGCTTCTAAATGGAGGCGTGCCAGGAAAAAAGTTTGAGAACTGCTGCTTTAAGCTAACACTTTATCAAATTAAAGCCACGTTTTAATGACTTGGCCCCAGTGCTGATAGGCATACAATGTCTCACAGTCCCAAACATTATTAGGACTATTAAAACAAGCATTGTACTCATTAAAAAAACAAACAAAAAACCTCACAAAAGACTGTTGTTGACCTGGATAAATTACAAATATAAAAAAAATGGCTCATATTCTATTACAAATATCAACAATTTTCTTCGACTAAGATTAACTGTGGACAAAAAACAGTCTGTAAAATGTCAGCTATCGGTCCAGTGAATCAAAGTGGCTGATGAGGTGGTGGTGGTGGTAAAGGGTGTTGAGTGGTTCATGTTGGGCTTCACCTGGGCCCTGTTTCAAACACACCTTAGCAAGCTAAAAAGTTCACTAGCACACACAGCACTTGGTTGGTAACAATGAAGAAGTGTAACCCTGGTAACCCATTGCTTTCCGATGCTGGGGTCACGGATGCTAGCGGGCAATTTAGTGTACAAAGATGTGGCTTAATGTGCACCTCATGTTCGCCTGGCTTTCTGTCTCTTGGCCTGGCGTTTGGCTTCATCCATAGCAGCACTTTCGCTGTTGGCTTGAGCCATGCTCCTCACTCCCTGGATGCGGCTCCCCAACTGTAACATAAGGGGAATGACCTGCAAACAGGTCAGGAAAAGGCATTAAATGAAGCTTTCTGGATCAAAAACTTTAACTATAAAAACCAACCATGTGATAACTATTAGAATTACAGGGTATTAATACATTATAGGCTTGGCCCGGACAAGGCTCACTTCTAGTGACATTTATTCCTCAGATTTAGAAATTGAAAAGTCAAACAAAAGCTTGGTTGAATAGTCTGTCTTGATTAGATGCAACTTGTTCTGTACCTTCTCATAATTGTAGGCCGCTAAGAGGAGAAGTAGAGTGAGCGGCAAAGCTATGTAAGACCCCTGAGCAACATCCTGGTCAGGCACTTTACGCTGTGGGAAAGTGCACACACATTTATATAAAAACATACTGTTCTGTAACAAATAAGACAAAACAAATATTCTTTGTAGGAAAAATATATACTTAAAAACATCTGCATCTTACAGTAGGGTGGAAGGTAAGAGTGACATGTTTGTAGTAGCCAGTGGAGGTGAAGGAGACTTGAGGCAGTGTGAAATCATATTGGGAACGGGACAGTGTGGAGTACAGCATCAGTACGTAGCTCTAGAAAAGAGAAGAGAAAGGTGACTATGGATAAACAGCAGTGTATTCTGGGTCATGTTTTGCGTAGAGCCAACTATGAATTACATAACATACGCAATTAAGGACTAAGTAAATGATGTCGTTGACGTTGTCGTCACGACTAACGCGATTAACAGTTAACTCATCTGGAGAGCAGTCTGACTCAAAATGCTAACACTGACAGCACTATATTTTAGTAATACTGGCTTAAAAACCAAAAACCATCAAGTTGCTTTGCATGTTTCACAGTTGAAAAATAATCCTGATTTTATCTTATACTCGGCCTCATTGAACTGCAGGCCCGCACCAACCTTCAGAAAGGTGTTTTACCTCGTCTCTCTTTAAAACCGCTCTCCCTTTAAGCCAGGTTTCTTCTGATTGGCTACTCCTGCTAAACAGAAGGTTTGAACAGCAGGTGGGTGGTAAATTTGCTCATATCAAGAGCGCTGTCCCTGACATGACCCTGTTAGGGACGTCCTCTCACATTGACATTATACATGTCTAATAGTAGGAAAAAAATTGTCTTAGTGGTCTGAAACCTAAACTTTTTGGCTTACTGAGATTACTAAACGTACACTGACCTCATTACTCAAACCAGGAAAAGCTTAACAGGTGCTCTTTAAGACTGAATTACCTCGCCATCTCTGTCCAAAGGAGGGAAGTGAAAGAAAAGGGACTGTCCCAGAGAGACGCTGTTGATTGGATTGTCCAGATTGTCACTCTTATACAATTTCACCTGGGGGGAAAAAGGGTAAAGGTAAAGCAAAATGATTACAGGTCTAACTTATCTACAGCTAATGACAAAGCCTTGTAGAGACTTAAAAGTTTCAAAAGAAAGACAAAAATGCCGGGTTTAAAACGCCCTACTGATAGTGTTGGAAGGTGTTCAGGAGACGTGATGATGTTTCCACTGAGGTCAAACTGATTGATCTGCCTGAAGGCGATAATGTTGACCCCTTCAATGTCACTACTGCCAACCTGAAAGGGAATATAGAGCTCATTATATAGATGTAACAATGGAATTTGTGAAGAAAATACCCAATGTGAACCACGGATAAAGTTTTTTGTTCAAGTCACACGGCGTGATAATAACAGAGAATTAAAGGGAATTAAGGCATTTCCAGCCCTGCGAGGGAGATTAGGAGCACTGCACTTTTCAGACAAGCTAAAATTATGAAGTGAGAGGTTTAAACTTTGGCAATGGGATTATCGCTGCTTTTGTTCTGAATATTGAAAGGACCCATGTGATGAGGGTGCCGATAAGTCATAATCACAGGGTTCCCACAGTTATTTTAACAATTCAATTACAAAAGTTTTCCATAGCCTCCTTAATAGTTTTCATAAGTGTGTTAAAGCAGTGCGAGTAAGACTTGAAAATGTGTGCAAAATTCTTGAACTTAAAGTAAACACTCAGTGACCTTCATTTAGTAAAAGCTTTGTCTTCAAGAGTAATCCAAGTCAACTCTGACCCACAGCTTTAAAGTCATAAACAAAATACTTCCTAAATAAAGATAACTGCACCATTAGCTACTGAAAAAAAGTCTAAATATGTGGCCAAGCATGTAAAACTGACCAGTTATGTTTAAGCATGTGTGCCTTCATGACACTCAAGTGATCCCTCTCATATTTAAAGCTCTAAGAAACTTGGTATAATTGTAATTTCTCAACCTCATTAAAAGCCAAAGATGCTGAACATCTGCACAGGACAAACTTGAAGCAAGCTGCTGCCTACCTCGATAGCTCTGTGTTGTGGCAAGGCCCTCTCTATGTGGTCGTTGCCTTCAGCTCGCAGTTGAATGAGATATTTGCAACCCGGCTGCAAGAAAAACATTACATGAGTTAGAGGTATAATCACATACACTCCATTGCAACTGAGCAAATCATATACTGCTTACAAATCACACTTTGCGAAATCACCAGTTTCCCTAGTAATCCAAGACAACACCTAGAGGCCATGATCTGTTTCAATTCTCAAGCCTGGTCTTATTTTACTCACCAGCAGACCCCTGAGTCTGAATCGGCCCTCCTCATCAGTGACCGTGTCCTCGCTGTAGAGGCTACAGTCTCCCTGACCCACTGCCTCCACAGCCACGTCCCACTCTGCATCCCCGTTGAGAGACTGCACCATTCCGTAGCAGCTGAGGACAAGAGTACAAGACTGCAATGAGCACATGTGCAAGCTGCAGTACCCACCAGCAGATGATTATAGGCTCAGTAATTTGCACACTCAAAGATATTCCTATGCTTGCAAGCTAACAGTGGACAATGTACACTCATATACCTGTATGCAGTTTTGATGCCAGTTATATCAATACTGAGGTTTTCACCCTCCTCCACTGTAATCATTTGAGATGCCGGCTCAAAGCGGAACTCCTTCATCATGGGCTTGAAGTAGTACTGACCAGGACTCTGAGGAAAGCAGAAAATACAGGATGGACATTAGGTGAACCAAGACACAGGTCAAAGTATCCCTAGAATTACCTTCAACCACCAACAATGCTTGGCAGTCTGACATACTACTAACAGGAGTTTCTTACCAAGTTATTGAAAGTGAGGATGCCAGTGTCTTGAGTCAAAAGGTTGGAGCGAAACTGACCCCCACTCAGAGAAAGAAGCACGCCGGCGAGAGGCTGACCATCCTCCGATTTGATCTACAGCACAGACAGAATACTTGTTAATTTTACTGCTAGACAGGGACCTAATCGATTAAACCCCTTTAATCTTTTCACAATAAAAGATCACACGGACAAAATATAATGAAAGCCCGTGGCTCGAGTGAGTGCCAAATTGTGGGTGTAATCAGGCTGACAGGTGAGCTTAATTTCAGAGAAGATGTACAAGTGAAAAATAAACATGGGCACAAAGCTCTGTCAATGCTGAGCAGAAGATTTCAAAGCAATTTATCACACAGTGTGAAAAGGAAACTAATACTGATCATTTGTGTCAGGATCTCACGGTCGCAGTAGGTAATTGCAGATCCTTTTAACAAAGGGCAGCAGAAAGGCAGTATACTGACAGCACGTGGCAAAACACAAAACTGATCCGACTATGCATGAGCGCTCTTCTCTTCTAATGACATTTTTCCAAAACATACGGTAACAAGTGCTTTTCATTATGTCACTTCTTTATTTCATGTCCAACCACCATAATCAGTGAGGGTTAGTAAATGTGAACAAACAGCTGGACAAATATAAAAAGTACCTAAACGTCTGATGATTACTGGGATGTAATGCATGCACATGAGGATGGCTGCATATACCTTGAAGGTGACGCCAGCCAAAGCAAATGCCTTAAAATCTCCCTGGGTGCCCTCCACGGGACTCAGCACGAAACCTTCTTTGCTTGCACTGATGTCGTACTGCCGGTCACTGTGGAGCGGACCCACACTGAAGAAAACCGGGGGAAAAGTTAAGTGAAGGTCGGAATTTCTTCAAGATACTTGTTTATTACTAAATGCAACATGATTTGAGCACAAGCCAATCTATAAAGCCTATTATAACGTCAATATTAAAACAATGGAAAAAAATATATACATACAATACAAGCTTTATTCATGTGAAAGAAAAAAGGCATGTTTCTTTGCTCTAAGGACACAAGGTCTACTTGCAGCCCTGTGAGGCTGTCCCTGTGACCCTAATTGTACAGACTAAAATGCTTACAACAGCATCAAGATCACAGATCACAGGCTTGATAATGTATAACAAGCCCTGCTTTTCTGCATACTGATTCAGCACCAATGTCTCTAATGCCACCTGTGCTTTCTCTCTTATGACAACTCAAAAATATCTGCTGTAAAAATGCTAGCCTGGTTGATGCTTTGTAAGTTTCCAGGTTTTTTTCTTTTTTCAAATAAAGAAAAAAGGAATAAACAGGTGAACACAAAAGTCATTGAAATTCATCCTCTGGGCACCATGAACATCTGTGGCAGCCTCCGTGGTAATGAATCCAACAGTTGTTGGGTTATTTCAGTCAGTAACAAAATGATGATGGCTGCGCCCACAGCCATGAATCTCAACTTTTTTTCTTTTTTAACTTTAACTTTTTAGTCCTAAATAGAAAATTATATTTCTGCGAGAGCTTTAACAAGAATTCACACCTCACTCCAGGCCAAAAAACTTCTTTTTTTTTTTTTAAAAAAAAAGTGCATTTATGAACTACCCTGTTAGTATAATGACTTGCTAAGGCAATAACATTTATAGCAGAACCCGAAGGCAGCATTACCCGAATGAAAAATTCTTGAATATCCTCCCTCTCATTTTCACACACCCTATTTTTATCACCGTGTTCTCATACCTGTATGCTCCCATCTCATTAGTGGCCACAGTAATGAGTGGTGTTGCAGCGCCTCTCTCACTGATAGATATTTCCACACCTTGTAGCTCTGGCGACACCTTGCCTTCTAAGAAAAGACCTGCACGACCAGTGATGTCCACCAGCCGACCTGGACACGACTCTGTCAACAGCAAATATAATATGCGGTTCATTTTAGAATAACCTGCGTGAATTGTATCAGAGCCCGTTTTTTAAGGTTTCCAATAGACTTTCTTCTTGTGTGAGTTTACCTCCGGTGATAGTTGCCTCTACTTCAGGAGGGTAGAACAACAGCTCCTTGGAGGAGGGAGTCACTGTGATCTTCTCACCAGCCCTGCATATTTACACAGAAAGAAAAAAATCACTAACAGCAATGAACAACAGTTCTAGACTCAAATGAGCCCCTGATTTGTGATGGTTATTATTAGCAGATGTCAGCAGAGTTCCACTCTTAATTTCTCTCAAGTCCTGTTAATTTTCTACAGAGATATAAAGCTGGAATTTCCAAGTTAACACTAAAGTGAACAGAAGTTTTGCCGTCAGCCCTACATGGTATTTTAAAGAGCAAAAACTGACCTGGCCCAGTAGGAGAACTCATAGTGGAAGGGGCCTGTCAGTTCATCAGCCTTTTCTTGGATAGGAGGACTATCATCTCTGGCACCTCCTTCCTCTTCAGCTGCACGACGTTCTCGCTCCTGACGGCGCAGCTCGATCTCCTGCAGTTGCTGCTCCTGCCTCTGCTCCTCCAGGCTCCTCAGCGGACCCAGCACGAGCGCTGGCTCGCTCTCGATGGACGACCTGACCAGGGGGATGAGGATTTAAAAATAAGTAAAAACGCTAAAGCTGGTCATTACCAAACACACAAATGCACAGCAGCATTTGTGTGTTAGCACACAGCATCTCAGAAAATGAGACTACTCATGCAGAGTCATAATTACTTGATCGTGACTGTGACGTCTAGAATCTTGTCGGTGGTGATGAGTCCTGTCATGTGATGCCGCACTGCAGTCAGGGTCAGGATGCTGGGGGCTGAACTGTTACACACAGGTCAACAGCAGTCATTAGAATGCTTTGGCTGCATGGCTGCATTGCATTAACCCAGAAATAAAAAGACACGGCGTTGCATTACTTACGTATCGTAGGTGTAGAAGTCCTGCTCAAATTGGTGACATGAGCGAGGGGTGACTTTGTAAACACCTGGAAAAGCCATTTTTAGCTGATTAATTATTACTTTCCAGTGGTATATTTAGATAAGTCTGACATAGGCTCTTCGACTGTACATGGAGGAACAGTTGGTACAGTCTGTTATTTTTTTGAATATGCTAATTTATGCTATGTTGAGCTAATGAGAGGTCAGAAGAAAGAAACTCACCAGGCTTGGAGAGGCAGAAGCGGTTGACTCCCTTAGAGAGGTTGTACACGCCAACGTTTTCAGGTTTGCTGCCATCTTGGAAGAATTCCTGTGCAGCACCACACATTCAATAATACATATGGAAGTGTAAGCATCTGAACTGACAGGCAGCATGTAGCGCAAGTGGAGTGAGCTACTGATTTACTAACCAAAGTGATGGCATGGGAAAGGGAGCAGCGCAGGATGTAGCCAATCTGTCTGAACTCCACCCCCAAGACGTCCGATTCCAGAACCTCCACCTCCACCGACTTATGTTTCCAGCACCACTCCTCGTGAGAAATACTTACTACAAGTGGTAAAGATTAGAGAGAATAAAAAGTGAGAAATAGATTTCAAATGACAGAAAAAAAGAAAGATGTAAATTAAATATGTCACAGTATTATAGGTGGAAAAATATCACAAGTTCCGTTCAGGATCTTTGAATAAAAAGAATAAAAAAATGATTACACACAAATTATATATAAAAACTGTCCCAGCAACACTATAAACTGAATAAACATGCAGTGTGTGCAGATCACTTGCAGGCAGTCAAAGAGTTTGTGTGGAATGAACAGATGGATCCACATTACCAGAAGGTGGGGAAACACTAGTTGAGTAATGGCATGCCTGCTGAAAGCTGCTGCTATAAACCAGTGATTGAAAGGCTGATGATTACTAACTCATTTCCCTATTTGAGAATAACTACTACAACTTCCAAATAGAAGTGTGCATAGACTGAGGGGTTTATATTGTACAGAATGCTTGACTGAGTTGTTCCAGTGAAAACCTGACTGCATGCAGAGTTTACATTTAAATAAAAAAAATAGAAGTATATTTAAAACCTTTGTATTTCCCGGGCAAAACGTTGTCAAAAGAGAAGCTGAGGATGTCGCTGCTCCCAGACAGAGCCACTGCCCTCCTCTCCCCCTGCCTACTCACTGGCTGCAGGGTTACAGAGAGGTCATCACAGGAAGCTAGAGGACAACCAGAGAACACAAGGTTGGCTCATGTGAAAACACATATATTTCTTTATGGATTAAAGCTGCATCTCTGGTAAACTATGTTTCCTCAAAAAGACTGTAAAGTGTAAATTACTAAGACTTTACCTAGACAGTACACCTTTCCGGAAACAGAAGCCATGAACTGGGTGAAAACTAGGTCTGTGAGTGGCCGATCCACAAGGGAGATGTCCAGAGCCTGAGGCTGCAGAGCCAGGCCTGCCTTCACCTCTGCTTCAGGTAGAGATACCTGAACACATAAACAAAATTCCTTTTGCAGAACACCATATTTTTTAATCACACAGCTACATGAACACTAAGCTCAGCTGCTTTGGTTTGATAACACAGGGAAATCTGAATTTCTGAAAGAAAGTAGTTAAAGATTTGGGTTTTTTGCTTTTCAATGACAAATGAGTTTTTCAGATGATGATCTGTTGCAACTGTTAAGCCGTAAATCTGCAAATATCATAGAATATGGGTAAAAAGCACCATCTGCGCTTTAGACAACATGACATCTGTTCGTCTTTTAGAAGGCTCACCAATTAAAACTGAAAATTGAATATGCGTGACATATGTCAGTTTCTTGTATATTTTTAATACTATTTGAATTAGCTTTCAAACTGATTAAATAAGAGGTTATAAAAATTAAGATATGGATATGTCGTATAAAATAAAATGCTGCTCGAGTCTTACATGGACACTGTAGTCTCCGGGTTTGGCCTGAAAGCAGAAGGCCCCCTGATGGTCAGATTCAACAGTCCGAATGAAAGCCCTGTCTGGGCTCTTGTGCGTCAGAGTGACCTTGTAGCGACCTTGCTGCTTCATGCCTTCAGGCAGGCGGCTGATGGAGATCTGGCCACAAACACTGAACCTGTGTTGGACCAAAATAAGGAAGTCATGACAATATGAAGAACTACACTGCAGCTAAATTTATGTAATAAGCTTCAAATTCTTATAACGTACCCTGCTGTGACGATATCAGGAAGTTGAGGCGTATTAGGAGCGATCTTCACTGTGACTGGCTCGAAGAACATGAGCTCTTTGTTGACACGGATGGTGTAGGTACCAGCTGTCATGTTCTCCAACCGGAAAGAGCCATCTTCTTTGCTGACAACTGTGAGGACAGAGTGGTAAAGCAAGCTACAGTTTAAAGTGTGACAGAGAACCACTTCAAAAACTATAGTTAGATATTCCACTGAAAACATGAGTCTTTTATTTTGATTACCCTTGATCTGGTTGTTAAGGTAGACCGTAGCATCGGGCACACCTTCCCCATCAGGACTGTTGAGAACCCGGCCAGTCACAGAGAAGCCCATCACACGGAAAATGGGCTACACATAAAGAGACAGAATGTCAAACTTGAACATTTTGCACAAAACATGTTTCCTCTTGTAACATGCTGATATGTATTAAAAAGAATTATTTAAAACTAATTAAGATCTAATGGTTCTCTTTACCTCTAGTTTCAAGCTGTTGTGTTCCACCTTGAAATTCATCCTAGAAGGAGCAACATCAAAAGTGATCCTTTCTCCTCTGTAGAAAGGTATCTGAAGTGAAGGATTTCACAGAAGCACATTTAGATGGAAAAACGATTACATCTCTAAGACAGAGGAGATAGAATTTCATTGTTCGCAAATAAAAGTTATGCTTTCATAAAACCCATAATTCATACCACCTTGTCTCTTGTAGTTATATCAGCAAAAAAAAGTTCATACATGTAATTCCTGCACTGGATTCGGATTGCCTAGCTAAATGTGGGGTGGAATAGAAAACAGGAAACATAAAACATGTTGTAGTTGCCATTACAATATATTGTAATACAATCCTATGAAAGTCTTTGTTTGGTTAATTTAAGTAAATCACCCACACCTCTTTAAATGGCGTTAGAGCTGTTTAAATAGTTCAAATAGTACTGCTGAAGTACTATTTTTGTGTGTGTGTCGTCAAGTTAAAAAAAAAAAGAGCAAGACTTAAATTTGCGCTGTTTTTTAAATACTGAGAGGAGTAATGGAATAATGAGTACCTGCTGTGAGTGGTTGGATAAGGAGCTGTGAGTGTCATCACCTCTAACTCCTCAGCAAGATAACAACTGACTTTACCGTGTCTTGCTCCAACTCTCCTGTTTACTTTCTATTCAGGCTCCAATGTATTCAATTAGGAGTGAAGCAGCCTTGACTGATAGGTGGATACCTATGCAGGTGTCTATTCTGGCAGCTGTCTGCTAAGCTTTACCTCAGCCAAACCAAGTCACTGAACATGAGCTCAAACATTTTTGTGCTCTTGGTGCCTTTCAGAGATTAATAAGGCTGTCTTTGTGGTCAAATATATTTACAGAAAATACAGTTTTAGGATCAAATTGTAGTATTCTATTTGTATGTTATGTAGCGGTAATTAGCGTGTCTCTATGACTGTCTAATGCCCTGTTACAGTTAATGGATGCAACTTGCTGGCGCTAGCTGATAATTAAACACTCCCCCCTCTCATCTAGAAATAGGAAACATGGAAGCAGCCAAATAGAGGCTTCAACATAGGAATTCACAAAGCAAAAAGTGATGTCATGGTAGATAAACTTACGGCACGAAGGAAAAGACTCCCTTATTAAATCAAAGTAGCTGCACTGTGTACATATACATCATTTGGTCTTCTGTTGTATTTCTGACACAATAGCTCAAATTTAAACAAACAAACAAAAAAGGACAGACAAGGTCTTCTGTTGGCTATTGCAACAATGACTCACCACAGTGTACTCGCCGCTGGCTAACGAAGGAAAGACGAAGACACCGTCGTCTCTGGACAGAGCGCTGCACAGGTAGACCAGCGTGCTGTCCCCAGAATCTGCACCCTCCACTGGGGAAGTATTACAGCCACTTATGTCCTGGAAATGACAAACAACATGAACTGAATCAATGGAGCAATGCGAAATTCAGCATATTCTAGAAATTACAAGACGTGGGAAACGTGTTAAGTTAAAGTAAAGTGTTAAAGTGTGATCATTTACATATAATGTAGGATGGATATAAAAACTCGACATATTTCTGTGCAAAAATAGAAATTATGTAGGTTTACCTCTCTCTTGACTGTGGCTGAGTAAAGTAGGAAGGTGACCTCTTTCATGGGCTCTCCATCACTGCGGACCTCCCCCGAGACATCGTAGCCTCCAACCACCAGATGGTCAGCGGCCGGGGCATTGGCATTGGAGACGTGCACTGAGGTAGTACTCTATATGAAGATGGCAGAGGTCGCCCATAAGTTGCATTAAGAGATGGAATAATGGCCCTGTCAGGTTCACTGTGATTACTGCTGGAGCTCATTAGTTATAACCTTGCTCACCTGACAAGGAACTGTATCAGCTAAGCAAGTAGGTGAATAATGAAGTTTTCTACCCTCAAGCGATACAGAATCAAACAGACCTGTGAGATCATGCATTCGCTACAGTATTAATGAGAGTACTTTAATTGGAAACTGGGGCGGTGTGGTACTGAGCGTGATGGTAGGTGGGTATGGGGGTGAAATAATGTGGGAGAGCATTAACCTGAGTCCTTATTCGCATCATTAATTACAAATCTGACAGTGTATTTTTGTACAAAGAGATTTTAAATCTTTCACTAAAAGTTTACCACACTCTACTTATATTCTCACCTTTTTTCCCCCCCATCTAATTTTAACAGCAAATACGAACTAAGTTACACTTTATGGCATTTATTTTACATATGCTTTGTTCTCAAGTTTGTCTTGCAAAATCCAGCTTTCTTCAACAGTCCAAAGACATGCATGATAAGTTGATCATCAAACTGACATGAGGCACTCAGAATAGAAGGTGGGCAACACGTTTTTATGCAACGTGCAGACGCAATATCGATCGCCTTATAACAACGTGAACAAACCTGCTCAAGAGTCCAGGAAGGATGAGAAGCTGTGATGTCATACTTTCCTGGTAGTACTTTAAAGAAGGTATACCTGTGTAAGCAAACAACCACAAAAAAAAGAAAGAAAGAGGCAAGTTCATTTCAAACATATGTATAATGCAGAAACACGCATAAACACAGATGAACACAAAGGTGTGAGTAGCTTACTTTCCTCCAGGCTGTGTGGTGACACTCTGGAGCTTCTCCCCTGTTCCGGCTCGGCTGAGTTTGACTTCCACGCCAGCCGGGCCCATGAGATGGCCCTTACTCAGAACCTGAGCAAAAAACAATATATTTGAGGAAACTAGACACTAATCACCACTTGATACTATGTATTTATTTTATTAATATCCTTTGATGCATTGGCTAAAGAAGCTTTAAAGGGCTCAAAAGTTTTCTTGCATTTAGATAAACCCCATCAAATGTGTCAAAGCACTTTAAAAAATTTAAAAAAAAAAAAAAAAAAAAAAAAAAAAAAAATCACACATTTTGCAAAGTAGACGGTTTTAACTGTTAAACTTTCTGTCTACATAATATAACAATCTAAATTTCTTTTCAAGAAGACCATTCTTACCGTTCCTGACACTGAGAATCCCGTAAAAACAAAATTGATGTCTTCTTCTTTCGTGCAAATGTCACTGACTCCATCCACATGCAGGTCGACACTGGTAGGCTCTGATGATATTTAAAAGTTCAAAAGGAAAAGAGACCAGAGAATATGGGACAATGCACAATGGCTTTTATATAATTTGTCAATTATGGGGATGTTTCTGTGAGAGTCTTACCAAAGCTCCACCCAAGCGGAGGCTCGATCTTCAAAACGAAATCTCCCTGCGTTAAAGTGACAGCATGATTAAATTCACCATCAGTGAAAGAATTAGTTAGAGCTAATCAAATCAGTTCTGCCATACCTTGTCATAGAGAGGGATCATGAAGTAACCATTGATTGGAGCACAATCCGTTTGATATTTCAATGATCCTTGTTTGGTATATAGTTTAATCTGAGAATGAAGAACACACAGTGATCATTAATCATAATGATTAATCATAATGAAAGTTATTATAGTGATCATACTGTAATAACTAAACTGAGCGACTTATGTCTGCTAGCACAAAGAAACAACCTAGTCTGTCGGATTTAGTTTATTTCAATATCTTAATTAACCAAATTGCTAGTCCCATGTAGCCCGTGAAAAAGAAGGGATTAGGACGGGAGCACTTACTCATCAACGCCTGCAAGTTTTAGGATTAGCAGCGAATGCCTTGTGTGATATATGGATATTAATGCTCAGTTGCCGTCAGCTATCTAGTAAGTAGCTAAATCAATGTCAAACAAGACCAAACTCACAAATGTTTGCGAGGAATCAGAAACAGATTAAACACAAATACACTGCTTTTGTATTCATTTCATTCAAACTGTCATTGAAACGAAAAACTCCGCCCAACCTTTAGCTTTCTACCACAAACCAGCTAGCTGCTGGTTAGCTGCTAGCACGCTAGCCGGGACATTTGCACTCTCACCTCGATCAGAGAGTAATTGATTTCAACGTCGGATTTCACGAATCCACCGCATGCCACAACTATGTCATCAGAGGATACGGCCAAGAACTGAGAGTAGATGACACCGAATAAAATCCAAAGGGATCCCATTTCTGCCCGGATGGTAATTCTGAACATTTTGACTGGTTGAGCCGAACAACCGCACGCTGCCTCCGGTTCCGTACCAGCTGAGGGGCTGTCAATGAACTGTCACAGGCGGCGTCTGCAGCGACCTCTGGCGGGTCGGAGGTGCCATTTTCTCCTTCGTTCGCGGCCGCTTGTAACGTTTTAAATTGTATCACTGCCCCCTTCTGGTTAAAGTTACAAACTTCTACGTTTTTACCGATCAAAAAAGCCTGTGCATGTTCTAACATCTCGGTTGCTGGAGAGGAGGACATTGCTTTTTCATATTCTGGAAGTTCATACCCTGCAAAATTCTATACTTAAAGTAGTAAGAGAAAAATACCAATTTACTCATCTATAGTGTTAACGTATTGTGTTGGTCTTGTAATTATTCCAGTTACTTTTTCAATGGCCAGTTTGTAATCTTATTATTACCCTCTCCTTTTGATTACTCTTGATCACTTTTATATATCATCCAACTGCCTTTTATAATATTTATGTCTTATTTTCTGTCTTTTATGTGAAGCACTTTGGTATACCGTTGGTTTTTAAATGTGCTCTATAAATAAAGTTGTATTATATTGTATTGTATTTTGTCATAGCACCATGACAGAGCTTTTACAACCATTTGACTATTCAAAACTGAGTATTTCACATTCACTTATATCAGTTTGTTCCATAAAATACCTGCATGATGAGACTGACAGAGTGACATTTATTAGAAAAAAAAAAAAGGAGAAAATATACTTAAGAAAACATTTATTTTATATGTACAGTACCCACAGTCACATTAAGGCATCATGAAAGTACAAGAGTATTTTCACCCAAATCTGACAAAAATCCCCAGAACAGAAATACTGTTAATAACATGTCTACAGTCTAGAAGATATTTTAAAAAGGTAATAAAACTGAGTATAAAGTAATGTTAAAAGTAATTTCATTACAGTGGTATACAGGTATTTTAAAATGTATTAGGCAGAGTCATAAATATTCATTTGCATATGTAAAAACACCCACAAATAAACACAAGTCAACAAGGAAGCTGTAGTAAAAAACCCAAAACCAAAACCAAAAAACCAAACCCTGCGTTAATACATTTAAAGTGCATGAAATTGAGAAACTTTTAAAAACAAGTCCAGTAGTTTAAAAGAATCGAAGTCCTTCTCAGAAGGAAAAGATTACATGCAAAAAGCAAGTAAATACACTGCAGCTCAACAAAAATAAAGTTTTGGTTAAAGGAAAAAAATATTTTTGAGATTATCAATTCATATGTTCTCAAAATATTCAGACTGTTTTTTTGGACAAACAAACAAAAAACACTGAAAAGGTCAGAAGCATTGTGAACAGGATATCTGTTAAAGATATTAGTCTGAAAACTTAAAAATGCTTTTACAGTCTAAGCATGCATCTCTGCTTTGTTCAGTAAAATAAGGCCTTTGCCTTAAACTTGTGTGGAGGCGCTTGGAGCTGCATGGGCCAGGAACACCGCATCACTGAAATTGGTAGCGAAGCTAGTGTGGTAGCTAGGACTGCTTCTGCTGCTGCTGCGGCGGGGTTGGAATTTGGATTGTGGGGACCTCACACCTGAGCGCTTCTGGGCCTGGCACAGCTTCTGGATCAGGAAACGCCGGTCGCGGCCCTCCTGATTGACAGATTAACACAAACAGATTTCAGTTCACACTGCATTTGGCAATAACTGAATTGATAACAAGAACACTCAGAGTACGCAACTCCCCCTGAAGGACAAGAGCTATAATAAAACTTTGATTTTTTTATGATGTTTTTATTAAAACATGCTGACGTCAGCATGTTAAGCCATCACTGATATTGTACAGAACATATTGAAAAAATAAGGTGTGTTATACAGCTATCTCCATGCTGTTTCATATGATATTACTTAACATGGTTTCTTGGAATTTGAAATCAGGTCAACTTTGATCTTGAGCGCTAAAAATGAAGCTAACATGCTTAGCCAACTTAGGTACTAATGTCCCCCAAGGCCTAGTTGTGAAGTTTAAAGACAATCCATAAAAAACTGTTGATAATATAGGTTTTACTGATTTTCACATTTTGTGCAACTTCGACTAGATTTTCACCAACAATAAATTAAGCCGTTATCGGTATCTACAATCACACAAAACTTGAAAATGATATCTTTAAAAGTGTGGGCACTAAACTTCTAACAAACAGAACCAATTACACACTCCCTCCCTTTGGGGGGAGAATAAAACTTTGTTGTTGTATAATATGAGTAGACCTACCATTTCTAGTTGGTGCCTTAGTTCATTAATGACCCTCTTGTGTGCTCCAGCCAGTGCAATCACATAAAACATGGCCAAACTGGAAAAAACATGGAAACAAAGTATAAAATTACAGCAGAGGAAAAACAACGTTAAAAAGGTGAAAATATATAATAAGAGGACCAACCATGTGAGAACAAAGCAAGAGACAGCAAAGGCCTCTGAAGAGAGAGCCAAGAGAAGCTTTTTGACTCCTTCGGGTAGCTGATAAACTGTAGCTGGCACCACGCCCCAGGAGGTGTTGTAATTAACAAAAGGTCCACAGGCCTGAGAACAGTTTATTCTGTACAAAAAGGAAGTGTAAGTGAGTGCTTACAAGTAAGAGTTCCGATATTTATCCATATTAAGAAAAAAATAATTATACGGCAGTGGCCAGATTTTGACCTTTGGCATGAATATTTCTGCTAGAGGTTCTTTTAAAGCTCCACACAAACTATACAAATATAATTAGAACACAGTATGAACATTACTCACTGTGCTATACTAGCTATGACAGGCACACAGGCAAGAGTCAGGCCGATCAACAACACGCCGAGGAAAAAAAAGTTGGAGCTGGATGCTCGGAAAGGACGTGTGGCTGGACGACAGTTTTTGATTAATGATACCTAGCAAACAAAAATTTGCAAATGAGGCTTACTAGAATATTTCATGCTTTTTTCCTTCACTCTTGCAAGGAAGAAAACTACATGCATTCAAACCAAAATGTCACCTTCTTGATGTAAAAGATAAAGAAATATTTGAGGGTGCAGATAGCAGGCAGCAGTGGGCAGTAGAAAGTGCCGATCCAGCAGATGGTCTGACCATAGACGATCTCCAGTACATTCTGAGGAATAGAAAATTCCTGTTGGCTCATCCATTTAGCCAGGGCAGAACTACTGTACCTCAGAAGCAGTCTGGGTAGGATAGAACAAGAAAGACAAAAATGACTAAAGCAGAAATAATCAGAGAAAGCAAAGCCTTCAGTGACAGAATAATTTTAGCTACATTTATTTAAACTAACTAAGCTAACACTAAAACTACCATATTTTTCAGACCATAAAGCACACTGGATTATAAGGCGCACTGTCGATGAATGGATCCGTTTTCATACATAAGGCGCACCGGATTATAGGGCGCATTAAGCGAAACAAAACAGTCAGATAAGTCAAACTTTACTCAACTCATTCCTCTTGCTTCCTCCTCTTCCGTACCATTGATGCATTAATGCTGAATTCTCTCACAGCTGCTCTATTCCCATGTTGTTGCAGTATATTAATGACTTACCTTGTATTGTGGATGGATTGTCTCAGTTGTTCTCCTGACTGAAGTTTGATGCATATACAGCATCCTGCCATGCGATTGCATTTGTCCCTAACCATCGGGAACCCTCACGATAACTTTTATCAAGTGGAAAAAAGTTAGCGTTCATCCTCCAGTTTCACTGTGTTTATGTTATGCTAACATAGCTGTGTCGTTAGCGATCACGAAGCACATCATTATATACCAGCTAGTCCAACTTCAGTAACTCTACAAACATCACTGCTGTTTAGTTTTCTGTCCTTATTTATGCTGGAAGTGATAGCAGAGCTGTATGTTTTAATTTTTTCAGAAATCTCAGTCAGAACATGCTATATCATGTTTCGGTGTAAACTAGCGAGCTAACTTCATGCTAACTTCTAACTCTGTTAAATTTAATAAATTCTGTTTTCATGGATGCCTGGATGTTAAACTTAATTGTTCCACCTGGTAAAGCAGCAACACTGATTATTTTATTAAAGATGAAGGAATTTAGACAGTTTTAACTCTCAGTGATGTCGCAGTGTTCATCTGACTTTGGGACCTGAAGCGGACGAAGTTTTAGACCCAGATTACTTCGCGAGGCTCCTGACTACGGTAGCCGTAATTCTCCAACAATCCATCAGGCAGTGCGGCTTCGTAGCTTACCAAAGTCGTACTAAAACATTTTTGACAGATTTTTGAGCGCCGTGTACCACATAAAATCAGTTCGAGGTCAGTAAGCACAACCAGAATTCACACTAAGGTGCACCGGATTATAAGGCGCACTATCGAAAAATACGGTAGTCCAAGTCAGCTCCTGTAACTGTTACATTGGAGATTCTTAATCTTTTATGAAGGTGACATGTTTACACCTCTTCAAATGTCATGAGATGATCACAAAACTAGATGAACTGTACTTTTTTTCTACTGTGGATAAATGAGGTCTTACTTTCGAGGAAACTCCACAAAGATGGTGACGGAAACGATGACAATGAAGTCAAAGATGGTGAGTTTGTACATCTCCTGGCCCACATGCGTTTCCCAGCACTGCCGACAGCAACAAGGATATAGAGACTGGATTTTACCATACATGCATGTCACGATTTAAGAAATGTATTTTATAGGGTGATTAGGAATATACTGATTTTTTAATACTTTTTTTAATTAAAAGTCTAAGAGACCAAAATATGGGCACACATTCGTGGAGTTACAATTAACATATGTAATATTCACATTCTAACACATATGTATAACAGCTAATGCAAAGATAAAAATGAGTTTGACACTGGTACCTGTGGCACTACCCCTGTAAACCACTGTATATTACATTATGACAAAAGAGGATTACTTACAGGGTAAAGATCGTGGTTGTAGCCACAAATACAGGGACCATCTTTACATTTAGTGATCCGAGACCAGACAGAAAAGAGCAAAACGACAATGCTGGTTAACCGCATGAAGACACACCTGTGAGGATAGGAAGAAAGAAGGCAAATCAGAAATACTTTCAAGTTCAAATCTGCGTCTATGAGTAAGCAGGTCAAAACACGAGACTCCATTTTACCTCAAAAGAGTGAAGCGGATCTCGAAAGCAGGAGAATAGTCCTCAAAGTTGATGATAAATGAGAAAAGTACTGGGGTAATGAAGTTGGCAAAGGTGATAACAATTGAGGGTAGATACTCATAAATGAGATCTACTATGAAATTCACCTGCAAAAGAGGAGAAACAACAAATACCTTTTTTCCTGTGTTGCCTACATTTATCAGAAATTTCCACATGGAGGTGGAATCAAAATGGACAGAACGAATAAAAAAAACTGTCTTACCTTTTGCTCATTCATTTGGGCTTTCTGGGAGAAGATGGTGGCTAAATAAATGCAGTAGAAACAAGCAGCCAGTACACCAATGACGAAAAGATTCAGGATGAGACGGATGAAGTAAAGCCGACATTTTTCTTTGTGGGTGCGCTCTGCTATTTTCTGCTTGATCTTCTCATCCTCCAAATCTGTCTAAAGATATACAAATATGAATTTTAAAATAAGGTGTTGGGATTTAGAGATTCTTTTATTGCTATCATATAATCTGCCTTATGATGAATGTATTAATAACATGTTTTACAGTATTATTTTATCAGTAATATTTCTTATAAGGTTCATATTGCATTGAATCACATTCATTCTATTCACAGGTCTAGTTCATTTTATACACATTGCATATCTGTGCTTGTTTAGAGTTGATGTTCCATCTAAGAGGGTTTTAAGCTTCACTGGTGAGAGTGTCCAGGTGATACATGTTGAGGGAAGATGAGAACATAGCAGGTTAATTGCATGCATGCTTACAATACACATAAATCTAGTAGCAGGCCTGAGCGAAGGCCCAAGTGTCTTCTGCTTCTTATTTGAGACTTGCTGTAATTCTGTCTACTTAGAGATTGAGGACGAGGGTCAATTATTAGCCCTTAGAGGCCCTGAAGCTTAAAGTTATTACCTTAAAAGGAAGGTGTTATCAAAACGAGAAGTTATATGTCTGTTTATAGTTATTAAGATGTACAAGATGTACCCTTGTCTGTAAACAATGACTGTACACAATGTATTTTTGATCTGTATTTGACGTTTATGTGGGGGTGTGATCCTCTATGCTATAAAACCAGAACCCAGTGTATTTTTATCAGAGCAAAACAGGCCATATGCTGATGGTTGTTCTCCGTTGTCAATAAACTCATCGTTTGATTGCACTTGTCTGGTGCCTCCGTCGTTTGTTGTCTGATCTGCAGTTGATCGATCTCGCTTCAAAGGCAAGACAACAAAATGATGGTGTTTGGTTATTATTTTTTTTACTTTAGCTCAGGGGTCGGCAACCCCCAGCTCCGGAGCCGCATGCGGCTCTTTAGTCCTTATACTGCGGCTCCGTGTGGTTTGGGAAAATAAATTAGAAGTATTTAGCTGAAGTGCATTTTATTTGTGTTTAGTTCTTTTTTTTAAAAAACTTGTAGTTCTATATTGGAAGATTGTTGTGATTTTGAAATATAAAAATAAAATAATATTTTATTATTTTTTTCATCGCTCAAAATAAGCGTTACACTCGGGGAAGCCGGTGTACCCGCCGAAACGCCGTGCATTTATCGAGACTTTCAACCCCAGGTAGGCCAATTATGGATCTTCGGATCCACATTATGTCGGCAGCTGTTCTCCACCGTGAACTATGTTAAAAACAAACACCGCTCACGCCTCACAGATGACAGCTTACAGTCCTGCGTAAAGATGAAAGCTCCGATTTGCAGACGCTGTGAGCAGAGGTTCGGGACCAGAAGTCTCATTGTAAAAATATCACGGCAGACCCGACGATGTTTGCATGAATATGCTTTTCAGCATCTCTATATTGACCACTTTTCACACACGGTTGCTGTACGCATATAGCCGGCTGTAGCTTTTCAGCTCACAGCCCGACAACACAACAGCAGAAAGAGCACAGACTTTAAGGCGGCGAGGCGCGATTGCGGGTGCCGCTCAGGTGCGTCCGACTCCCATTCAGCGGCACTGCAGACCACGCCCCGCCACACACATTAACAAGGTAAAATAGATATTTAGGCAGAATTTTGCAAATATCTAATTTTTTTTTTAGCGGCATAGAGCTTTTTTTCCAATTACTTTTTAAAAGGGAGGCGGCTCACAACAGTTTTTGTTTGCTACATGGATCATTTTAGTTCAGCTGGGTGTCTTTCCTTTTGTTATATTTCTTTAAGAGTTCAAAATGTGTTAATTGCATAAATAAAATGTAATTTTCTCTGTAGCACTTCATGGATTACATAAGCAACACACCTCAGTTGCTCTGTGGATTCTTTTAAAAAGCAGTTAAAAGCTTTTGTGTTCAAACAAGCCTATTGTTGATCTACGTATTTTATATTCTTTACATTATTTACATTTGATCTTTTACATTGTGTATAATGTCTATTGATTGTATTGTTTATTTTAATATTTGTGTACAGCGCTTTGTGACTGCCTGTCTGTGAAAAGCGCTTAATAAATAAACTTTACTTACTTACTTTAGTTGTTCACACAAAGCACAAAGGTAAAAAAACAATATATACAGTGTTATCTTCATTTTAGATTTCAAAAAGTATTTGCGGCTCCCAGTGTTTTCTTTTGCGTGGAAACCGGGTCCAAGTGGCTCTTTGGGTGTTAAAGGTTGCTGACCCCTGCTTTCAACTGTGTGATGTGGATACATTTGCATTAGTTCACTGCAAAAACTCAAAATCTTACCAAGATTATTTGTCTTATTTCTAGTCAAAATCATCTCATTACACTTAAAATAAGACAGAATCAGCTAAAGGGCAACATTTCTCTAAGGTGCATATGAACTACAATTGGCAGCTATGTGGCAACCAGGGACAATAGAAAGTGAGTGACATTCAGTGACTTCATGTGGTTAGAGGCAAAATAACTGCTGGCACTGTGAAGCAGGCGGGACCTGTGATAAATTTATTTTAACTTCCTGGTGAGGATTTGAAGCGACTACTAATGATAGCACAGAATACTGCTGATTAGCATGTGACCCGGTAGTAATGCATGTGAGAACTGGGGCCTTGAATGTCACAAAAGACATAAAAGTAGGTTATATTAAAATGCACATCTTATTTTTACTTTACAGTAACTGTATGTAGCTGCTGGGGTGCCATGTGAGCACCCATTTTTTCAAATTAGTTTAAAGCAAATTTGTAAACTGGCCACTGTTTTGACGAGTCAGTTTTACAATCATGCTTCTGATGTATAAACTAACCTTCAGCTCATAGAGCAAAGTCTTTTTCTTCAGCTTTGCAGCATTCTCACTGGTGATGCAGAAATCCCAGCCAGCAAAGATCTTGTTGCAAAAACTCTGAAAGCAATCCTCATCCTGAATCAGATTATGTTTGAACCCCGCAGCAGACCTTAAAAAGAAGAAAACACTCAAGACCACATCTCATCACATAAATGTTATTTCTCACGAGTTTGCCTTTTTCATACCTTTTAACAATCCAGATAAGACTGAGAAAGAGGTACCCTATAGTGACCAGCAGGTATGCCAGTGCCAAATTATAAGTTATGTGGGAGAAATGGATTTTGTCCACGTTGTAGAAGCCGTAGAAAAGATAGGTCTGTTCCAGAAAGCCCTGCAGATGAAGCACAGCAGGTGAGTACAGAAACTACAGAGCGGACTCTTTCTCAGGAGACTAATAATGTGACAACACTTACTTCGCCAGAAAGCAAATCAGTAATATACTTATGATAGTTAACAAGACCTCGACGACTGTCGCTTTTATACACGCTGCAGTAACCTGTAATATAACAGACAAGTTAACCTTTTTATTCTTTCTTGCTTAGTATTTGCTTCTAATTGAAACAAACAAACAAAAAAATCCTCTCACTTTCATTCTGGCTGAAGGTGATATTTCCTGAAGCATGGGGTGCAATGATGATGGGCAACATGACAAAACCAAACATGAGCAGAAAGATGAAAAAGTTGAGCGTGACCAGGAAGCGCAGAAAGGAGAAGTAAGACAGGATCCCTGTTCCAAACATCCCTAGTGACAAGTGAAAGAGGCAAAAAGGGAGAACTTAAGTCTGACACAACAAAAGGTACACTGTCTGTCTCCACATAAGTATAATTACTGATTAGCACCATCTGAACAGAAATCCAAAAATGTCTTTGTGTCCAAAGAAACAATTTCTGTCAGACAATCTGTTTGTCTTTCTTTTACCTTCTATTAGGTGGATGTCTCCCCTCCAGAGCTTCAAGGAGTTCAGCCATTCTTCGCTTTCATCTCTCATCCTCCTCAGATACTTGCGGGTGCTTTGTCGCCACTGTTGCCAGCTGCTCAACTTTTGAGCATCTTCTGCACACTGTTTCCTAAAACATCAAACAGTCTAATAAACTCCTGACACACAACAACGTTATTTAGCTATTAGTGAGAGAAGTCATAACAGACTACAGTTTCCTACTTGTGTTTGCGTTTCTCAGCCATGGGCTTGGCTAGTTCTCTGATGTGTCGCTTCTCAGTCTGACTCTTCTGTTTCACGGTTAGTCTTACAAAGGTGTTTATACCCCATTTCCCACTGCCAGATGAGCCAACCCTTGCTCTAGAGCTGCCTCTTTGTTTGGAGCCAACAGTTGACGACTTCCTGCGGTACAGCAGGGACTGGTAACTGGGGAGCTGGTCCAGCAGAGGGTTACTGCTGATTCGCCCACTGTGATCAGTGACGAACACTTGAAAAGACAAAGTAATGTTTCTTACATGACATTTATTTTAGCTGTTCTGGAACAGATGCTAATATTGCATCTGTACAGAAAACAAAACTCGATGAAATATACATAATACAAAGAAATTTGACTGTGTTTAACACCCTGAGCTAATTACCCCTGCATTTTGACAACTGTCACTTCAAATCAGGATCAATCCATCCATCGATCCATTCACGTCCACATAAAAAGATGGACGGCTACACGATTCAGTTGATATTGGGATAGCACAGATATTTCTAAGGATGTATATGTTGTCTGAGATTTGCATAAATTAAAGTTTTTTTATTTGCAGACTCAAGTTGAGATTCAAGTTGAGATAATAACTACAATACCACGCAAAAGTCACAAACCATCCCTCATTTCTTCATGTTTTGCTATGAAATTGAGAAATAAGTGCAGGGATCTACTGGCAAGTGCAAACATGCATAGAAATAGAGTAAAAATACTATACTTGTACAGCTGTACTGTACAAATACAGTGCAGCTTGAAAGTCAACATTTCATTTGACCACCTTTATTCTTCAACACAGTCTGAATTCTCTTAGACAAGTTTGCTTTTTCTTTTTTTCCTAATTTTTTTTCCTCCACATATCCAGTTGTATCATAGGACCAACACACACCATGACAAAAGAAATGGGAACAAATTATGTGTTTTGGAACAAACTGATATTAACATAGTGACTAAAGATAAAATTTAAACCATGAAAAAACAACCTCCAGACTGGCTAAAAATTGTTCAACACCATTTAAAAGAATAGGTTGTAGCAGTGGAGAGAAAAGTACTGACTATGTAGTGCTCCAGCAGGAGGGGCCCTTCCAAGTCAGGAATGAAAAGTTTGCTTTTGTTTACATTTTTTAATCCCTATGTAAATTATGTCATAATTAAACTGCCTGAATAAACCGGTTGGATGATTACAAAAATAACAGAGGCTCTCTGCCAGACTTACAAACTTAGAAATGGTTTAGTCCAACACACATTGAGGCTCAACCTTATAGCACAGTTAATTTATTCTCTCCAGGTGACTGCTAATGAGTCTCATTACTCATGTCTTTCTCCAAGAAAGCAAAATTGAGAAATGGAAAAAACAAAAGAATTGAGAGGCAAAGGAAGTAAACTGAGTTCACTTGTCAGCCATTAACACATTTCTTTCAAAAGGAAGGTCAGCAAAGATAACAGCTAAGAGGTTAAGAATGGCTAAGAGGTTGTTGAAAACGTTGAATCAATATAAGATGTCTCTCAAATTTACCAAGCTAAATTTAACACCATTATAACATGTGGCCATGAATTTCAGAAACAGCCAGATAACCAGAAGCAGGTCTCCTCCAAAGTATTTGACACATGGTGAGCTCGTATCTTGAGAACAAAAAGTTAGTTCAAGTAATCATTTGTTTCGATAGCAGCTTGAACTGAAACTTTACTAAGACTAACATCAAGTAGAATTCTGCTTTACTGTATGTGGAGCCAGCTGTGAGGCAAGCAAGGCATTTTGAGGAAGCTGGTATATTTTAAGGCTTAAAATACCACACTGACACTTCTTCTTAATCTAAATGAAAAGAATGAAAGGGAAAAACATTCACATGCCGATAGTTTCGTTAGATTTAGCTTTTTCTACATCTAACGAAAAACCGTCGGGCAGCATACCTGTGGAAACCATTTTTACGTATTACTGAATCACCCAGTTTATATCTGCAAGACCTTTAAACTGCCATATAACTTCTCTGTTTGATAACATCAAAGTAAAACAAAAGGAAAATGGCTGTCACAAGGTCAAAACAATGAACATATCATAAATCTAATTTAATCTAATGTATTTTTAACATACTGATATCAGGCCTTCTCAAGGTACTGTAGTTATAGTGTTGGAACTCATTTAAAATTTCACAAATATAAAGACAGCTACATTATTCGCAAGAATTAAACTGTGCCTCAATGATCAGAGTTGACCTCTGCCATGAGCCCCAAAAGGATGAAAACTGAAAAATTATACGTCAAGTAAGAGTTTGCATAGCAGAGTGAGCAAGAACATGTGATAGAGGATGGTGGAAATGAAGAGAAAGGGGGAAATTAAGGTTCAACTGAGAGTGGTGAGAAGGATGAGAGGAGGATAGTTTTCTAACACTTTTCTAAGTGATAGGAAACTGCGAAGAAGCTGTTTTATATTATGGGAATAATAATAAAAATCAATAAAAATGAAGAAAATGATGCACCCTTAAATTCGACATTCCACACAAATAAGTAATTAATTATAAATTAAATTGTTGACTACGGGATACTGATATTCCAAACTGTGCACACTTATGAGCTTTTAATAAATACTGTATATGAACAGTTCACTACTGGCTACCCTAATGTCCCTAATACCCTGCGCCTTATAATAAGTTTACACATACAAACAATAACATCACACCACAACTCAAGTATATGTTCCCACAGCTAACAAAAAACGTTAAAATTCGACACTTCTCTCCTTTTTACGTTTGCCTCCCAGGAGAAAAGACAATGGCTAACCAAGGGAGCAGACTTCGCAAACAAAACTGCCGACAATTCAGTTTCGACACCGTAAACGCACTCGAGCCAAACCAGACAAACAAAATCTCTTCCTGCTCTCATTTGAACGTCTCCCTGTAATCGTTATATGACCCTCTGTCAAATCATTAACCAGCACAACAAACTTTTAGCTACTTTTTAGCGGCTAGCATTGTTAGCTAGTTAGCTAATGTAGAAATAAATTGGGTTAATTAATGTTCTGAAGTACCGCACGAACTTCGAAAATACCTGAGTCGACTTCCATTGTTGCCTTTCCGACAGAATAAATACAGTTATTTATTTATTAGCTAACAATTAACTACCAGACTTCGTCAAAAGCAAGGAGTTAACTCTCCCAGCTGTCAGGAAGAAAACAGCAGTCTTTCCCAACATCTACTTCCTGGATGTGGATACAGCTCCAGGAGCGACACTAGCTATTATTTATTTATATGATATTTCTGGGTGATGTATTTGGTTTCATTTTATAATAGTCCATTTCGCTATTTACATTTTTAATATTATATTCTATGCTGTTTAGTCATCTTTGTGGGATTTTTTTAAGTGAATTTGCTAATCATACTAATATGACGTATTTGGCCAGATTTAAGCTTAAAATAGGTTTTAGTTAACTCACAGTCTCAAAAGAAAAATAAAATAAAATTATGTACATACAGATTACATATTATATTAGTTACTTTCACAGTCACACAATATATTCTCAGTTTGTCTATTTTTTTCCTTTCATTTACTTAAAATGCTTGCTCACAACTCTTCCTTCCGTGACACATTTGTCCCTGGTTTTCCCTGTGTGGAGCATAGTAAACCCAATTTGCAAGAGCATTTTTTCCGGTTTCAGACTATTTGTTTATTCGTTAGGTTCCATTTATCTGTCTGTAATAAGTTCCTACAGTATTCGCCCCTATAGGTCAGCCTTTTGAGCGTTCACCTTAAGTTTTAATAAGGATGCTAAAATAATTATTAGCACTGGCGGTTTAATTATTCATGTCACAATCTAGCGTGACCTTTCAATATCCAAGTGCCAGTTCAGAAGCAGCGGACTTTTACCTTTGTGTGCTCAGGCTAAACTTCCTGGTAGGAGGACAGTCCTTCTTTTTTATGTCACTGACGGTAATTCAGAGATACTCCTCAGGCTTTTAAGCTGCAACTCTGTATTGTCAGGACGTCCTTTTAGATATATTCTCTCCATTACAGGACTATAACCAGGTAAGCAGAGCTTAATAACAGAGCAGAATATCATTTGACAAGTTCTTTTAATCTTTACAGGTTTGTAATTATATGAGAACCTAACTCTAACTACACATTTCTTATAGGTTTCCTGTTTCCATAGTTCAGCCATCAGTCTGTTGTTTTACTGTTCATTGTTATATAAGACAGAGGTGTTCTCTTGCCATAATATAATGTTTTTTGTGAGAACCACAGAGCTATACCACTGCAACCAAACCTCTTTCCCCAGGCTGAAACCAAACCTCCTACATGAATTTATAATGATCAGACCGAGCACTCTAGAGATCAAATTGCACATGCTTTCTATGAAGCTGCCTCTATACAGAAAACCATGTGGTATTAACATGTTATACTACTTGTTTAGGGTTAGTCTTTAGCTTGATAACTTGACTTCAAGCACAATTCTATTGCTTTATTTTAATTTTTGTCTTTCATATGGAATAAGTCGTTTACATTTTGCCACTTGACACCAAAATCCTCATCTTGGGAGCGACTGGGGCATACTGAGCTGAAGAATCACTGCTGTCTCAAAAGAAAAGCAAACGGATCGATTTGAAGGATCTCATGACAAGTTACAGGAACGGGGGATTTTTCAACCCTGCATACCATGACACCGAGACTCTGGAAATTGATAGAAGGTTTGTGTTAATATTATAACATAAAATTTGTTTTTGTCCTCAAATGTGCATCAGAGAAATCTTTTTTCCTGAAAAGTATAGAATTACAATTTGTCAAAGAATGTGTTTGTGAAGGAGTTTGAGTGGTGTGTTGTTTGTGCTTGTAGTAAGAGGAAGTACTGTGAAGAAAAGATCGCAATGTCAAGCAAGCAAATAAAAAACTAGCTTTAACAGGATCTCCTCAAGATACAGGCAACAGCGCGAATTTGGTATATATATTTGCTTTATCCTCGGCTGGTTCATTTTAGTGTTAATCTTTTTGGCAGAAGATTTAAGGTCTGAGGATTGTGGATGATTATATGAGAGCCCTAAAGTAAACATTAGTACACTGGTCTCTACAGTTTACTGTTAAAATCAGTCTGACAGTACTCTGTAAGACTGAATGTACTTAAAATTAAATTAAATAAAACCTCCACAGTTTAAATTCAAATAACTCTATCAGTAACTTGAAATTTCTGTTCTCTTCCTGATGTGATAACGTCAGTGCTCTTAGGTGCCACAAATTTATATAATTTATTAATGATTTAATTTATTCTGTTTGGGCTCGAGGGCTTCCAGCAAAACCCACCATACTAACCCCTATGACAACCAAGACCCAACCTGGTGGGGTGACAGGGCTAGCAATGATGATGCTATAGGGAGAGTGCCTCAAGGTGGCTGGCAGGAGGAGAGCTGGAGGGGTAGAGAAAACATCCCAATGGACGCCATCTCCATACGCCCAAGGAGTCCTCCAAGGCACCATGGACCCAGTATGTGTACCACCTCTTTGTGGCCATGTTAAATTATTTAACCATAAAGCAACATAAAGTGTTTGTATACATTTGTGTTTGTTTGATTGAAAAAGTCGTGTTACTTGTTCAGCAGCTTCGTTTTTTGTATATGCCAGTGGATGTTGCTAAGTAACCCTTTGTTGATACTTCCTCTCTATCTCCTCTACATTTTAGATCACAGTATATCTGGGATGGACTCTGAATATAATCAGTCAAGATCTATTCCACTGCCATCGTCTTCAGGTAATACGCTTCATGACACTTAAGATTACGCAGTTCCTTTATGGTATTACTAAACACACATTAATCTGTAAAGTTTGCATCACATATTAATCATTTCACATAACATTGCCATTTATCCTCATACTTATGTCTTCACTAGACTGTATCCTTAATTGTGGATATAATGGCTGTCAACAATAAAAGCTACAAGGAAATTGGCAAAGAAAATAAAACAGAGCAAAGGGGGTTATTTAGGAAATGTTTTATGCATGAAGTTCAAATACAAAGTTACAGCATACAGTAGAAGTGTTTGTTGGTCTGTTTTTCAACTATAGTTTGATTACCATAGAACATGACACAGATATATGAATTTGATTTACATCTGTTTTCACTCGTCTAATATCTATTTCATCACCTATGACATTAAATACATAAGTAAACTGTATTAGCAACTGTTGGATGGACTGTAATGGAATCCATATAGATAGAAATTCAGGATAAATTATAACTATGTCTTCCATTTCCTCCCATTTCATTTGATCTCTATGCTTCTGAAAGACGAAAAAGAAATTCCAGAGTCATACCAAGAGTTGTTAAAAGGCATAACTAATACATGCAAATAATACACACAGACTAATACTCTGACAGTAACTGCAAAGTAATACAGTTTGGTGGGCAATGGCACCAACACCTTCAGTATCATAGCATTATATGAAATGAAAATAAATATGAAATAATAAATTCATCACAAATAAAGATTTTGAACAAACAGTTGCATAATAGGACCCACATTAGTTTGTATATGGTGCTGTGTCCTGTACTATCTGTCAGTGTTTTTGCAGTCGATATTTATCTTTAGAATTAATAAATAAGTAGCAGCTTATTGCTATTATAGAAAAAAGTAAGTGATAAAGGCTGCGTAAAAGGCTGCAGGTGTTACATTGAAAAATGCTACCCAGTTCATTTGCTGACTGTCACTCTGTTCTTGTATTTATCTCATGCGTTTGAGTTTGAAAATCCACAATAATCACAACAGAAGGCTGGCTGTCTTTTGCTTGTGTGCAAATCCAGGAAACATGACAATGCGGTGGAGAGGAATAGCGATGAGAAGGATGAGCATGTTTCCTGATGCAGATCATACCCAAACAGCTTTCACAGAGGATGCCATCTGGAATGAGATGCAAAATGGTAAGCGCACCTGAGGGGTGTCAGATTATCCTGTGGATTTTTGGAAAGTGAATTATGACACCTGATATGTATTCTGAATGGCAGTACTCACAAAGATTTAACAGCCAGCACTTGTCTTGTCATCTTGTGTCTGACAGAGCAACAAAACCTGCTCGAGGAACTTGCTGCTCTGTCAACACGAGACAGAATCAAGGCCATTCGGGATCTTCCAATGAGCTTTAAAGAGAAGAAACATATCAGGTAGGTGAGCCACAAACAAATAAAGGTGATAACAAAATCCTTCTCAGTATCATTCAAAACATTTAGTTAAACATTGCATCCTGCTGGGAACCATAAACTAAGCTGTATGCAAATGCTTGGAGGCCACAGATGTTGCAATAAAGATCTCTGGAGGAAGTATTGCTATTTTTGTCCAACACAAATTACACAGGAAAGTACTAATTGAAGTCCAAAGGGGCTTCTACAGCCTGCAGAAACTTGTGATGCAGGTAATTTAGTTGACAAGGATCCCAATGGTTTTACTCTTACAGGAAAGAATTGGAATTACAGTCTTCCAGGAAGTCTCGCCAATTCACATGTTTGGCAGATTGCTCTGAAAAGCTGTCTCTGGTGAGTGTTTTATCTGTCATAAAAGCAACGGCTGCATCTCTTTATGAGCCCAGCTCATTCATAATTTGTGCTCATATGCTACATACAGAATGTTATGATCTTTTTTCAGTTTTCACGAAAATGCGGGTACCATGTAAAGTCAGCCAAGCAGACCCTGGAACTGTGGCAAGGCGCTATGAAAAGTATTGGTGGGAAGTTTGGGACCAGTGTTCTCACCTATTTTGTGTTCCTGAAGTGGCTTCTCATGTTTAATATTTTCTCATTCCTGGTCAACTTTGGCTTTGTCACCATCCCTCTGCTTGTTTACAAGCACACCCCAAACATTTCTCAAAATGTGAACGACGTACCCCAAAGTGTGACCTTCAGAGGACTGGAGATACTAACTGGAGTTGTAAGTAGTACATGCATTTATCTTCTGTTGAAGTCACAACCATCATTATTTTAAAATTTAAAGCTAATGTAATAATTACCATTTAATTAAATGACTATGTAATATTTAAAGAGCTAATTATTTGGTTTATGCTCATGGCTCAAATCTGCATTATTTTGAATGCAGTTGTTTGTTTTCCAAGGATGGATAGGGTGAGCAGTGTGCTACAGTCTGGACAGATCGCCAGTCTCACATCCACACCTATAGCCAATTTAGTCACCAGTTAACCTAACATTCATGCACAAAGAGCACATGCAAACCCCAACCACAAGTGGGGTTTCTTCAAGTGGAGTGACAGTGCCACAGCATTTGTTTTCACAAAAGACAATCTAAAAGATGAATCTGCACTACATGGCAGATCATAATCAATTAGAACTAGCAAACACTGTTGATATGTATTATGTAATATCATGTTAGATATTTTCCAATTCTCTCTGTACTGAGTGAACAAGAGTTGCATATATTTTGGCTTTCCTAGGGTTACTTCAACTATACGGTCATGTACTACGGTAGCTACAGCAATGAAACTCTGGTGGATTACAACATGCAGCTGGCCTATTTCTTCACCATTGCCGTCTATATGGTGCTTTGTGGAATTTCACTTATTTACAGGTTAGTTAAGTCCTCATCATGATAAAAATCCACAGGGAAATTGCTTTGTTATGACTCCTCAACATGCATGTGGGAGAAGAAGAGATAACTCAAAAGAAAAAATTGATAAATATAATAATAAATTATTAGAAAATGTGAAAATTCTAATATAAGTATGCCAAAACAAGAAATCATAACATTGATTAATAGCTGTAGATATAAAAACTCTCATAGCTGCTCCAATAGCTCTGATTCTAACAATGATCCTGAATCTTGATTTGTCCACATGCAGCATGTCAGTCAATTTCAAGAACAACTATGTACTAGCAGACTCGGCATCAAACAGTGCATGGCAACTTCTTTGCACCTGGGATTTTAGTGTAACCAATGAGAAAGCAGTGAAACAGCGCAGGAACAACCTTTGTGTCCAGCTCAAGGTGACTTATAGCTTTTTTTTTTTTTCTAAAAAAATATCAAATGCTGAATTAACTGTGACAGATTAAAATTCTGTATTTTACACCTACATACACATCAGTATTTCATTGTTTGTCCTCTTGCTGCTCGTTCAGGAGTCTTTATCAGAAACAGCCCAGCAGGAACGCCTTACAGTCTCTGAAAAACTGAAGCACTATGGGATTCATTTTGGTTGCTGGCTTCTCTCCACAAGCTTGGCTTTTGGTTGTGCAGGCGGTATTTACTTTCTCTGCGACTATGAGATTGAGGTACATAAGTTAAAATGGAATAATTAGACTTTAGAATTACTTGTGTCTGTTAAATGTAGACTACAGGCAATGCAAATGCATATTTTTTCTCTTGTTAGTAAAACTAGTATAAACTAAAAAACATGTAAAAATATATACCTCACCTGTACTCTCAGAGCGTGAAAATCTAAACCAGGTGTCATAAATTTACTGAAAGTCATGTAATTTACCAACAGTGCAGGGTTTTTATTGTTTCACTGCACACAGTATTTGTCATTATCCACTATCTTTACCTGTTTTATGTTTTACTGCAGGCAACAAAAATTGCCGATGGGTCTCTGCTTGAGGAGGCAAAGACACTCCTGGTTCCCTTTGTGGTGTCTTTAATAAACCTGGTTATTCCACTCTTCTACTCCCTCTTCAACAAATTTGAGCATTACTCCACCCACCGCAAACAGATATATGCTCTGTTGATCAGGTGAAGTAAAACAATATATGTATATAAATATGTCTATAAATATGTCTATGTCTAGATAGATAACAGAATATAGATATCTTAGTTTACCATTAGACCGGAAATAAGGAGGCAACTAACCTTGTTTTGGTGTGCCTATGACATCATCACAGAGTCACCAGCATGGTAGCAGGCTCCCAATCTTGTTAAAGTTAATTGCAGTGTAATTTGTGAGCTGTGTTATAAAACGACACAGGTCTTTATGCAGTATAGTGAGAAGACTGGGGGTTCTAGGATCTAGGAACAGTTCTAGGATCAGGCTTAAACAAAAGTAAATATAAAGTATAGTGGTATCTATGTAAAGCCATGACTGTATATATGTAAAGTGGTGCAGCTATCGACACATCTAGCACAAAGCAAATATAATTATTTATTTAACCAATAATACAAATTGAAATACTTCTTTTTTCACATATAGAAATGTCTTTCTCAAGATGTCCATTCTATCTGTTTTGTGTCATTATTGGATGGATAAGGTGCCTGCTAAAGATCCAGTAAGTAATAAATATCCATTTATTTCCTTTTTTAAACACAACATACGTTTATTTTATCTGTCCCTACTTTATTCAGTAGGCATAGACATTCATTAGTGAATTTGTTTCATTGTCAGTGTTGGGAGTCCACGGTAGGGCAGTCTTTGTACCGTCTGGTCCTTTTTGACTTCCTTTTCCTGATGTTGGGATCTTTCTTTGGAGAGTTTCTTAGCAAGTGAGTTATAGAATTTCAATTCATATTTTAAATTGTTAGATGGACCTATGTTTAAAATCACATACTCAATTTCTTTCTAATAGTGTGATTGGGACAAAATTAATACCACGCATGGGGGTTCCTGAGTTTGACGTAGCCAGAAATGTCCTCGAACTCATCTATTCACAGACGCTGGCCTGGTATGAACCATATGAACAATACATTCAACATTTCACAAGTTCTAGCAGTGTGTCAGTGGATTTTAGTCAAATCTTATGTTATCTATCTTGATCTTGGACCTTTTTAAATTATTTAAATGCGATCGTCTGTTTTCTCTCCACAGGATTGGAATCTACTTCTCTCCTCTGCTACCTGCCATGCAGATTCTCAAATTCCTCATCCTGTTTTATCTAAAGAAGGTAAATGCTGCTACCAGGACTGCTCCATGCTCCATAAGGGTCGTGTTACTCTATTTGCGCACCTCAGTCAATAATTAATTAAAATCCTTTCATCACATTGAATAGATGCTTTATTTTGGGTAATGGAAAAGACAGCCTGGGTTTCGGATTTAAGGAGTAACCATTATGGTTTAATGGTACCAGACAAGATCAATCAATCACTGAAATTTAATGAACTTTGTAGGATTTGTAATTTGATCTAGGCCGGATCTGCTGATGCTGTGTGTTTCATGAACCTGCTGAATGATCTTTAAAAAAGTCAGTTCCAAGCTCTGTTTTCTGTTATGGGCTTAAATGAGCTCACAAGTTTATTAGCTTATAGCAAGTTTATAAGTTTATTAAGTTACTACGAAAATAAATCAATAATATATTTGTTTATGGATGTGTATTTATGGGGTAGTACAAGTTTGTTTTTTGCACTTCTCAGGTCAGTCTCACACATAACTGTCAGCCCCCGCGGCGATCTGGCAGGGCAGCTCAGATGCAAACCATCTTCATCTTCCTTCTCTTCTTCCCGTTCTTTGTGGGAGCCCTGTCAATTGTTGCATACACTGCCTGGAGGTAAGAGGACATGACTTGAACTGCTAAAAAAATATATCCATCAATTCTATTTTATTCTTTTCTAAGATAAAATAAAATAATACATTTGTCTTTGATTAATAATGCATTTTGTACTGATAATACAGAAAAGTTCCAGCCTCAGTCTTGTTTTGTTCACTCTGTCTTGCTCCATAGCCTGACTCCCTCAGAGGGCTGTGGCCCTTTTCGTGGACTCAACAATTCCTTCAGTGCGGTTGATGTCTGGATAGATGATCTAAAAAACGTCACTGGCTCTCAGTGGGTCGTCGAGATTTACAATAATGTCATCCTGAGTGAAATCTTCTATTTTCTGATCACACTCATCATCCTGTAAGTGCATAGTGCAAGTGCTGTCTTATGTCCACAGCATGTACTTTGTAATGTTGACTGAAAAAGTCCAAGCCATGTTTTGCATATAACTGAGCTTTGCATATGAATGCTCATGTATACTGATGCAAATTTTGTGTCATTAAGCAAATGGTTTTCCTGTGTGCAATTTTACTGCTCAGTGTCATCATATACATATTGTGGCAAGTCACTAATGGCCGAAAGGAGCTTATTCGTCGTCTGAGACAACAGATTGTCAACGTGAGTTTATTCTAGAAACTTTTTCCCTTAGTATATATTTCAACAGACCTCAGGAGCAAGTGGGAACTTGTCTAGTCTTGAATAGATTTACATTTACATTTTGTTTATGTTTTTCTGTTTTTGTTTGCCTGACTGCTTCTGTTTCCCCCCCCCACCAGGAAGGGAAAGACAAGTCCTTCTTGTTAGAAAGGTTACAGGACCTTCAAAAATCTCTCCCAAACAAAAACACCAAACAAAAGAAACAAAAAGGGGTTTGTTGTGAAAATTATTTCATGCTTATTTCATCACTTTGCATGTAGAAGCTTGTTATCAGCCTTACTGAATATTTTATTTTCTGTTTAGAGCATGAAACAGCATGCAGATGATCACTCATCTGGTGATCAGTCCAACTCAAATGCCATGGTTCAAGCTTTACTTGCACGTCAGGAACTTGAAGAGGAGGAGAGAAGATACAGCATTGGTGGAGTACCCGTTCCTTCTGAAATGTCCAACTCTAGTCCTCTGATGCAAGCCATGTTGGCCCGTCAACTAGCTGACCAGGAGAATGAAGATCAGTATCCGATGCATGATGAAAACCCGTCATCTTCCAGTGCACTTGCTCAGGCCATGGCAGCCAGAAACAGGGTGGAAGATGAAGAGAATAATCAATATGACGTTTTCAACAGATCCAGTGCCGTCACACAGGCCATGCAAGCCAGAAGAAGAGCAGAGGACACAGACGATGACATGGGTGACCTGCCGCATCCAGTGTCAAATGTCATGATGCAGGTCATGCAGGCCAGGCAGCAAGCACAGGAAGATGACAGAATTCAGTGGATGACTGCTCCGCCACAAAACCCTGGGCCTTCAGGCTCCAGTGCTCTTATCCAGGCCATGCTAGCCCGGCAGGAGGCCCAGAATGAATACGATGATGGTTACTGAACAAAATGCTGAGTTTTATTTTACTGTGATGAAAAAACAGATGTATGAAAAACATCCAAGTGGCTTTTTAAGACTGAAATTGCACTTTGTGAAGTATATGAAGGAGATGAGTGTGCAGGTCCACCTCTTAATTCAACTTTTATACAAGTAAATTTTAGTGAAATCTTTCTATGATAGTATGTAAGCTTTGTGTGATGAGTAATCCTAAACATGAACACTAGAAATAAATTTGTGTCATTTGTAATGTAATTTTTGTATAAGTTGTTAATTGTTGCACATAATTAAATGTAAAATAGAAAAGGCAAGATAACGGCAAATATTAAAAAATGCCCCTGCAAAATTAGTTACAGTTGTTACTGGAGTGAAATGTAATTTTTCCAAGTGGCTGATAAAGACAACACTGCCCTCTTCAGGAACTATGCATACATTGCTACATTTGATTTTGTTGTTTTTTCAAATGACAGCTATCTGCTCGTGTTGTGGTCATTTTTAGAACACTTTCCAGACACAGGAAAAAAAAACTACTAGGTTGAATATTATTTTTTTATTTGTGCAAAAAAAAAAAAAATCCACTTTGTTATATTTTTACAGTTCAAAAATGTAATTGAAAAGTTTAATAAACTGTGTGTTCTATATTTGAATCAGTGTATCACACTAAAAACCCCAGATGTGTTTGTGGCGGGGAAGTAACAGTCAATCAAAACACAATTTTGAAATGGGGAACTTTAATATTCATCATACTTGCCTGAAACACTCTGCAGAACCATCATAAAGTTTCTACTTTTCTCCAGTTAAAGCAGAATCATCAAATGAAAATGACTTACACTGTTAGAAATGTGGTGTACTGACTGTGATCACTCCAATAGTGCTAGTGTTTATGGGAATTTTATTCTCTGTGGTAAATTTCTTTTCCAGTTTAAAAAAAAAAAATTCTAGTCCATCAAAAGTGTTTTGCAGATAATTATTTGAGCTTTATGAGACCATCAAACTTAGCCAAGGTGAACATTCAAAAGAAAAATGATACATTATTACCAACAATCATTCTGTGTACAAACATAATTGACATCTATTTTACAATAAATAGTACTATAAATACTGTAAACAGGCACATCATTTGCAGTATATATTTATGGCTTTGATTCACAATAATGAAAACCCAGTTAGATTTTCTGACTGAACATGTCTAATAAGGCTAGAAGAATTAGAGAGACACTCATTCTTTTGAAACAGTATAGATACACTTAACATTATATTTTAAATCTACATCGTGGTAAGCTGCACAAAAGGAAAAAAAACACCTTCATGTCCACTTTTCCCATTTGTCAGCTGCAATTTTCCAACTTTAAACTTATATGACTTGAACCTTCATGATGGGTTTTCATTAAGGCAGTATTAAAAATGTGTCACCGCGGCCTGTTATCTTTGTAGGTGTTGGTCCCACAGTGAACACTTACCAAAGACAACTATGCTTCAGTCCAATGAGATGCCACATTGAGAGAAATGTCGCCACCTACTGTCCTGTCTCACTCAGCACTGCTCTTCCCCCAAAGAATTTGCAATGTCACTGAAGTCCAGAGAGTCACCTGGTATAGGAGTTTTCCTGCCACTCTTTAGGGTCTGACTAGAGTAATAATCCACAGATTTGGAGATGGAGTGCACAGAGTGCTCCCGGAAATATCCGAATGCCTCCCGTGCGTCCTCCTCCCTGATGCTTTGCTCGAAGGTCTTGCGTTTGTGTCTGAACTCAATGACGGTCTTCGTATAGGAGTTGAGGGTGGTGACAGATGCACCCATACAGCAGGTGAAGGAAGCCCAGGCCATGCTGATATAAAACAGCAAGAGAATTCATATTTTAATAAACAGATGTGGTAGCTGAAAAAAAACTAACAAAAAAAGTGAAAACCTAATGGTGCGCTTCAGTGTGGTGAGGCATTCTGACGTTTTACCCTCAATACCGTGACACTGTATTTGGTAAGATTAGTGCCAATCACTTTAAGTCCCTCTGGTCTCCTCAAGCAGGCTGGTTCGCATGTGAGGTCAGACAATCAAATCATCATCCCATGTCGTTTTCATGCAGACTGGATAATTCCCACAGAAGGTCAAGAATTGTTTAGCCTCCAAAATGAATTTTCGGCATACTGTGCATATTGTAAAGGAGTAAAATATTATTCCCTTATGCAATTCTAATCACACCCGCACTGGGGCTTTGGACACCAAAGCCTAATCCTACCATAACACGAGAGCTTTGGGCTTTTTTCATTACAGACAGTGATGCTGAAGAGAGGTGAGATCAGAGCTTCTGCTGACAGTGTGAGGCAGCGACATGCAGAGTGGACTTCTTCATCCTGTTTCTTAAAGAACGATTTGACTTAACTCTATCTATGCAACACTATAAATAACACAGCGTATAAAATTATCTGTACTGAGGTGGATGTTTGCAGAGTCTTACCAGAAAGACCAGCCATAGTCCCAGTTGTAGGGCCTCCAATCTGGTGGGCCAAGGCTGACGGTGACCTGGAAAACCTGTGTGTACATGACATGAGCCACCATGCCAAGAAGACCTGAAATCATATGCACAGTATATTGTTAGTAAGCTTTTCTGATCCAGTGTACAAACAGAAAAGAAGAACAGTATTAAAAAAATACTTTGATGATTTCTTTCGAGTGCAGAATCAGCCCTTTCCATGGGTACGGAAATATGAATATTTTAAGTAAAAACAGTGATGTTATCCGGGTGTAGATAACCTTAAATCCCCATCCAAGTAATTTACTAAGGTTCATTTACAAACTGTTATTTTGGAGTGAAGAAAAGAGTGAAAAAGAAGTGAAAAACATGTTCAGCTGACACTCTGCTTTCTTCTCAAGGCTTCTGTTTCTTTTTTAGATTTTGAATTGAGTTCAGATTTATTTCTGATCATTACAAGGAAACCAGAGGGATGTTTCTCGGGTTCAAGGACAGTTCCCTCCTTATCAACAGATTAACCAGGATATGTTTGTTATGTTGTACTTCAAAAGCTGACTTACAAAGATAAATGACAATCTTAGAAACAAGAATCAGATACTTGAATACAGTACACTGCAGGAAATGTCACAAAAGCATTATAGTTAATGAAAAATAGAATCAAGCACACTACCTGAAAGCACTGTAAAGATGGCAGCGAAGGCATTGAGTTTGAGTCCATCAATGACATTGCTGGCGTGCACTAGCTCCAAACACATGAGACTGAAGCCAACCACCAGCAGAATAATGTACAACATCTCAGAAACAAGTGACAACCACAGCATCCCTGAAAAATGCCCCCAAAACAAACAAAAATGCACAATAACATAAATTAAGATGAAGATTCTTTATTTACATGGAAGATTTTGATTTATTGTCATCTAACATCTCAATCTCACTGGATAGTCAGACTTAATGTGGGGTGAAAGTAACATGACGATCTCATATGAAGTGCTACTTGAACTGATGTCAAAGCTTTCCGGTTTACAGAAAGCTTTATTCAGCCTTCCAATTAATCTAGTGGAATATAATCTGGCTGCACATGATGATCAGACATTTCAACTCCTCTTCACGCCGCTTCGCAATTTTTTGCTTATCTTGACAGACAGACTTACAGGAATTAAGCATTTCTCAAGTGAAAGTGTCATCACAGCTAAACATCTATAAAACTTTAAATTGAATGCGTGAGCCCTCCTTCATGATTTCACATTAAAACAGTCTTGAACTGACAGTTGCTGATTAAATTAGAACGGACCAAAATGTTACAGTGATGCAGAAATATTCCCAAACATGGGGAAGTACAGCTCAGTGAATGAAAATGGGATAAGAATTAGAGGGCTTAAAGAGTTTTGATAACCAAGGTTAAGCAGATAGCACTCACCTTTTTCTGATGCAGGGGCTAAATCAATAAAACTTCGACATCTCTCACCTAGAAACACAGCAGAAGATGACATGCTGTCATGATTTATTATTTATTACTGATTTACATATATATGCACTTTGAAAACACGGATTTGCTCAAAAACTGTGGCATAATGACAGCCTGTGACAAATGGGATACAAAATAACCAGTGACACTAAGGATTCCTGCAGACATGATGTTTTCCATCTGTTGACCAGAGCATGCCACTGGATTTGTTGCAAGTGGAACGCTTTAATCAGGTAGAAGGAGGGTGGAAACAGCTGTTTTGAGGAAAAACTCATCAAGGCCTCTGTTACGTAATCCTTATTAACTCAAGCTGTCTCAGCACCCCCTTCCTCCTCACCATCCCACAGTCACTTGATGAGATAAAAATGTGTTATTGCAATTGCTTCTTGGATATTTTGAATTTGTGGTTTGTTTCTAGTACATCGCAAAAACACAGATTATCAGCACAGGTTGTCATGACGTATTACAGAGCTGACAGACAGATGCTGCAGCAATTCCTTATCCAGCTGTAATAAACTAAACAGAGAGAGGACTAATCTGGGCTGATCACACCTTTTGTCCCTGAACTTTTCATGGTCATGATCACTCCTCTGACACATGTATAATCCACCCTCTTGAGCCCTCTGTTATTAATTTACAATACTCCATAATGGTCAGACTTAGTGAGTAACTCAAGCAACACACCATTCAAGTCCCAGACAGCCTGCCAGCTGGGGATCTAAGTGCCACTTTGTCTCCCTTAAAAAATAAATAATGATAAAAAAGTGAATTAAACGATTTCAGACTCAAGCTTTCAAGTGCTGCTGTTTACTTTTCTAAGCCATAATGACACAAATGGAGAGCCATTAAAAAAAAAGAAGGAAAGAAAATCTCTGAAGGAGCAGCCAATCGCCATTTTAACTAAATGTTGTATTTTGACAAAGGAGGAGATTAAAATGGCAAATTTATAAAAATGACTATTTGCTTTATATATATATATATATATATATATATATATATATATATATATATATATATATATATATATTCCTTTGACTATTTTAAATTTTGAATGGTTGTTGGTTAATGCTTACATCAGCTCAGGTAACAGAATATTGTAAAGTTTGATGATGGTAACAATTATGAAAAATTAAAACAAAAGATTAAAAAAGATTATAAATAATAAGAAAAAATAGCCCCAAATGGTTAAAGTTTTTACACTGATTTCAAAGCCATTCCTTCATGATCATGTATTGGAGCATGTGCCATTTTTCTTCACTTACAGAAGCTTTTATTGCCGAGATTATCGTTGTGTTAAATGAATAGTTATGTGTTTCTTTTAAGTCAGGGAAAAGAACCAAAGTAGTATGTAATCATTCCAGCTGCTGTGTTAACTAATAAAAAGCATTCACGCACTACACACACACACCTTCTTACTTTCATCGTGAATATTTTCCTCGCATGAGATCCAGATGCCGGTGTGGAACTGACGGAACAGGAACCTGTCGTCGCCTGTCTCCCAGCTGTACACCACTTTGTTGGGGTCTGTTTCGTTCACCCCGTAGTCTATACACTGGTGCGTTCGCAGCTTGCTGCACTTTGGCTTGGGCACTCTCTGCGTCCCGACGCACCAGTAAGTAGTTATGAACGCGGTTATGGAGAAAAACAGGGCGAAGAAGTTCAAGCTAAGCGACAGAAGGGTCCTGGATCGGCGGCTCATCCTCATTGTCTGCGTAAAGGATGAGGCAGCGCGCGGCGTTCCGAAAAGTTCATGGGTGCGAAGTAGGAGGGACGCGCGAGCCGCAGCTAATTTCAAAACACAACAGGTGAGGCGATGATCACATTTGGCACTCCGCAGTTTTCAACAACTTCCACTGATGCACAAAGTGCAAACATCATCTCCGAAAGAGCTCAGCTGTGCGCCAAAATGTCATATTTCCGTCATTTTCACACGCGCTGCCCCACGAGTGTCCAGCCTATAGGATGTCACGTTGTGTGAGGATTTGACAAAGTCTGGGATTTTCTTATGACGCTCTCTCTCCCTCACTCCCTCTCGCCGTTATTTACGCCTCCCCTCCCTCCATCCCTAACAATTTATCAGCTGCAAGGCGATTATAAGACTGATGCGTAGGAAGTTACCACTGAAACATTAAAAAAAGATGCATCAAGAGTTTAAAAGTGAAAGCTCTAAGAGGTTATTCTAGGATATGTCAGTGTATTTTCACGGAGCGGAAAATTAAAATCCAAAATCTCAGACCTATAAAACAGTTCATATGGTTGATCCTGAGAGTTCAGCTTCAACAAGCTATTTTTAAAGAAATACAGTTAAAAGAGACTTTCTTCTGACATCTCAATAGTCCACTATTTGGAAGACACTTAGTAACTGTAGCCTATTCCATATTATAAGAATAGTGGCTGTTTTGCATTAAGATTAATGATAATAATGTCACTCATACAGGACAGTATTTAGCACGATGAAAATTACAAGGACGAGAAAAAAACTAAACCAAACAATAAATGAACTTCGTGAAGTTTGGGTTAATTTTATGTTGTGACCAGTGACAGTAGCTGTAAATAATCATTCAATTAACCTAGCAAAACCTTTTAAAACTTATAAAAATTAAACGCAGGAAATGTTTTTAGATGTGTATCTGTTGATCTTAATTGAGGAAGACTCAGTGAAAGAATTATTTTTAATTTATTTTCGTTTAAAAAAAAGAGTATCAGACTTAAAACATTACAGATGAATAAAGAATATCTATAATGTCCTCACCAGTTCATTCAGTTCTTAAAATGAATGAAATCTAATAGAATTCAGTTGCATAAGAGCTCATTTGAAATTCATTGCAACACTTTCTACTTCTCGCCTTCATTTCTGAGAGTTGGTTTTGTTTTCAGAGAAGCTGACCTGCGCTCTTGCATTTAGAGGGGAGGTCATGTGGGGAGGATGATGAGCCTGCAGCTGCTCCGGACAAAATCAAAAGTGAGCAGAGCTCAACGGGCTTGAGCTCTGCTCACTGATATAAGCAGAGAAAACGGTAGACTCTAGAGGCCAGGCGCCGAGAGTCCTCAGCGAATGACTTCTAATCTGAATTTTGCTGGAAACGTGCTTATAAAACAAAAAACAAAAAAATTGGGCTCCTGTACAATAAAGACAATAAATATTTACGACCCCAGGGGGAAAAGAGGGCAAATAGGACTGCCGTCTCTGTTACCCCAGCAACATGCTGTCATTTTCAGCCTGGGAAGCTAATCCGCACTTCAACATGACTACGAAAACTGATAAAACAGGCCAGAGCTGTCTACCATGGTGTCCCAAATACTCATGAACAAACTGCTAGTCATACTAGCGTAGTAGGGCAAGGTATTAAACACCTTATAAGCTCAAAGATGATTAAGACCTGAGGGAAACATTTGTTGTTGTTGGATTAATCTTTAACTGACATCTACCAGTCCGCAAAGGGTTACAAAACCATTTCTAAGGCTCTGGGACTCCAGTGAATCATAGTGGGCGCCATTATCCACAAATGGAGAAAACTTGGAACAGCGGTGAGCCTTCCCAGGAGAGGCTGGAATACCAAAGTTTCTCTAAGAATGTGTTGATAATTAATCCAGGAAGCCACACACACAAAAAAAGCCAGAACAACACCTAAAGAACTGCAGGCCTGACTTTCCACAGTTAAGGTCAGTGTTCATGATTAAAAAATAAGGAAGAGACTGGGCAAAGAGAAAACCGCTGCTGACCAAGAAGAACACAAAGGCCATCTCACATTCGCCCAAAACAATCCCCAGGAAAATATTCTGTGGACTGATGAAACAAAAGTTTAATGTTTATTGGAAAGTCTGAGTCCTGTTAAATCGGCATAAACATGAACCATGAATGTGCTACCATAAAATCTTGAAGAAGAATGTCCAGCCATCAGTTTGTGCCCTAAAGCAGCACACTTGGGTTATGTAGCAGGACTAGAATAGCGAGTGCACCTAAATGAATGCTTTGGAGTGACCCAGTCAAACTCTACACTTAAATTCTATTGAGATGCTTTGGCATAATCTAAGGAGCTTGGAAAGACAGCGACTGGACTTCTTTAAGTATCTCGAAGATGTTTCATCCAACAAGCTTCTTCAGTTCTTCTCGGATGAGAAGTGAAAGTCTTCAAGAAACCTTAAGAAGTCTAGTCATTTTCTTTCAAAGCTCCTTAGACTAGAATGACCTGGATAACTAAGGACCTACACAGACGCTTTGGCATAATCTTAAACAGACAGTTAATGCTTTAAAAAAAACCTTCCAATGTGGTTGAATTAAAATAATTCTGCAAAGAACAGAATACCAAAATCCCCCCTACCATGATGTGAAAGACTCACAAATACTTGATTGCAGTTCTTGTTGCCAAGGGTAACACAACCAATTATTAGGTTCAGGGGGCAATTACTTTTTCACATAGGTTTGGATAATTTTTCTCTCTTAATAAATGAAATCATCATTTAAAAATGGCATTTTGTATTCATTTGGGTTGTCAAAGGAGTTTGCAAAGAAAAGCGTCTGGACTTCTTTAAGTTGCTTGAAGACGTTTCACCTCTCATCCGAGAAGCTTCTTCAGTTCTAAGGTCAAATGGCCGAGAGTCCCAGATTTAAACCCAGTGGGAGTATCCCCCCAAGGAGGGACAAAGGACCCCCTGGTGATCCTCACAATCACATGCTCCTTTGACTACGATGACCTGGATGACTGAGAACCTTCACAGACATTCATTTGGGTTGTTTTTTTCTACTTAACATTTGTTTGATCTGAAACATATGAGTGTGAAAAATATGCAACAAACTAAGAGCTCAGGAGTCAAATAATTTTTAAGGCACTGCACTTGTCTACAGTCTTGTAAACTGCTTATGACGTCTCTGTGCTGGTCATAGGCCGTCTCTTAAGCTTGTGACAAGAAGTTAATCCGCGCTTTTAAGTTAACCAGTCTTTTCCTGTAATGTGGGAAATCCAATCACACATCCAACCAAGACTTTGAGCACAATAATTCAGTTCACAAATGTGTCAGAGTTTTACTATGCACACGGCATCCACCAATGGAAATTAAGATTGATTCAGTATTCATATCAACACAGTATAAAGCTAAGCAAAATAGATGTTCTCCAGTTCTCTTGTACTTAAAGTCCAGCTTTTTTAAAAGTATACTCTTGGTTAGGAACCATAACTTTGGAATAGCCAGGGCTTTCGGTTTTTGGATGGTAGCTGAAGTTGTCAAAGCATGTAAAACAAAGCAGTGTTTTTTTTACTTGTGCACACTGGGAATGGCATTTCTCCTTCTTTGTTAGCACTGACAAATGTTTAGGGCATTAAGGCAAATGACTAAGCACAATTGTTCAAGCACTTCAACTAATTACAAGTTGTATATAGCGTTGTGATCAAAGTAGATACTATTTCAGATAGTTTTACTCTCCAAAAGATTTTTTTTTTTAATTTAATTTTTTTTTTTTTTTTTTATCTTGGGAGGCACTTCATGGACAGTAATCCATCTACAAGTCAAAATCTGCTTATGCCACAAGTTTAAATATGACTACTGTAAAACAAACCCCCTCACAGGAGAGAAAGAAAAGTAGCATGGCAGTGTAGCAAGGAGGAGAGCACAGAGTAGATCCAGAGAATGGATGTAGTGTACTCTCGCTTTAGCCAAAATATCTGTGGACAGGAGTGACAGGATGTACAGTGGTTCACAGCAGTAGTTTACTTCTGTGGTATAATACTGCACTTAGCAGACCTATGTAAGTATCTTATTGGTATGCAAAAACTGAAGACTTTCATCTTTAATCCAAGGGATTTAACAAAAGCATTGCACCGACTGTTTAGGAATAATGAACAATTTTTATACTCAGTTTTAGAGGCTCAAAGGCAATTAGACAGATGACTGATAAGAATACCAGTTCCCCCATTACTTTATGAGAGATTAGACAGATAAAGGATCTGGAGTGTTAATCTAGAGTTAAGTGTTGCACTTGTAGTTGCCGTAGTTTAATCCAGCTATTCCCTGGAACTCTCAAGATGAAGTCCAAAGGAATGTCAATGAAAATGAGGTAGGACATCATTAACCTGAATAGTCAAAATCAGATAGATAGCAAAATATTTAGGGGTGCCCAAATCAATAATCTAAAAAAGAATGAATGCACTGGTCAGCTCAGCAACACCAAAAGGCCTGGAAAAGCAGGAATGATGATCACAATACTCTTTCTTTGGTTACCACTTCAAAATATCCTCCAAATTAAACGTCCGTGACCAAACAGGAGTGAGAGGATGTCACAAGGAGGTAGGCATATTATTTTCAGTCTACAAAATCAAGAGACATTCATGAATGCAAATGCAGAGATTTTACAATAAGTTGCAGACCAGTGATTACACTGAAGATCAGGAAGATTATATTTAGCCAGAAAACATCTAAAAAAGCCTTCGCAGTACTGCAAAGAAAAAAAATATTTCGACACATGAAACCAAGATTAACTTGAACTAGAATGATGAGAAGAGAAAAGTGTATAAAAGGAGAGAAACAGCTTATAATCCAAAGAATACCAAATTATCTATCAAACATGGTGGCAATGTTATGGAAGGGCCAATGGAACTGGGTCATTAGTGTTTACTGATAATGTGATTGCTGATAGAAGTAGCAGGATTTATTCTGCAGTGTCCATACTATCTGCTCAGAAGGCATTACAGTCCTAATGACTCCAAGAATACTGTTAAAGCAAACCAGGAGTTTCTCGAGGCATGGCCATACAGCAGTGGTCCCCAACCCCCGAGCCACGGTCCATGAGTCGTTTGGTACCGGGCCGCGAGAGTTGAGGCTCGGGTGTTAAATTTATGGTTCTCAGGAGTTTTATCGTTTTTTTTAAGCATTTTTATCGTTAACTCGGTTTCCCTGGGTCTTTTCCTGTGTGTTATGAATAATTCTTCTTTCTTAGGTACCGGTACTGGTTTTATTTTGCTGTATTTATCTGGGACACCTTAAAGGCTGTTCCATGAAAATATTGTCGGACATAAACCGTTCCATCCATCCATCCATCCATCCATCTTCATCTGCTTTGTCCGAGGCCGGGTTGCGGGGGCAGCAGCCTAAGCAGAGAAGCCCAGACCTCCCTCTCCCCAGCCACCTCCTCCAGCTTATCCGGGGGAACACCAAGGCGTTCCCAGGCCAGCCAAGAGATATAATCTCTCCAGCGTGTCCTGGGTCTGCCCCGGGGCCTCCTCCCGGTGGGACATGCCCGGAACACCTCACCCAGGAGGCGCCCAGGAGGCATCCTTGTCAGATGCCCGAACCACCTCAACTGGCTCCTTTCGATGTGGAGGAGCAGCGGCTCTACTCTGAGCCCCTCCCGGATGGCCGAACTTCTCACCCTATCTCTAAGGGAGAGGCCAGCCACCCTTCGGAGGAAGCTCATTTCTGCCGCTTGTATCCGCAATCTCGTTCTTTCGGTCACTACCCACAGCTCGTGGCCATAGGTGAGGGTAGGGACGTAGATCGACCGGTAAATTGAGAGCTTCGCTTTTACACTCAGCTCCCTCTTCACCACGACGGACCGGTGCAGCGTCCGGATCACTGCAGCCGCAGCACCAATCCGTCTGTCGATCTCCGGCTCCCTTCTCCCATCACTCGCGAACAAGACCCCGAGATACTTGAACTCCTCCACTTGGGGCAGGAACTCATCCCCGACCCAGAGTGGGCACTCCACCCTTTTCCGGCTGAGAACCATGGCCTCAGATTTGGAGGTGCTGATCCTCATTCCCGCTGCTTCACACTCGGCTGCGAACCATTCCAGTGCGAGCTGGAGGCCTTCACCTGATGAAGCCAACAGAACCATATCATCCGCAAAAAGCAGAGATGAGATTCTGAGGCCACCGAAGCGAAAGCCCTCCGCCACTTGGCTGCGCCTAGAAATCCTGTCCATAAAAATTATGAACAGAACCGGTGACAAAGGGCAGCCCTGGCGGAGCCCATCACCCACCGGGAACGAGTCCGACTTATTGCCGGCAATGCGAACCAAACTCTTGCAACGGTTGTATAGGGATCGAATGGCCCGTAGCAATGGGCCAGACACCCCATACTCCCGCAACACCTCCCACAGGACACCCCGAGGGACACGGTCGAATGCCTTCTCCAAGTCCACAAAACACATGTAGACTGGTTGGGCAAACTCCCATGCACCCTCAAGTATCCTTGAGAGGATAAAGAGCTGGTCCAGTGTTCCGCGACCAGGACGAAAACCGCATTGTTCCTCCTGTATCCGAGGTTCGACTAGCGGATGAACTCTCCTTTCCAGCACCCTGGCATAGACTTTCCCAGGGAGGCTGAGGAGTGTGATCCCCCTGTAGTTGGAACACACCCTCCGGTCTCCCTTCTTAAAGATGGGGACCATCTGCTTCCTCCTCGGAAGACGTGTCAGTGGGATTAAGGAGGTCCTCGAAGTATTCCTTCCACCACCTGACAATTTTCTCAGTCGACGTCAGCAGCGCTCCGCCAGCACTATACACAGTGCAGGTAGAGCACCGCTTTCCCCTCCTGAGATGCCTGACGGTTTGCCAGAATCTCTTCGAGGCAGTCCGAAAGTCTTTTTCCATGGCCTCTCCGAACTCCTCCCACACCCGAGTTTTTGCTTCAGCCACTGCCGACCAGAGTGCCGCTTGGCCTGTCGATACCTGTCGGCTGCCTCCGGAGTTCCACAGGCTAACCAAGCCCGATAGGACTCCTTCTTCAGCCTGGTGGCTCCCTTCACCTCTGGTGTCCACCATTTGGTTCGGGGATTACCACCACGGCAGGCACCAACCACCTTGCGGCCGCAGCTCAATGCAGCGGCTTCGGCGATGGAGACGCTGAACATGGTCCATTCGGACTCAATGTCCCCAGTCTCCCTCGGAATGCTGTTGAAGCTCTGCCGGAGGTGTGCGTTGAAGATCTCGTGGACTGGGGCCTCTGCTAGACGTTCCCAGCACACCCTCACTACGCGTTTAGTTGCACCGGGTCTGTCCAGCGTCCTCCCCCGCCACCTGATCCAACTCACCACCAGGTGGTGATCAGTTGACAGCTCAGCCCCTCTCTTTACCCGAGTGTCCAGAACATATGGTCGCAGGTCTGGTGATATGATTACAAAATCGATCATCGACCTGCGGCCTAGAGCGTCCTGGTGCCACGTGCACTTATGGACACTCTTATGTTCGAACAAGGTGTTCGTTATGGCCAAACTGTGATTTGCACAGAAGTCCAATAACAAAACACCGCTCGGATTCAGATCAGGGAGGCCGTTCCTCCCAATCACGCCCCTCCAGGTCTCGCTGTTGTTACCCACGTGAGCATTGAAGTCTCCCAGCAGGACAACAGAGTCTCCAGATGGGGCACCTTCCAGCACCCCCCCCCCCCAGGGACTCTAAGAAGGCTGGGTACTCTGAACTGCCACTCGGCGCATAAGCGCAGATGACAGTCAGGACCCGTTCCCCGACCCTAAGGCGCAGGGAACAAACCCTCTCATCCACCGGGAAAAACCCCAACGTACCGGCAGCAAGCCGAGGGGATATTAGAATACCCACCCCAGCCCGCCGCCTCTCACCAGGGGCAACTCCAGACTGAGACAGAGTTCAGCCCCTCTCCAGGAGACTGGTTCCAGAGCCCAAGCCATGCGTAGAGGTGAGCCCGACTATATCTAGCCGGTACCTCTCAACCTCACGCACTAACTCAGGCTCCTTCCCCACCAGAGAGGTGACATTCCATGTCCCTATTGCCAGTCTTGGCAGCCGGGGATCAGTCCGCCAGGGCCTCCGCTCCTGGCCGCCGCCCAGCACACAATGCATCCGACCCCTATGGCGCCTCCTGCGGGTGGTGGGCCTGCTGGAGGATGGGCCCATGTCTCCTCTTCGGGCTGTGCCCAGCCGGGCCCCATGGACTAAGGCCCGGCCACCAGACGCTCGCCCTCGGGCACCCTCCCCGGGCCTGGCTCCAGGGTGGGGCTCCGGTAACCCTATCCCGGGCAGGGTAAACTGTTCCCTCGATGTTTTCTTCATAAGGGTCTTCTGAATCGCTCTTTGTCTGGTCCCTCACCCAAGACCAATTTGCCATGGGAGACCCTACCAGGGGGCAAAAGCCCCCAGACAACATAGCCCCTGGGATCCCTGGGACACACAAACCCCTCCACCACGATAAGGTAGCGATTCACGGAGAGGCATAAAAACCGCATAAACTGTTCCGTGGCGCAAAAAAGGTTGGTGACCGCTGCCATATGACATATTTTCCATCACAGAAGACAAAACTGAGTGCAGGAAGAGTCACAAACAATCAGTACCTGAAGGCAGTAAAGGCCTGGAAGAGTATCTTAAGGGAAGGAAATACAACATTTGCTCATGTCCATGGGTTCTTGGCTTTGACCTTGTGTCCACAGTTATCACCATACTCTTCACAGTCACAGTCAGGATGCTGTAAGAGATACTAAATGCACAAATCATCTTGCAGCTGAGGTAGTTCACACATTGTCACTGCTGTTCATCGGATGGCGTGACATGTCGCTGCAGGATGCTGTGGTAGCCATGTTGGTTCAGTGTGCCTTCAATTTTCAATAAATCTCCAACAGTGTCAGAAAGAAAAAAGCTCCCCCACACCATCACACCTCTTCCATGCTTCACAGTGGGAAACAGGAAAGTAGAGACCATGTGTTCAACTTGTCAGAGTTGCACAAAGACACGGCGGGTGGAACCAAAGATCTCAAATTTGGACTCATCAGACCAAAGTCCAAATTTCGACTGGTATAATGTCCACTCCGTGTGTTTCTTGGCCCAAACAAATCTCTCCGCTTGTTGCTTTTCCTTAGTAGTGGTTTCATTGCAGCTATTTGAGGCATTAAGGCTGGATTTGTGAAGTCTCCTCTGAACAGTTGATGTACAGATGTGTCTGCTGCTGGAACTCTGTGTGGCAGACAACTCTGTGTGGGCTCTAATTTGTTAACTTGCAATTTCTGAGGCTGGTGACTCGGATGAATTTATCCTTCTTTTTTTTTTTTTTACCCTTTTAGACCTTCAGTTCTTAAAGTAATGATGAACTGTCATTTCTCTTTACTTAGCTGACTGGTTCTTGTCATAATATGAATTCTAATAGTTGTCAAATAGGGCTGTCAGCTGTGCACCAACCTGACTTCTGCACAACACACCTGCTGGTCCCAACCCCATTAAGAAGGCAAGAAATTCCACAAATGAACCCTGAAAAGGCACACCCGTGAAGTGAAAACCATTTCATATGACTACATCATGACGCTTATTGAGAGAAGGCCAAGGGTTTGCAAGGCTGTCAACAAAGCATAGGGTGGCTATTTTAAGGAATCTAAAATATAATTACTTGCTACGTAATTCCATATCTTACATCATATATTTGATGTCTTCAGTTTGTATATACAATGTAGAAAGCAGTAAAAATAAAGAAAAACCATGAGAGAAACCATGAGAAGGTGTGTCCAAACTTTTGACTGGTAGTGCATAGACATCTTAGGCTACGTTCACACTGCAGGTCTTAATGCTCAATTCCGATTTTTTGATCAAATCTTTTTGTCTACTTGTTCACACTACAAATAAAATGCGACAGCAAATGCGCTCTAGTGTGAACGCTCAAAGTGGCCCGCATGCGCAAAAGAAGATGTCACACACAACGCGCTCTGTTTAGACCCAGAGCAAACAATATTGTTTGACTTCGGACTTTACGTTTCCAAATTTTTGCTTTAAGTTATTTTGTTATTTACATAATAATGTAAATAACTTAATAATTATCCTTATTGCTGTTTTAGAGAGGAGCAGTGCTTCAAAGGATAGTTGCAGATTTCTGTCAGAATCTGCAGATTATACAGTGCAAATAAAATGTTCACGTTGTCTTCCCAACAGTTTCACTGACATCAACACTGGATGGCCAGGAAGCGTTCGCGATGTCTTCTCGGGCGCTTCTCCGGCGCTGATAATTGGCGTCTGTCTTGTGTCAGTGACGTAAAAGACGGATTTAATGCGACATGACCATTCAAACAGCAGTCGCTTTCTAAAACATCGGATATGTATCGGATTCATTACCACATACGAAAGTGACCCAGATCGGATTTGAAAATATCGGATTTGTGCCATTCACACTGTCATACCATGATCGGATATGGGTCGCATGGGGTCAAAAAAATCGGATTTGATGCGCTTTCGCCTGCCGTGTGAACGTAGCCTTAGCTTTCAGGCACAGGAGCCAGAATTGATTTCTCTAGTTGCTGGAATAGAAAAATACAACTGAAATGTTAGGATTTGATAGGACAAAATAAGTTGGCACATTTCCTTGCAGCTTTTCCTAAGCCTAGGGCACAAGCGTCATGAATTATCATTGATGGAAGAAGAAAAAAAAGGGGGAAAAAAACTAAAGCACTAAAAGCAATTGTAATGTTCTTTTGTCCCTTGGAACATCTTTGGGTGACAGCTTTTGCACGAATCAAGATGACCAAGTATATAGACACACAGATTAACAGAAACAAATTTTCCTTCAGGAGATTATTTCATATCCATGTTCTATATGACCACAAAATACATGCAGCATAGCCATTTTTAACTGCAAAATGCATAGACTTACAAGGATATTTTGATAGTATGCACAACTATCCATGTCAAAAGAGATTAAAAGCCATTGCACTGTATGTTGTGATTTGGTCATGAATACCTTTAAAGCATATGCAATCTCATAGCGCACATAGTAAGGGCTAAGCTCTTGACAGACACAGCATTCATTTGTATTTCCACAGCAACTTCCACTTAAAGCTGCTAAGAGTAGAATGTGCCTCTAAACAGATAGCCCCTAAGGATTAGTCTTCATAATCTGCCGTTCACTGATCCTCGAAATCATACGGTCTGGGTGCTCTGAAATCAGCTTACAGTGATAGTAGATGGTGTGTGAGTGGTTTTATGATTGGGATTGTGTTCTATGTGGGCTTTTCATACAGTAGCAGTGAATGAAAAAAAAAGACAATTGTTTGGGTATTGGGTGTTGCGTCCAATCTGCACAGAGGATGTAGACTGTAGCAGCAGCACGGTTCATGCCATTCCAGTGCTCACACTTGCACGCAACCTTTCATATTTGCAATGCTAGACAGTAAAGAGTATTCTTTATTCTGTTCAAGAACCTTGGTGTCTGCACTGAGCATGTTAGCCAAGAGAAAATCCATAAAGTGTTTTATACAGCTGTACAATATAATAAAGTTTGAGTTCAGGAGACACCTGACAGTGCACCTGGGTTGTGGAGAATGAGATAGTGAATAGGACAGGATTATAGTACACTCCGAAAAAGAATATCTAAATGTTTGTCATAGAGAACATACTCAGTCACAATTGAGCTGAACTGATTAACTTCCTGTGGTGGGGCGTGGACTGCGGAGCCGTGTGGACGCACATGCAAGGAGGTAACTGGAGTTGCGAGTTGTATTGTGGTGTGATGCATGTGCAGCTGGCAGCCGCAGTCAATAAAGATGGCTCAAAACTATGATCTCTGGACCCGCCGTGTCTCATTCACACTACACTTCCATTCCTCAGAACATTAATCAGAATTATTCAGGGAGAGAAAATTCACAGAAAACATTTAAGATCTTAGGCAGATTTGACCTAAACTGTACCATCTTCAAGTAAAGTGATTCACAAGAGTCACAAAGCTTTCTTAGATCAACTGACCAGTCACTCCTTGCTGTCCTCATGTCGAGACTGAAACACCGGGGGGACCGAGCTTTCGCTGTTGTGGCCTGCAAATTATGGAATAAGCTGCCACTCCATATTAGGCTGGCACCAATACTTGAAATCTTCAAATCACTTTTAAAAATACTCCTTTTTCCAAGGCTTTTTAGGAGTAGTACCAGAGTCAGCTTGTAGTCAGTTTTAGGTTGCTCTTAATCTTTTTATTTTGTTAATTTTATTTATTGTATATTTTATTGTCTATTTTACTCATGTTTTAATATTTAATACATACTGATTTATTTTTATCTTCTTTTTTCATTTATTACTAGAAAGCACTTTGGTCCACCATGTTGTTTTTAAAGTGCTCTATAAATAAAGTTGGAATGGACATTTTTTAAACAAGTGGTACCATTATAATTTATTAATGAAAACATTTCTAGACATGTCAAATTTAGCTATAGACAAAAGCAGACACAAATAATCATCCTATTAAACAGCACGTTATACACAGTCCGATGCAGTAGATACAAATTTTATAACAAAAAGAAAAAAAAAAGATGAAAGTATTAGTCTAATCATTCTGCATGTCAGAGGTAATACCAAATATTAAACAGAAGTAGGGATATTATTGATATGAGGAAAGTTTGGTTGTGGAAACTGGAAACATTTCTCATAAATAAGCTGTTTATTGAAAACGAGTAGACATGTTATTACTATCTTTTCTGTTTTTTAAATATACCAATGTGCCATCACCCTTTTTTGTGTCGTATAAACATCACATTGGCCTCCAAACAGCAAACTGAAACAAGCACAAACAGTAGACCGTCTCGGTTTGGCTCCTTTACAAAACTGCAGAAATGTTAATGGATCCCGATGGAAGAAAAATGCTGCATCAATTATTTTCTCTTTGAGGTGGAATAGAGAGTTCTATGCTGAGCTGGAAACAGCCAGTTTCTTCAAGTGGTCCATGAAGACCTGCAGGCTCACGTCATCAGTAAGGATCGGGGCTCCTGTCTCCTACGGGAACAAGGGAGGAGCAAAATGGTGATTTACTCACTTTGCAAACACATCTCATCATGACATAACTCTGACCACTTTAATGAGCAAAATGCCCCGCTTTGAAGATTGGCTTATGCAAGACCACGCTCTGGTGATAATCCTATTCTCAGACTTCCGTAGATTTTCTCTTTTTTTTGCAGTATTTGTACAAAGCAGGGTATAGTTTGACTCTTCCTTGACTTGGGAAATAAGAGATTAGTGCTATTTTCAGCTAGCAATCTTCTACAGGTTAGCTTATCCGAGACTTGTATTTACTGACAGTTTGCCTGTTCTGTGGGTGAAAAACCAATCAGGATGGACGTCTCAGAAGACTTAAAGTCAATCCTGGGATTTTAGTGTATACTTGTACAAATAGATGAAATGAAAACTTTATGGAAAATAAAAAAAAATGTATGCATGAGGCAGGAGACAAATCCACTACATTTGAGAATTTTACATTTACATATTTGAATGTAGCTCAAATGATATAACTATACTAAAACTGCAAATTTGGTGCCGTTCATTAAGCTAAAAACAAAACAGGCTAGTTGAGAATTTCAGGCCAAAGGTTTCAAATACAAATGCAAATAAAACAGTATATTTTAATACTGTACCTGTCCCCAGGCATAGAGGTTGTTGTGGGTCTGCGATGGGTTGACCTTGGAGAGCAGGAAGCGAGCCTGAGAGCCTCCGTGCTCAGTGTCAATGTAGCGTGGCATGGGGAAGCGTGTCTGTAGGATCTCTTGAGCATCATCCAGTGGAGCCTGCAGCAGCTGTTTGAAGTTCTCATACTCGGCCATTTCTTGGTAGCCTGCTTTTCGCCATTGAGCAATGGTCTGGAACAAAAAAGAGAAAAAATCCCAATGTATCACAACATGCAATGTTTTGTATAAATATTTTAAGCATTTAAAATAACATTTTTAATGGATAATTTGTTGAACAATCAGCTGTCATACCTCTCCATGGTAGATAACCAGCTGGAAGAAGGTGTCCATCAGCAGGATTCGATCTGGCAGGATACTGCTACTGTCCAGGAGCACAGGCTGTAACACATCCATGACACAATGCACAACAATTTAGCACCAAAAACAAACACTTTTGCCAGGAGCTGGCTGTTCAGCTGCCAGTGAGTAACACAAAACACTGATGATAGGATGATAGTGTTGAGCGTATGAGGCTGACCTCTGGTGGTCCGTGGAAGGAGTACGAGTAGAGGATGGGCTGGATCATGATCAGGGACTGGGTCAGGTCTTGCCTGACAAAGTGATGCCTGTAGTAGGATGACTCATCTGGGCTGTTGTTGAAAACTTGCAGGAATGGTGACCGTCGCAAGTGGAACATAAACTGTAGGTGTAGGAGAGAAAAATGTTCACACAATGTTCACATTGTTTTTCCTAGCAGAGTATTCCAGCATACATGAATTAAATTAGGGGAGCGTATGATAATCATAATAATGGCTAGATTAGATTTGAAAGAAATTACCTGTGGATAGAGGGACAGAGACTCTGACAGTCTAAAGGATGTCGGATCATCTTTGTTGAACTGGCCAAATTTCTGACACTGAAACAAAGGAACAAGATAACTTGGTTGAAATACATACCATGCATGACGTTCGCATCAGGAGTCACAACAGATAAATATCAACACTATCTTTATCTATTCACAACACAGGTATCGGAAGTATTCCAACTATGTATTGTTAACATGTTGCAAACGCTGCTGCGTAGGAGTGTCACTTACCAGGCGGATGAGCTGCCTGTCAAGCCAACGCAACACGTCAGGACCCTCTTCAGACTCTGCCCTAAAGACACCCAGGCGGGCCATGAGCACTGCAGCTGCTTCTTGGTCAAAGGATGATTCGATGTGCTGAATCTGAGATTGGGCATCTGCCCAGCTGGAGTAGTTTAAGAAAGAAAGAGAAGCGAGAAAGAGAATGGGAGGGACAGAGATAAGGAGAATAGAAGAAACCAGAGAAGCAGAGGTCAGCATAGGTGTGGTGTAAATGACGCACATGCAAACAGGTCTCAAAGGCGTTGGTCTAAATTGCAGGAATGCAAACATCCTTTTGTTAAGGTTCAAATATTGAGGAAAATATTTATGCAGCTGTCATTGTCTTGGCCTCATTAAACCAACATTTTACACCCCCATCATTTTCTTTATTGAGAGGAACCAGTTTCATAAGAACATAACAAATTTAAGTACATTTTAGGTGCAGTCTACTTGGCCATGTTTCACATCCATTTAGATGAACAATGAAAAGGTTGCAGCTGTCATTCTCTTGGGTGCGTTGGAGGATCATTAAACCATCATTTTACATACCGACATTTTCTTTATTAAGAGCAACTGGTTTGGTAAGTGCATATCTAATTTAAGCACATTTTTAGGTGCATTCTAGTCTGTCAGTTTTCATATCAATTTAGATGAACAATAAAACAGGAGTCTTACTTCCTGGCGATGGTGGTGACCCGTATCCTTCTTTGTGTGTTTGAGTGCTGGTACTGGGTTACAAACTGGACTGCCCCACGTCCGCCCTGAGGGACTGGTGCATTGTGCTGCAAACACAAAACAGTAGAAACCGTAAGAATGCAGTCGACAACCATTTCTATTTTACTGGGAAAAGGGGGGAAAAAAGAAGAAAAGAAAAACCCATACAGAGACACAAAAAGCCTTTGTTTGAAGAATCTTTTACTAAACAAAGCCACGATTCTTCATTACAACTATTCATTGTTTGGCGTCCTAACATTTCCACTCTTATCAGCTTACTGTAATTCTATCAAGCTAAAATGCTGAGGTTCAAGTTCTTATTTTACCTGATTCACAACTTCAAAATAGATGCCCAAAGTAGTGGAGGGGTTGAGACCGCACACTTTCCATTGGCTGGTGCCACCAATGCCCAATTCCTGCACAAAACAGAGAGTGCAATTTGATAAATATCCCAGATTACTCAACATGACAGTAAAGAATCCAGATCATATCTGGGTCAGTCACTCACATTCTCTGACACACAGGGAGACTTTGAGTTGAGTGAAACACACGGTCCAATTGCACCGCAAACCTTCAGCTCTCTCGAGGTCTATAAAGCCAGACAGAGAAGGAAATACAGTCAACGTTTTCAACAGTTAACATATGTTACCTTTGTTCTATCATTACAAATCCCAATATAGAAATTAATCACACTTATAACTTAAAGGACTGAATCAAGCCTTTACCTTCACTTCCAGGACACCTCCGAAGGCCATGCGGAAGTCACCATTGTAGTCCTTACTAAAGACTCTCTGGAAGGTTTGCTTGAACAATGAGGTATTGAAGGAGTCTCCCATCACAATGTGCCCCCTGAAACACAGCACAATAAATTGTCAAGATTCTTAATAATTTTTTAAAAGGGCATACTAATTCAATTACACACCTTCAATGAATGTAATAAATAGTGCTTACTTACCCAGTGAGATTAGATAAGCACTTCATTTCAAGCAGTCCAGTCTGGTCTAGGGCGCAGGCATAGATATCAATACTGTGGCCATTTGTTGCTGAACGATTGGCCAAGGCTTCATAATACTGTGAAAAACAAACAAACATGTTAAATTTATGTAATATGTAAGGAAAGGTTTCAATCAAATGCAAGTACTACTGCACGCTTACCTTGGTGGCCTTTTTCAGATGGCGAGCATTGTCTTTCTGGATGTCATGCCAGGAACGAATTGGAGTTTTCAGCTCATCTCCCACCACCATTCCAGGGCCCTGGGTGGGTGGCCCTCCAATAAAAAGCATCACACGAGCCCCTGTGTTGGGGAATGTACCCTGAGGAGACAGGAAATGGACTTCAGTTAGTGCAAGTATCATTATAACCCAAGTTAACATTCAGCAATTCTACGATCACCCGTAAAATATATCGTCAAAACTTTTTTGCTTTTATAACAACCAAAATGTGCAAGTGGAATTTACATCACAAAATAAAACATCATTAACCAGTCCATTTGAGAATGAACCATAAAAGCATAAATGTATTAAGGGAACAAGTCAGAATAAATGGTTCAAGGAACACGTGTAAGCAAAGGGCATACTTCATAACCAACTCTTCCAACAGTGAGGTCCAGAGTCCAAGAGTCTGGGAAGGTCTGAGATACTGAAATATTTGGAACTCAACCAAGTAGCCACCAAGCAGCCGGAATTTGCTTTAAATATGACTTCTGTATTTGATAATACATTCTATGTAAAGGCTGATTCATTTGCCAAAGGGACAAAGAGCTATCATTCAAAGAGAACAAACAAATGAGCCAGCTGATACTTGATGCCAAAAGCCGTTTGCGGTTCTCCTTTATATGGAAAAAAAATAAAAAATAAAAGACTCATTCATTTAGTCATATCCCTTAAGACAAATCAGTGAATCTGAAGTCAGTGAAAGAGCAAAATGTATTCTAGTACAGCTGGGGAATGTTCTGTTGTACTATCAGTTATATAACCACACAGATTACCAGTACAAGAAGGGTGGTTGACAGTGGAGGGAAAAAGCACAATGCAAATAGGTAACAGCCTTTGAACAGACAGAGAATATTTACTGTTTGTCAAGAGGATCATTATCAGACAGCGTGTGCTGTTCGGAACAGGTACATGTGGCACAATTGTCTTTAAGAAGCTAAAGTTCAGGTTGCTGTGAATTACTGTATTTGCTTTAGTTGTAGATAAACCATGTAAATGACTGCTTCTGTGATCATAAATGGCTTTATGTGTTCTATTTCAGATTATTGACAGTACAGCATCACTTGTATGCAGTATGAGAAAATTTTTGTCTTTCATACCTCCAGCAGGCCGACAGCGACGGACAGCGCAACACCAGTGGATCGGAGTGGCCGTTTACCCTGAGGGACAGGCCACGGGTCTCTCTGAAGCTCTCCCAGCAAATCTGTCAGATTCATATCGACTCGATGCACAGGCTGAAGAAACCTGAATATAAAACACACACGCACATGTTTTAGAAAAAAAAAGTGCTTTGCTTTTTTTTTGTAAACAATAACCATCAACTGACAAACATGAATTGTTTGTGCTCCTACGTACTTGCAAGTGGCAGCAGCATCCTGAGGGGCCAAAGGACGACCTTGTTGTCCTGCTACAGCTGGCTTTGTTAAACCCAGCATCTCCTGAAATGAAAAGCAAAGGTTTTACACATTTGATAATAGCTAACCTTGTTTTTTGTACTTTTTAATCTAAATGGACTTCCTGTTTTTTTTTTCTCCTTAATAAGTGTGTCACTCACACCAGACTACCAAAGGCCTTTGGCTGGACTTACCTGTATCTGTTTGGCGGTAAGGTCCTTTGTGCCTCGGAACACATAGCTCTTAGCAATCCCCTCGCAGCTCAGCTCATGAACTTGAACCATGCGACCAAATGTGATGAGGCCCACAAGAGCGTTGGGGGGCAGCAGACTGAGGGACATCTGGAGAGACTCCTTGAGGGCCTGGAGATCTTCTTCTTCCAAACATGTGTCCACCACATACAGGAAGATGAGAGGAGCTGCAGGACCACGCTGTAAAGAAGCAGGAGAGTAAGGTCAAAAACTGATGAAATCACAAGCCTTGTATCCAAACAGTCATAATCACGTAGTGACAAACAATTGAGACTATTGTTTATGCATTCCTTTTCATGTGGTGCTGTGTGGTTTGCTGCTTGCTTCATATACATTTCTGTATTACTGGGACTAGCAGAGATGGCATGTGAACATCAAAAGCTCATATTCAAACTTTCTGAATACACTATACATTATAAAGTAGTAGTAGTATAGTTACAAATGCCAACCACAACAGACGTCAGGCCCAAAGTGGTTGTGCTTTTATAATTACAATTTAAAATGCTCATTAAAGCCACCTGTATAATTTAACTTATGTATACTTTTCTGTTATTACATCTGTCATTGTCACAGATAAGGCATCCCTAAAAAAAACGTATATGTGATACTATTGGAAACTGTTAATGTTGACCTTTATACCTTACATCTTTTGGACTTAATACAAATTGTTAAGGTCAGAGTGCAGACATGTATGCAGTATTTACCTGTACTATGTACTCAATTGTAGAAAACTGTGGCATAAGCTCAGCTGGCTGGTTCACGTCTGATATGCCTGCGTAGGAGGGAGGGAACTGCACACACACACAGAAAGATATTGAGATTAACCAACCTAAAAAAGGAATGTAGCTCATCAACATTAAGTTATGAATGCAGAGACACGTTTTGGCAGCGATATGTTTCAAATAGCAGCAAGACTAAACTATGCTCTTAACCACAGTACTTACAGGGTTTCTCTGGAAGCAGAAGTTGCAGGCCCATATTTTTGCTCTGAAGTCAACTTGACTGTAAAAATAAGAATAAAAAAAAGAAAATAGAGTTTGTATCTAATTGTCATGAGAGTGGCTGTGACTGAAATATACACAAGGTGTATTTAGTGTTTGCAGTTCTCATGCACCACACCCAATACTAAGAACACCTCAGCATTTAGAAGTGCTGATGTGTCAGAAAAAAAGTCAAATTCAAATCCCTGCATCTCCTTTCACTCACATTTACATTTGCAAAAATAACACTTTAGTAAATAAATGTCAGGAACAGACATCTGTGGCTTTAAATGATGAAACTAAAATACTAAAGGTCAAGGAAATTATATCATATACATATACCAAAACGCATGATTAAAAGGATACACTTTATAAGCTTGAGTACTGTTTTTCTGTGAAACTCACCATAGTGGGTTGAGCACTGCCTTACAGTTGGCCCGGCTGCAAAGAACCGGCTCATACTGGACCGGTGGCAAGTTGGGCCTCTCTTTGAGAGGTGTGAAGAGGCAGGAGACAGGGACTACCAGCCTGGTGGCTTCCAGGCGGCTCGAGGGCCAGAGGTTCCAGCTGAATCTCACCCCATCTCTGTCCTCATTTTGTTGAATAAACTCCTGGTAGGTTGTCATCACTGATCTTCAGAAGGAAAAGATCCCCAAAAATAACACAGTGAGGTTATCAGTCCCACTGAAGAATTACAATAAGCGTGGAAGTGGTAATCCGAACGGTACCACTCCAAATCTTCCGATGTTCCCTCTCTGCTGTGTACCGGCTTTCTTCTGCTAGCTGCAGTCAGCACCTACTCTTTATACCTGCGATCTTTTCTCTCGTGTGCTATTAAAAGGAACGGATTTTCGAAAGCATGACGCACAAATTTTAACATTAGAAAACCTGACCAGCAAGTTTTCAAAGAGTGCAGAGGAAACCTGCAGGTATTTTAAAGCTCTACCCTTGTTAGTGGACGTCACTGAAACATTAGTGACGCCCTTTGCAAATCATTGCCAAGCATGCTGTTGTAGCAACTGTATACTCTCATTCTTTCTCTTCACTGTGTGAAGCCACATAGTCAAGAATAAACATCAAAGGACACAAGCAACACAAGTCATACAACGTGTTAAACGAGGATTAAATTATATACGAGTTTTTATTATTCACACATTACATTATCTCTTCTAATTTTTTCCCGGTTCAGCCAACTAGCTTATGTGTAGGTCAACATATCCCAGAGCCAAGACTGACAGCACAGGGTCCAGAAATTCTCATCTCATAAAACAAACAGAAAAGGCATTATAGATTCACACAACTAAGATGAACTTGTACAACAGATTTATATTCACAGGGAAATCTATTCTTTTTTTTTACTCACGTGTTGTATTGTTCTAAGCCACTTGGCAGTAGTTTAAGTATGCAGGCTATTGTTATTCTTTGATTAACTGATCTATTGTTGTAAATTATTGAAAGCATGCACTTCCATTGTTTACAAAATGCGCTTCATACACAAACCTTCCTTACTGACTGCAATATTTGGGAATGACAACTAATTTCTGCAAATACTACTTTTCTGTGTATTTTATTTTTATTAATGCTGTCACCAATTAAATGACTCAAATTTCTCTTCAACTCTATTACTACTACACCTGACCGCTTAAGATTGTAATGCTTAAGGCAAAGAAACTAAAAAGCCCCCGCACAGTCTAATGACATATTAAAGTTTGGAACGAGGAAAAGAATGTCCTTTTTTTAAAAAAAAAAAAATGTTGTTTTTTTTGTTGTTGTTGTTTTTACAGAGTACAAGGAAATGCGGAAAAAAACAAAAGAAAAGTCAAAATTTTGAGCAACTTTTAGAGTTTTATGAATCTGAACAGATTTCAACACAACATACAGGCCACGTATTATCAGCAACGAAGCCACCAGTGAGAGTTGGTCTTTATCAGAACTCGTACTCAATCAAATGCTTATTTACGCTTTGTATGCTGATAGCCAAAACACAACATAACAGCAGTGGCGTTTATAGAAGCCAGACTAGTTGGCCTCATTTTATTAATCTTCGCTGTAAAACCGGCTCTCTTTACTTCTCTGGCACTCATCTGCATGCTAACGCCAGCGCGTACGGCTTGCCGGGTTAGCTAACGGAATGTAGCATTAACCTACTTCCTGTCCCTTCGTAAATGAAAGCAGAATTCGGGCGGTCTACTTTCGAATAAATTTAAGGCGAGCTCTTACCTTTTATATTAAGTTGAGCTTAGGTCTGGACAACGATAAAGAAACTGTTCGGTTCGAAACGAGTTACAGCATCTGGAGGTAAATGGAGACGGATGCCCGAGAGGACACAGAGACGACGTTGACGAGATCACACCCTATCAGCCGGGTATGCACTCCACTAGAATGACGTGTTACTCCAAGATCAGGCGTGTCCTATTGGCTCGCATTTCCATGACGTTCGTACGTCATGCTCAGCGTATGCAGCGGAAGCGTACAACTATGGGAAAATGAGTTGTTTAGATCCACTGCAGCAGTAACGTAAGCTCCGATAATCTCGGAGTTGTAGAGCTTGTTATGTCCACTGAAAATTTCGTACTGTGTGATAACGTGTAGTTCGACAATTGTGCGGGACTTGTATTATCTCACTGTACTGACACATGTACATTTAGATGTACTAATGAGTATTTTAGCTGTATGCCACTTTTCTTCTACTTTACTAAATTTCAGAGAGAAATAATGAACCACATGCTTTACCTTATATATATTTCAAAAGTTACTGTTCATTTCAAATAAAGGATTGCAATTATCATTTTTTTTAAAAAATTTGTTTCCTACACACAGTCGTCAATATGTTCAATAAAAATGAACAAATGGTTAATGGTTACTACCCATTCTTAGTACATTAATACAAATACTACTATTTCTACTACTACTACTCACTTCTATTAATGTGGTGTAGTTGGGGTGTATAAAAGAAGAAAACAAATAGATGAACATCAACGAAAGCATTATTACTATTATTATTATTTATCTTTTGTGCTCAAATATGGGGGCTTTTGGTCCAAACCACTTAATATAGCAACACCATACCTACCTATTTCCCACAGAGGAAAGTTCCGGTATCTAAAATATCAGCGGCTTACAATTTGAAAATCACAGACAGTAATTTAAACTTAACGGACTACACGGTGCAACATGAGGCAGTCCAGTGAGGCTACAGACATCAGTGGATAGCCTGTTGCTTAGTTTTAGAGTATAACCTGTAAAGGTGATTATTAATTAATTTATTATTATTATCTTTTTGGCGCTTATACAGCCTATGTTTTCTCCTAAATCGTCACACTTGCAGAAATGATCTCGTTGGTGGAAAGTACCAGAATCTTACTTCAGAGTACCCCTGCAATTTCAAGCGAAGCATTTCAGAACAGTTTGCAATAATTTTGAACGTTAGGTGGCGCTGCAACCAAACTATGATTTCGGTGAGGCTCAAGCCCCCGGAGGGAGAGACCTGGAGAGAGAGAGGGAGGGAGAGAGAAAGGGGAGAGCTGTTTCCTCTCCCTGTGTTTCTGCTGTGCACAGCGGACTATCTCCTCTCTCTCGCAGTGTGCTGAGCCTAGATGCGGCAGGTGTGTGTGTAAACCGAAGCTTTTCTCACTTTGACCACCTGACCGACAGAATCTGGATTCTAATGCATATCGGCTGCGCACAGAGTCCATTTCGGCTGTGAGGATGTTGCAGTGATAGTAGAGCATCTTCTCCGCTGTATCGCACCCAGCCGGCATCGTCAGCTGTTGCTCTAGGAAGAGAGTGGAAGAGTGGGGAGCAACAGAAAAGGCCAAACTATGCGACTGATTTACAATCGGTAACCGTTTCCACCCTAAGTCGATCGGGGAGCGGATGCGAGCAGAGGTTGTCAGCGAGCCTCTAAGTATTTCTGCCCTTTGTCGGTACCGGAGGAGCTGTGCCAATGGAGAAAGCGACTCCACCGCCCCAGCCTGGGCTTCAGCTCTCGATAGCGAAGACTGAAAGTCCAGCAGAGGACATCTCCGGTCTGACTGACGAGGAACTGCTCAAGTGGACCAAGGAGGATCTGGTGCGCCGACTCAGGCGGTCTGAGGCCGACAAGATGAGCGTGATTCTGGACCACGGGAATCTCATCCGGGAGGTCAATCGTAGCCTCCAGCTGCACTTAAACGAAATCAGGGGGCTGAAGGTGAGGGGGCGCGCATCGGTGAAGGATGAGATCATAGGCTTGGAGCACACCTGAGAACGCGCATAGCAGGAGCAATGCTCGGCTGTTTAGAGAGCGCCTCTGCAAACATGGTGTGAGAATAGATGGTATATCTGAAGTTCAGGGTGCCATTGTATGGGTCATATGCGATCATTTGGGTTTAGATGGATGTAAAGCATATGTGCACTTTTGCACATGCAGGCGCTAATAAAAGCCTCTAGTATGCATTTTAACTTTTTTTGAGGTGGGAAATACGGGCTTTTAAAGTGAACTAAAAGGGGAAGGGATGTTTGTGCTTGTTAGCAAAATCAATACCAAGCTGTGCCCTTTCCACTCAGATAGAGCAATGACGAGTAGGTTTCACTTAAAAATGCTTTCTTCTAACAGTAGTGTCCGTCTATAAATCAGTGGATTTGTTCACGCAGTGCTCAAATCTGATCTTGTCTTCGCATACTTTAGATTCCTAGAAAATTCCTCCACATAAATCTACAGCATGTGGAACACAGAATCAAGGGGCAGATGCTCTGAAACTGTATGCAGGCTTTCTCCATTTCAGTAACCTTTACCCAGTGCCTTCATTTTCTAATAAAATAATTATGGCACAGTGTCCACAGTGTTTACAGTTAAATTCTGAGAATCAGCCTGGGGTTGTCTCAGCTGAAGCACATCGGGATCATTTGCTTTTCTTGGAGACCTCGTCACCTCTCCACCCATCCAAGCAGCCTAATTACACAGGAAAGAGCTGGAGGGTACAAAAGGGGGAGTAAGTAGGAGATGGAGGATAGCGGAGAGTTAAGTTGTTACAGAAGAGGAGAAAAGAAGGAGGTCTTTTGGAGGTGAAGAAAGAATCTTTAAGTAAATGTTGCTTAGTATAAAATGTTTAAGGCATGTGATTTCATTTCCATGACCTTGCCTCATTTCTGTGTGGCCTTTTCATCTCCTACAGCTGAATCTAATCTACATTACGTATTTCACATGGTACACAGTGAGTCACTGCATTTATGGGAAAGGACATAGGATTAGGATTTCATTTCATTATGATTGCATACACCATTTGATTGCTATCTGAAAGAGCAGTGAAATGTATTCAAATTGCACAATGGCTTCAGTGATTTAGTTGAAGTTAAGTAACCCATGAAAAATGACTTTGTTTTGCAACATTTCAAAAACTAATTTGTGTTCCTTAAGGAGCTTTTTTTCCTCAGGCTTTCTGGTTCATACACATAAAACTGTGTGTCGCTCTTTTCTAATTTCTAAATTTCTATTATTTTTCTTCTTGCTTTCACAGGACATTAACCAGAAGCTGCAGGAGGACAATCGTGAGCTGCGGGACTTGTGCTGCTTCTTAGATGATGATCGTCAAAAAGGAAAGCGTGTGTCCAGAGAGTGGCAGCGTCTGGGACGTTACAGTGCCAGCATAATGCGTAAAGAGGTGACCCTTTACCTCCAGAAACTCAAGGAGCTAGAGCTTCGACAAGAAGAGGTAATCCGGGAGAACCTGGAGCTGAAGGAGCTCTGTCTTCTACTGGATGAAGAAAAGGGGATAGTAGGTGGTGGAGGTGGCATTGGGGGAAGTGGAGGTGGAGGCAGTGTGGGAATGGGAGGGTGCCGTAACTCCATAGACAGCCAGAATAGCTTGCTGCTAGTGCCTGGCCAGGGGCTGCTAATGAGAGACGTAGGGGATGGAAGCAGCACTTCCAGTGCAGGAAGTGCTGACAGCTCTGATCACCCTCACCATAAACAGCCTCACCTGGCTGCAGGAGTGGGTGGGGTTGGCAGTGGTGGGGAAAAAGGAAGCCCTGAGCTTCTACATAAACCCAGGTGTAGCAGCATCAGTGGAATAGGAGGTGTAATTGGAGGAGACAGGGAGGTGTCCAGTCCTGAGCACCCAGCTGGGCGCCATCGGAGTACAAGCCTGGAGTACCCATACACCCTCCCTCAGCTCTGCCGGCCCCGCTGCGGCTCTATATCTGTGCCTGACCATAGCCGGGTCATGCGGGGCCTTAGTCCTGAAAAATATGGAAGGAACGTGGGCCACCGAAGTCCGGAGCAGCACCCCAAGCACCACAGCTCTGACCTCGTCCTGGGCCAGAGGCAGCACTTCCTAGGTCAGGGAGGCACCGGGGAGCTCTATCAGCGGCACAACAGGAGCAGCATCAGTAGTACAGGATGTGGAAGCCCAGAGCCCCGGCAGGCACATTTGGGGACTGGAGAGCACCATGAAAAGGGCTGTTTCATCCAGGGGGGCAGCCCGGAAACTCACAGGCACCAATACAGCATGAGCCCTGACCATGTGAAGTTTGGCAGCCCAGTGAGGGAAGGGCAGAGGAGGCCGGCTGGAGATGAGCTGTCACCACATCATCGGAGCATCTATAATGGCATGAATGGTAGGTTTATTTGTGCCTTGTGATGTGATCATATATACTGATCTTCTATTTAACACCTAGTTTTTCCATGCACACACCCCATTAAAGTCAAGTGAATGATGTTGCCCTTGCTTGTCTTTTAAACATAAAACATACATATAGCAAGCTGAAATAAACTGATTTATACACCTAAATGAGTGGCAGGAGACACTATATCAAAATAAGTTGAACTGCCAAACATACCGCCTTACTTATTGCACTTATTATGAGTGTATATAAAAAATAGGCTAATATATATTCAAGTGTTTACATGTTTTCCACACCTTAGTCACTAAGTTACTAAATCAATGTCCATACTCTGAAGACTTTGAAGCTCCCAAAACTCCTTACTTCTGTTCTCTCTAATTGCTTTGCATGATTTAACATTGAAAATAATCCCTATTTACCTCATACTGGGCCTTGATGCTTCTCTCGACTCCATTCTCTATATGAAATTAGCTGTTTTTTGTCTTTTTCTTCCCTCAAGGACAACTTAGCTTTGAGCCAACTTTCTCATAATTGTTGCCTCTCATAAAGAGAAAGTTTGGATAACAAACTCATCTCTTCACAGCTGAGTGCCCACAATGGCCATATTAAGGATATCCCCTGTCTTGAGCATTTAAAGCAGTCTGAAGCCTGAGCTTTTTAGCTCACAGCGATTACTTGTGCATACAGTGACCTCATTATTTGAAACTTCGACCAAGCTAAGTATAAGTCAAAAAGGAATGTAGGCTAAATAGAGTCAAAACTCTTAATTTTTTTTCTGTAGCAGACTATTTGTTGATATTGCAGAACATTTGTTTTAATATTTACCAGTTTCTTCTGTTTTACACTTAAGATTTATTACCATTAAATTTATATACTATCAGTGCTACTTTTTGGTGGGCATATTGAGATGCTTCCTATACAGATGGTGAAGGCTGAACAGTGTGAAATATTGTAATCAAATAAATATTTCAACATATATAGATATACAAATATACTTAAGGATGAAAAGTGTAGCATTTCAGGGTTTAGTGTTACAGTTTGTAATAGTGTAGAGGTCGTTTCTTTCTCTGTAAATGCAGACATTTTCTAAAATGAGATTTACAGGTTAGTTTGGAATTGGAATACACTTGTTTGATTGAGAAAACTGAGATACTCATGCTTATTCTGACTGCTGCAAAATTTACAGCATTATTGATTTTTTTTTTCATTTCAAGAGAAATGTGGGCTGACTCGGGACAAACTGAGAAAAAAACAGGTATTATATGAATCTTTCCAGCTCAAATGATCCACGCACAAATTTGAGTTGTAGCATTGCAACTGTTGCCACACAATGATGAATAAACCTATTAAATGATGAATTACCTCTAAATCTTTGCTCCATTCACATCCATCTCTGAGAGATCGTGGGGAGCTAAGGATGATGAGGAGGACGAAAAATCAAAGTACCAACTTGGCTGCTGTTTAAATACCCCACAGTGGCTGATAATGATTTCTGGAGTCCGGGGGGAAAAAGTGCTGAGTGGCACAGAGCTCTCAGATGCTAAAGGACAAATTCCTCAAGGTGAAATATCTACCTGACTTTGCAATATAAGCTTGAAATTACAAGAGAAATAGAAACAATTTACACAGAGCAAACTCAACTTTTATAGCGAGGATTTTAACTGTTTTTATTACCAGATGATGACTCATTTATGCCAACTGGATAATTATATGTTTACCTAACAATACGCAATTAAAAACTTTACAACTTCAAAGAGGTAGTACACACATTTTGTTGCTTTTGAGCAGCTTTGGGGGCAGGGATAGCTTAGTAGGTAAAGTGGTGGCCCCATGATCGGAAGGTCGGGGGTTCGAATCCACTGAATGGTTACCCTGAGGTACCCCTGAGCAAGGTACCGTCCCTACACCCTGCTCCCCGGGCGCCCAATGGCTGCCCACTGCTTTACAGAGTGAATGAGTTAAATGCAGAGAGGAATTTCCCCACGGGGATCAATAAAGTGTACATAAAACAGAATCTGACAAGTGACCTATTGGTGTCATCAGGGTGGTACGGTGGTTAGCACTGTTGCCCCACAGCAAGAAGGTCTTGGGGCTTTTAACTTTTTGTGGCACTGATTATCTGTAAAACCCAGTGTAATACTAACAATGTCTGCCTCCAGAGCCACCTGAAATTAAAGCACTAAATGGCCAGTGAATGCATTTTAAGACACAGTAGAGCCATGGTGACCTCAGAAACTACTGTACAGTATCAAGCATGCTCTCTTTAGCCATTTTGCAATCTCTATGGATTGCGCTGGATTATTATAAAGACACACACAACTTTGATTTGGATCATAATTCTGTTTCTATTTTAAGGCTCAGCACAAACTGTAGCTCTATGAGAGATTTCAATCTTGATGTAACCTGAAACCCATATGATGTCTGCAAAAGCCACGCCACATTAATGCCTCACAAATCCTTAACTGGAAAATGTTGTGAGTGCACAGGGCCTGGTAGTTTGCCAACTGTGGCATAACTGTTGTGAACTTAGCTCGGAGTGAAATGCATGCACCAAATAGCCGTTAACCAGGGCCGTAAAGACTTCATTAAGCCTGTGTATGACAGCGGCTGAGCATGTGTGTGGCCTGTGTGAAGTCGTATTGGTATATCATAGCTTGTTATCTGTCACAATTGATGTTTATCTCCATCATGAACATGTCGCTACAGGGCTTCCATGCCTCCACTAACCTGACAAGGGAACTAACTTTAAGTGTCACTACAGGATATTTACACTTAGATAGAGACATGCAATCAACACGTTGCCAGAGGATGATGCTTTTTCTGAAGTTAACACAAAAATACCACCCATCTGATGCTGGCAGATTAGAATCCACTAAAATGCTACTTAAACTAATACAACTGAAGGAGAATGAAAAGGACAAGAAAGATGAGTAGATACAGAAAAAAAGATGTGTGGGGTAGGAAACGTAAAGAGAGCAGATTTGTGGCGATATCCCTTTGTGTCATACACTGACCTAACCTTGCTGCCATGTCCTTTTTTGGATGAAGAGGGAATTTAATTCCTGTGACGATGTAGTACACTCCACTCGCTTGGATTATCCTCTAAGCCCTTTGCACAGCATTATTTCATTTTTTATGATCTTGCATGTATGCGTGTGTGTGTGTGATTTGGGTGGATGTGCTAAAGTCTCCCAGGGTCAGTGTAGCGATGAGGGTTTATTTTCTGACAAATGAACGTCTCATATTGATGTAAAACTCAACAGTAGCGAAGCTCAGGCCATTTAAATTCCTGACAAAATCCACAAAGAAAGCAAAACAACACTCTGACCTCTGCAGCCTTTTAATACAATCTGCTGCAACATCTTTCAGGAAGCTTATCACACATAGCCTATTCTGTCATTATTACAGTCAGGAGGAAGGAATACCAACAAAATGAAAGTACTCATGCTTTTACTTTGGTTCAACTCCGAGTTTCTGCCTGAAGAAAAGAACCATTATCTTATTTTCTCATCTTGATGATATATATCCAAAAGTATATTGACTCATTTATATATAAAAAGGGGCATTACAAGGAATTACAAATGAAATCAGGCCATGGCACTATAAGCTTTAAAGCAGCAGTAATTATTGGCTTGCAAATATTAAATTGCAGTAAACATTAAAGGCCGTTTTGACTTTGTATGCGATGAGGAGCTTTACAAATAATCAGTAACAGCAAAAGATCAATTGTGACTCATTGCACAAATATCTGCCTTGTGATAAAATCCCTCTCTGATACTAATCAGCCATGAACACTACAGTCTCCTGACCCAGACTGCAGGGATGAATGTTCACTAAGCCTACAGGATCTCTGCACTGCAGAGGGTCTTCTTCAGAAAAAGAGGAGAGACTTAATCATGTTTTCTGCTTTAGCAATCACATGTTCTGCATATTAGCTTAAGCTGCTCAGATGATCAGGAGGAGAAAAATAGGCTGCATGGGAAAAGAAAAGATGGTGCAGTGTGTGGGGAAACCTTTGCTCTATTTTCTTACAGTACATACAGTACTGCAGATGTGTGGCACTCTATCTACTGTATTTGTAGTTTGCTTGAAAAGTGTGTGTTTGTGATGTGTGTTGTTTTAATGAAATAGCTCAGTTTGATGTGATACATGCACAACACGAGCCTTCTCAGGTGACAGATCAAAATAAAGATGCAGTATAATGTCTAACATTGTAATGCAAGCTAGTGCTACATAATGGCTAAACCACAGATATATGAGGCTCTCATGTAATATTTGATATCAGTTTAGGCAGAATATTAGTAAGCCCATATTAGCCTTCCAAATACCAATAAAGCTACATTTTTCTGCTAGGCTATAGCGTTATATTGCATACATTGAATATGAATGTCAGCAGAATATAATTCCTGTTTGGATGATTTGCTTACACTCGAATAAGAAACAGCATATAGGTGTAATATTTTGGTGTTTTATTGTTTATATATAGAAGGTCTAACCCATTAGTCTGACAAATATAATGTTATGGCAGGTAATGGGTTTGGTGGAGCATAAAATTTGTAGTAAAGAGTCGCTAAAGTTAGCTGAAACTCTAATATAGTAACATCCACCTCCCACACAGTGGAAAAATAATGCACAGTAGAAATGCTGAAGAAAGCATTTTCTAATAAAACCCCATGAAACAACCATAAAATAATAAACAGAAAGTGGAAAGAACTCAGAAAAAATCTGTTAAAGTCTTTGATTTAGCTAATTAGCAAGACATTAGCTTAACATCACCTTATATGCATACACAGTTTAATCCAGTACCTATAGTTTAGTGTTGTAACTTTTTTTAATTGAAGAAACATAGAACAGATTTATGGCAAACAACTACATACCTTTGCATTTTTTTCCTATTTAAGTGTCAGATAAAGTTCCATTTAGGATTTCTCTTGGGTACTCCCAGCCCGTTCGCACTCCCGAGGTGTAATTTAATGATTATTTGTCAAGTCCTGCGGCGTTCCTGAGGAACGCGAAAGGTGACCGTCCGCGTTCTTATGCTATGCGCCGGGTTATGGATGAAATCCAGCAGAATCATGCTCCCGTGATAATACACGTTCCAGCCATGTATTCCAGCCCTAACCCTAACCTTATCCCTAACCTTAACGTGTGACGTTAGTGTTTTCCAAAGCGATTTAAGTAAAACGAACATACATGTGTAGATTCATTCCAAACGTTTTTTTCATTTTTCCGACCTCGTAATGTAGGGACATGTTGGGTACCCGGAAGCGTAACATATTGACGATTTGTCACATAGCGTAAAATGTTACGCTTTGGGAGTGATAAAGTGTTGGTACTTCACATTTCTAGGGAGAATTACTACCCGTGAAGCACATGGCCATCCAATGGCATACAAATTGACCAATGAGGTCCATAATATTTTTTTATAAATACCTTGATGAATGCCACAAACTGAAATAATTCAGTCAAACCCTAAAGTTGTTCTGTATTCTGCAAGTGCCACTCAAACCTTTACCTTGAGATTTAATTTTTTACAAATAGTTTTCAAAATACGCTCAACTAAACACATTTTTCCATCCTACTTCAGGCTTGTGGCCATTTTATCAAATCTCTCGCTATAACCCTCTTTTAGTTTTCTTTTTTATATACTCAAGAGGAACTGACACGCTCTGGTCCTCCATTCTCAAGCATGTGATCGAATTAGCAACGACCAATCCACTGTCTCATTCCATCTGTTAATCTCTATAATTGTGGCATTAGTTCAGACTGTCCAGCTCCTCTGGCTGTTGCTTAGAAGTGCTGCTGTCTGTCAGTGCAACAGGAAATCATCACTGAAGCTGTGGTCTCAGATAATGTTCTCCCTCGCCAGTGTCGTTGAAAAGCTAGTCTCTCTCTCTCTCTTTCTCACTCTCACTCTCTCTCTCACCATCCTAATTGGCTGCCAGTGTGAACAACCAGCTGTCGGAAAGAGAGAAAACTCTGATTACAAAGCCCTGTTTCAGGAGGAAGCTGGAGGATGTGGTGTTTGCCAGGCTGAGCTAAGGAAAGAGGGTTGAGGAAGTATTTGAGTGGATTACTGGCTGTTTTCTTCCCCTCCTTCTCTCCCTCGTTCTGTCTTCCTCTCTATAATACATCTTTTTTTTCCCCTCTTACTCCACTCTATCCTCTTCTTCCTTGCTTGTCTGCCAAGGCGATGGATGGAAAGCATCCCTTGAAAATTTGTCAAGTCTCGCAGTCTAAGCGGCCTGGGGAAACTCAAATGTTTGTCACAGCTGCTTGGTATGAAAGGATTTAGGGGAGCATTAGGCTGGTGTAAGTCAAATGGAATAATATTATAACCAGACAGCCTCATCTGCCCTGACATTCCAGCTTTACCTTTCAGAACTTCTTGAACTTGCTTACAAGACAAATGCTGCGAAGACCAACTAATTCTGATTCTAACCGTTTTTTGTTTTACAGTCTATCAGTAACTCAGTAACAGTAACTCATTTTAAAATCCCATGGCATTGGATCTTTCTGCAAATAAGAGATGAATGTTTAATTTACAAGTTGAGTAGGCATTCCCTTATTGATGTCTTCTATCATTAAAAAATTGGTTAAAAATTCAAAGATGCTTTAGAGTTAAGGCCATCAGAGACATTCAATTCTCAAGGTGGATGTCTTTATCTGCAGAGGGGAAAATGTTACTTTTAAATGTTATCATGGCCTTTGAATTTGTAATCACATCTGAGACCAATTATCCCAAACACCCTTGCCTATAGGCCATCAGAGCAGCTATTAACCCAGGAGTGCATGATTAGGCATTTTGTTTATCTTCCACTGGTGCATATCATTGTCATTTTTAATCAAGCTGCTGTAAGCTTTGTCAGTTTAAAGCCTCCTCCTCCCGGATGCAGCAAAAAGCCATATATTGCCTCTGCAACTCTCAGACAATGCCAGATCCACACAAATACTCATGACTGTGGTAATGTCAATGGGAAATGGGGTGTAAAATGTGTCTAACATAAAAACAAAAATTGTTTTCAGCAGACTAAATTATAAATTAGAGAAAGGAAAGGAGGATGATTTTGTGCTGCAGATTTAGGAGAGATGAGCTCATAATCAAATATCTTTCCATGCATGGCTTTTAGAATCACATTGTCTACACTGTGGCATGACTGATGTTATGATTATGGGTTCATAAAAAAAAAAACATAAGAAGATAACTCTGAATTTTTGATTATGTCGGGCATTTAACTATTCTAGGATTCTCCTAAACATTTCCCCCACCAGCAGCTCGTAAGTGGCTCTTTGAGTTATGAAGGAGGCTGCTTGGCGCATACTAGCGTTGCTCCGGCCCAAACCCCAGAGGTATGTGACAAATGTTGCACAGTAGCCCCACTCATCCGGTAGACATGCAAACCCAGTGGAATGGAGAACAGTCTTTGTCCTCTTACGCCATGCCAGTGGGGAACAGCCCACTGAGCTGAGAGGAAATTAGCTTGCTAGGCCAGGTAATTAACTGAAAGTTGAGTGGCTGCCATGTATGAGGGCAAGACTGGGCCTGAGGGAATCTCTCACAGTCCCAGAGTCACCAGCAGTAACCACATTTTGCTACTGTTACATTTACTTCAGTTGTAGCTGTGTGCCATTCTGAGAGCTGTCAGTCTGAGAGTATCAGGCGATGAGGTGCGAGTGAAGGAGGAAAGTGAAGCTGGACTGATACACCTAAGTGACGCATGGGAAGTATGCAGGTGAGGCTGTGAGAAGAGGGTTTTGCAGATTTTGGGTGTCTTTGATTTTGACTTGAAATAAATGTATACATTTTGGGAGCTTTAGCTTAGTGATCACATAAATTGCATATTAAATTAAGGTTAATTTACCTTCACTTTCACTGGCAGCAAATCTGTGGTTTTTGCTAATGTGGTCACATATTTCTGGATAAGTAAAATTCATTAGAGCAGTCTAAGATTGATCTTCAAGTCAGGGGTTCAAAGTCAGACAAAATGCTTTTACTTTCTTTCTGAAAGTAAGATGTGACAATTTCACATTTCTATTAAAAATATCTGTCATGTTGCTTTTTAATTATTTGTTTTAAATGATTTGAATCTGTTTTCAATTGTTTTAGCCTGCTTTTAAATGTTTATTTAATCAAGTTAAATAGATTTTTTTAACTTCTTCCCAGTCTTGTGTAGCATTCACTGAAATTAAAAAACAAAACAAAACACGAACAAAATATCAATTTTTTTTACTTTAAACAAAATTGGCTGCCTTAAAAACTACAAGTAGTTATATCAAATTAAAATTCTTTGATTCCCCTTTGAAACACAGAAATAAAACACAATATTTTGTGTTTTAACATCATGTCAGAATCAAGCTGTAACAGCACGTAGTAAGTAGTGAGGAATCATGTCTTCATTGCAAAAAGCCACATTTATGTTGGTTGTTGTGTAATCAAAATATAAAACTCTGCTTTAGTTCATCTGTCATTATCACTGGTCCTGCCCGACAAAGTATGCCTCTGTTTTAAAGCCCCTGATATATTCCATTACATAATTTAAATTTTATGTTTGTGAATTCAACTTTTAATCTTCAAGAGAAAGAACCTATTATTAATTCTTTATAAGGGTTCAGAGTCTTGTATAGGGCTCAGTTAGCTTGTCTATGGTTTGTGCCAGTTGTTGTGCATTGCCACTGGTCATACCACGCTGCTGCTCCTATCAGAGCGATGGCTTTTATAGCTCAGCTGTCTGTTAAAAATGAGATAACTTATCAGGAATATAGCATGTTGAAAGGATGCAGTTATCTACTTCCTGGGGCATAAATTATCTAATGCCCATTTTGTGTGTTTGAGGTAATGGTTTTCCTGATTTACAATAAGGCACGTGTGGAGCTTCCATTACTTTACATTATGTTAGACCATGAAATGATTGGCACCACTGTCATTATATTTATGTCGTTATCTCTTAGTAGTTCTCTTTCAGCGATGTCTTTTGGTCTGTGAGATTTCCTCTCCGAGATATTTAAATCAATTTCATTACCCCGACCCCCCACTGCTCCAGACTGACTGGCTCATTTCCTTTACAGTTATACTAAAAGGTACATTTAATCATTTAATTACCTGGCTTTGTGAGAACTTTAGCTGCAAATAAAGCATCTAGTACACAGAATTTCTCGGGTTGCTTTAAATGACAATAGATGGTCAGTAGTTTTACTAAATGATAACATAATGATGAGTTTCCCAGAAACAGCTTAATTTTGATCTCTTAATATTCCGCTAATGTTGTCTTTTTATCTTATATTAATAAGTGCTAACAAAATCTTATTTTCACTTTTTCATGTGAGAAGAGCTATGTGAGAATATGGGGGGGGTGTAAGAGCAGAATGTAAATTCACATCCACACGTAGATGTTAAAGTAGACAATGTTAATACTGGCTCATCCTTAACACTCAGTGTGACAGATGGTTACCTGTGCTCTATATTGCATAATATTGTTTTGAAGAAAATGCATAAATTGTTACAGTGCATTGCATTATTTCTAGCTAAATCTAAAGGCTTTTAATATGATACAAATGCAAAAAAAAAAAGCATTATTGTTGTTTTTAATAGCAAAGGAAGGGACCGCCTGAAAATGTGTAAACAAGCTTCAGCCCCAGGGCATGGGTCATCGAGGTCCCAAGGCTTTTGGAAGATGAAAAGCCAGACCCTTTAAATGCAGACCCTTTGTGTCACGCAAAACCGCAAAGAATTCTGGGATATTTGAATATCTAATTCAGAGCTGATGAAATTACCAGTATTGTTTCTCATCCCCACCCCTCTAACTGGCACACGCATCGCAATCCTCTATACGCTGCTCTGTGCCCAGTCTGTTATATTATTCATCAGCACTGTGGTGTGATGGGTGGTGACATGTTAAAATAGAGCAACAGCAGTTTATCTTGTGAATGTCTGCTTAAATATTTAATTTGCCTTTTGAGGATCATAGCAAAACACTACAGCAGTGCATGGAACAACAACAAGCTCTTGTAGAACTCGAGGAGATGATGTGAAGCTTCAACACAGAAGACAAAAGCAGCAGAAGAAAAATGAGAGACTACAGTTTCTATCTATAAACCATCATGAAAGAAGTCTCCTTTGTTCATGAAGTTAATGTCTTCAATTTAACTAAATTTTGCCATAATTTAAGCACTGCTAGGCCAACGTAACCGAACAGGCTTGTTATTCAAAAAGCGATGTCTTTGCATGTGTTTACACGTTGTTTCGTGAGTGTGCACCGTCTATTTGATGTATGTATTTCTTTCTGAAAGCACACACAAATGCAAACACACACACAGACATCCCTCGTAGGCTCGATCAGCCAACGGGGCGCCAATTATTCACCTCTATTCCAGCGAGTTTCATGCTCTCGTGTCTCCGTGGTCTACTTCAGCTGAACAGTGAGCCATGCAGCAGACACATGGGCTTCAAGTTATTTGCTGTTTCTCCCTGCTGCCATCACTTACTCTGTTATAGTTCTCATGCCTCAGTTGGCCATTGCACATTTATTATAGCAACATGGCAAAAAAGGCAGCTTAAATTAGGGAGGTACTGCTAAAAGCCACGGTTTGTAGGATTGAAGTTAAAGCAGATAAAAATATGTTAAAAAAGAAGAATAAAGAAGAACAATTTCAACCGATAACACTGGACTGAAAAATCTTCTCCTAAAAGTAGTGAGTGACCAATATGTAGGTTACTGACTTGCTACTGGGTTTAGTGTCACTTACAATTGAAAGAAATACTTATGTTGAAAGTAAGTATTTTTTTTAATATAGCATTAAATTGATCAGGAATGTTGTCACTGACAGTTAATAATTATTGATATCACCAATTACTTGTTCTTTTTGATTAGTGGCATTTCAGGCCAAGTTGCAAAGAAGGCAGTTATATCATGGCACAGGCACTGGCCAGTCTCAGGTATTTTATGTGAAACTCTACCTGGAAAGCCTGAAATCACTGGAATAACTTCTTTAGTGTTGATGCTGAGACCGGAGTTTGTCGGTACCATTACTGAGAACCTGTGTGGCCTCTGTTTTCCAAAGTGCACACTGTGATGTTTATGCCCTCTTGCTCAGTTGTGCACCATGTCCTCCCATTTCTCTTTCTATTCTGGTTAGAGCCAGTTTGTACCGTTCTGTGATGGGGGTAGTGCACACTGTTTTTAGCAATATCTCTCATGTAACAGGCTTTATTGCTTAGAACAAGGATGCTGTGTTGATTTTCAGAAGTTCTCCTTCCATTTTAGGAGTGTAATCAAACCTGCAAAGGCTTCTGCTCCAGGTGCTCAAAGAGCTGAATTTATTGCTGTGATAGAATTTTGATAGATGGAATTCATGATTTAACTAGCATTAGGCCTACACTGTGTGCTGAAAAACAGTAGCAATATTTGCTGTGCAAGGTGTTGATATGCCATTAAAAATCACGTATGATACGTATATATTATTGTATTAAACATGCTTGTCAGATAGTCGTAGATAAAAACAAATGTCCTTTTATTGAAAGAGACAAAAAGAAACAAAACAATTACAATTTCTTGGTGAATCAAGGTTTTTGGTGTACACTGTCACACCATGAGCTCAGTTGCTGTTTGTGAAATCTAGTAAGCAGATTTCTTTCTAATAAAGCTAATTTATCTTCTCATCTAATGCTAATCTTTTTTGTGTGAATTCTAATAACATAATTCATTATTTTCAGGCATATTCAGATATTTAAAGTAAAGTTTAAAACTATGTTGCATCCATCCATTTTTTTAATTGGTAATCCAGCTGGAGGCTGTGGAGTGGCTGGGGCTTTTACAGGGCCAAAGGTGGGGAAGATTTTGGACAGGCTGCCAGTCTGTCACAGGGCAAGCACAAAGACAGAGAACCACACACTCACATCTAAACCTGTGGCAAATTTGCAATCACCTATTCACCTAACAAGCAAGTCTTTGAACTGTGGGAATACCTTGGAAAGAATCCACACAGGTACAGGGAGAACATGCAAACTCCACACAGAATGGTCGGAACCTTTCCTTTACTGTGAGACTAGCCACTGCACCACTATTTAAAATACAGTCTTTAAGCGTGACAAAACAGTCCTGCAAAACAAAACAAAATTCAGTGTTGTTCTCTCTTTGTGTAATTTTACTGATTTAAAAGATAAGAACAGGCTCTGATAGCCTGGTGAAACCAAGTGTAACCAATTAGCATGTTGTTGCTGCTATATAGTGCTGCAGAGATGACCAAGCGGAACTGAAGTGGTACGAGCTTGAAGTCTGGTCTCACAAGACTGGGCATGGCCAAGCACAGACTCCACAAATACCCTGCATGTTCCTCTTTTCATTTGGTGTATGTATTACGGCCATGCATAATGTTATGCATTCCGAGCTTGCCATCACGCTCCAAAGTTGCACATAACAGCACAGACTTCAGCTGCCTGAGGGACATTAAAACAAGCCGCTCTCCTGCCAGATAGCTTCACTGACTGACTGACTGACTTTAGTTGTCTGTCTGACTGCCAGCTAAACGGAAGGTCACTGATCTACCATGCATCTCAACGGGCTTTCCTGCCCAGCCAGCCTGAATAATTTATATGGCAGATTTTTAGAAGATCTGAGGGAATGGCCACGTGAAATTACCTTGCATTGATTCTGTAAATTGAGAGAAGGAGAGAGAGAGATGAATAGAAAGCAACAGATCGAGGAGGACTGCGAGATGAGTAGTCCTGAGAGCAGGTTCATGTGTTTACTGGCTTGATTCACACATCAATAAAAACTTGATTACCGGTTTTGATAAATTATACAGATACCGTCATTCTGATTTGTTTTTGCAGCTCCTTTATTGTTATTGCTCAAAGCCAGCCTTCTTAAATAATTTTCAAGCAATTTTCATCAAAAAAGAGTCTTTATTTTGTTAACAAAGTGATAAAAGGTTTTGCAACTTCTTTATGAAGTGCAGGATTATGAGTTATATAAAGTTAATAATTTGGTGTCTGGTTGCTAAGGGAAAAGGGCTATATTCAGTATGGGAGCAGCTTCTCCCAAGCCAATCTTGCAGATCTCTTTGAGGGGAAATTTGGAGCTTTTCACTTGGGCTTTGGTGTACAGAAGCGACATTTATGAGAGCTTACCCCCCCCACACATTATTCTAGACTAATCATATTATCTATATACTTGACCCACTGCTAACCCCCTTCCCTCTACACATCTCTCGCATGCTGTTAAATCCAATTTTGGTTTTAACATTAGGCTTCCCCATAACAGAAGCAAACACCGCCTAAGTTTATTGTATGTTTTCTCACATTGTAACTCTCCTTCAAAAGGTCACAGGTGCTGGTTAGAATTCAGGAGGAGCAAGTTTAATTAGACGCTGATCAAGTTCTTTTAAAGGGATTCTCTGAATTTTGGCACACAGCTGGTGTGTAAACTGAACTGCACCATCACAAGACAGCAGTTTATAATCCTGTGACCTGTGTGTGTGAAAGCTGACCTTGAGACAGCAAATCCATTCAAGCCAATTGTTTCTGTGAGTTACGCAGCTTGAATCGAGTTACTTCAAGCTAACACGGTTGAATGGTTGAACGACAAACTTTTTCCTCCTGTGTTTTTTCCAGGTATATTCTGCACTTCTAGTTGTCTTTATACTGTGGTACAATTGAATTCAATTTTATTTATCTAGCCCCAAATAACAACAACAAACACCTCAAGGCATTATAGATTTATACAGTGACTATATATCATGTGCTAACATAAGCAGCTTATAATGACAGTCTGAAAGAGTCATGTAAAGATGTCTATCAATACTGCTTTTTAATGCTTTTTCTTGCCACTCTTGATCCTGACTAGATGAAGAATAGTCAAATTGTTTACATTAAAAAACCTGAAAATTCAATTTTATAATTGTTCTATAGTAACAAAGCCATTCTGAGTGTGAAGATGCCATGAAAATCATGAAACACATACCCTAGACATCCTAAGCTCTTAGCTCAGGAACAGAGGTGGCTTGAATAGGGAACACATGAAACTAATCTAATATGTGTTTGTATGTAGAAGTAGTAATAAGTGGCATATTAAATTTTGGGCTGATATATGCTAAAGTAAATTTTAGCATTAATACAAACCCGGATTCTGAAACTGCCCACAGACCATGTTCAGAGTAACATCTTCTTTCGAGTGTAGCAAATATCTAAATACAGTAAATATTGGCTTCACCTGTGTTAGCTGTGTGAGTAGAGAACGAGGTGCGTGTGACGGTGTACTTTTTTTTACCCTGTTTGTGCGCTTTAGCCGTGAAATCAGTCCCATTCCCCACATGCTGACCTCCAAGTGAAAATACCCCCCAGCCCACTGCTGCATCTACCCAACACTTTAAAGCAGTTTTCATATCTCTGTGTTATCTTGCCTTGTTCCCTGATGACCACACCGAGGGAAGGGGCAGGGAACATAGTGAAAGTGGCTACTGGAATCTTTTGCACAACTTGGCGGTCACAAGAGCATTATAAATCTTTAATGTGAGATGTTAGAGCGCCAAGGAGAGGAAATGTGCTGAAAACATGATTATGGACTCATGGGGAGGAAGAAACCGCTGGCTAGGAGAGAAAGAGATAGAGATATCAAGCAAGGGAGCAAGGATAAAAGAATTTTGAAGGGCAAAAGAGGTAAAGAGGGATAACATTTTTTTTGCAAAGTTTGGTGTGCTTATAGCAAAAACATTATTGCGCTGCTTTACTGAGTTGTGATCAGAACTTCTCGCAGAGCCATTTAAGTATGACAGGAAACTCAAAATGACGTCAAGAGCTTTCCTTGTGTTTAGGAAGAGCAAAGTTGATTGCAATGGTTCCACTGTGAAGGTGCAACAGTTTCACTTGCAGAGAGTGAAGTGAGCTACAACTAAACCCACATAATCTGGCAGTGGGGTATGCAAAAAATATCCTAAATTAGCACATCTATCTAACCATTACAAAGAAAAAATAATCAGCTATAAAAGGCTTAAACCTCAGTTTAACCTCCAGCAAATTTAAGTATTTGCCTTCAAGGTCACCTCAGTCTAGATGTTATATTATAGTACTTATGTAGATTTTGTAGGCCCTTCAGGGAGGAGAGAGCTCAGTAGGTAGAGCGTTCGCCCCATGATCGGAAGGTCGGGGCTTCAAATCGACCGAACGGCTACCTTGAGGTACCCCTGAGCAAGGTACTCTTCCTACGCACTGCTCCCTGGGCGTTGGATTGGTGGCTGCCCACTGCTGAGTGAATGGGTTAAATGCAGAGAGTAATTTCAGTACAGGTTTTGAAGTAGAGCCCATTTCATACCATCCGAAGTCTGATTCGTATTTGCTTAGTTTACTAAATAAAATTAAAAAAACCCTGAAAAGATATTATTTCAAAAGGCACTGTCTCCATGCTGCTTCCGCTTTAAATAGGTCACAGCAACATATAATACTTTATTTGGATCTTGTCTTATGTGGTCTAATCAGAGACGTCAAGTGTGCACTGTGCGCCTCCATTGTGAAGTACAATCCACCAGTCAAACCTGTTTCGTGTGAACTTGAGCTGGAAATTGATCGACTGCCTCGCTAATCCAAATCATGCCTGCTCGCCTTGAAACAAGTCTAATAACGCAGGTGCATTTTGTCTTCTGAACTTGCAGCAAAAAGGTGATTGTGTTTTTTCTCTAAAATGCCAAATTTTCCAGAGTCTCTCATTCTGCTCAGTCACTATGCAGGGTGGGCATGTGCTGATTGGCACCACTGTTCTAATAACAAACTTGCTGCATTCCAAGTTTGATTTCCGACATATAATTTAGCTGATAACAGAAGCTGCTACTCCATTAACATGTTTTATTTATTAGTCATGTTTCCTTGCTTTTGCAGTCTAACCAGACAGACATCAGCTCTAAATCATTAGATTAATGAGACAATCCAGTCTTGTCAAAACAACACATTCACGTCTCTTCCTCTGTCTCGTTCCTCTTCCTTTTTTGTCACAGCTTTGATATCAGCCGGCTGCTGCACCAACAACTGTAGAAATGTCAAGCTATGGGACAGGTAAGAATCCCTCTCCACCTTGTTTCTTTTTCATAAACTTTTTTTGTGTGCGTTAATTAGAATCTCTGAAAGAAGAAGAACAGCTAATGAAGGTCGTTGTCTCTTCTTTCCACAAGGGCCCATAATCCTGTAATTAGCTCCCATTATTCTATTTTGCCATACAGTGTGCTGCTTCCTTTAGCTTGCGTCTTGAAACCTATTTAGTCGGATGGAGGGATTTACATTAGAAGGATTTACATGAATAAATAATGGACTCTTTCAGTCAGGAGTGTTTGAAATACATACAAAACTATTTGGACTTTATTCTCTTGCTAATCAGGAGGTAATCTGGATCTGAACCCTACAATGACACAGGATCACAACAGATCCTGTGTCATTGCAGGGTCATTCCGTGACTTAGTCTGGTGCACTGCCTCCAGATGAGTAATGTGTTGGCATGCTTGATCTAGCCCAGGTGTAATCACAGTGGGTTTACTGTGGGACTACAGAGTTAGAGGTGACCCTCTTCTGTCCCCGTATGCCATCCTACATCTTCAATCAGTCCCAGCGGGAGGCCGAGATGGTTGTGTTAATATTTAATGACCGCGAGACAAGACGTACCTCCCCCTAGAGGACAGTTGGGGCCCCCCTTGGCCACCCTTGTCGTTGTTTAGTACACCAACACACACAAGCTGTAATTACAAGCCACATGCATGCTTATTCCCCCAAACATGAACTTCTCTAACATGCACATTAAGGACTGTTTGTCCTTTTTCTTTGCATTCGTATTTTTCAATCCATTACCTTTTCATGCCTGAGCCCAGTCCCAATTACCTTCTACAAAAACATCCGTGACTCAAGTGAAGAAAAGAATAAAGTGTACTTTTTGTCAGAAGATGATTTGCAAGCTCAGAAAAGGCAACAAGGATGTGCTAACAATGCGGACTGCAGTCAGGCCTTCTGGTCGTCCCTTGGCTCTCCACTGAGGTGGAGACAGACGCAGGCAGGAACAAAGGGATCTGTCACTGATAAGTAACACAAAAACCTGCAGAGATGAACATCTTACTCGCTCAAACTCTCTCTCGTGCTTGCTCTCTGTCCCCCTCTCTCTCTTTCATTCGCTCCCCTCAGCAGACATATGTAGCTAATGGCTATTTACCCATGCAATCTTTTTTTTTTGAGAAGAAGTAAAGAAAAAATAACTTTGAGAATCGGGGCTCAAATTCCTTTGTTGAAAGCTCACTCACATTTACAGCTGTCGACACTGCAAACTATTGTAAAAAAGACTTCCTTCAAGGTTAAACAGTGGAAATAAGAAGCTGGTGACCTGTACTTGTCCAGCAACAAAATACAGGCAATCTGGCCTTTTTCCACACAACAAATATTGACAGGAAACAAGAGTGTGCGTAAAATGTATGATGACTTTATTCCATTTAACTCTGTCATGTTCATTCTTGCTCTCTGTCATGCTGTCATGGCTTACTGGGACTCTCAGATAGAACTGAACCAGCATTATCATTGTTAGAAACATATCTGTTTTTCCTAACATAACAAGGAAAACTGCAAATATAGAAATAATTAACATAGCAATATATCTGTTATAACTCCTATTTATCATTTAAAAGCCGTTTTAATTAATGTCCTGTTCCGTGACCTGCACACTGAATAGGACTTTGAATTACACATGCTGTAACGCCCAAGCTTGAGATTAGTGAAACACTATCCCATACCACTTGAAAAATCCCTTCTTCTCAAGCAAATTAATGTGTTGCAGGACAGTGAACAAGAAAGATGTTAGGTTTGCACTTGTTTTTTAATATTCATGGATTTATATATTAAAATAAACTACAAGATTTTGAGAACTTCCAAAATATAAGATACAAAACAACCAGGACAAGCTACAAAAACACTGCAGACACTTCTGCCCAAACAAACTGGAAACAGTGCGTATATATGCTTAGCCCTTAGCACTCTGGTTTATCCAAAATCAATCCGGTTGGTTTTTGACATTTGTTTAGGTGTTTTTGTTATTGTGTTTGGGATTTAAAAAAGTTTAAAAAGATTTAAAAAGTTAAGATATTTAATAATAAGTTATTACAAACAAAGAACTCTTGAAATGAAGAGTCTCACAGCGAGCACATGCACCCCTGTGACCTCACACTCACTGATTTCAGTTATTTTTCCAAACACACATCATTGTTTCAGTTAGTTTTTATTTCTTCTAAAATGTCACTCAGTTTGATAAATGTTTGTTTTCAGACCTGCTTTTACTTTATAGTTAACTGCAATGGCATGTCTGTCTTTTCCTGTGCAGCTTTGACGCTTCCTCTTGACCCCAACTTGGCGACCCACGCCTCTCAAAGGGAGGACGGGTTGCAGTGAGACAGCCCTCCTGCATCTCAGGCCTCGATGGACACAAGCGCCCCTGGATGCCACCTTCCACAGCTCCGGATGGTCTGTAGTCCACGGCCTCATCCATTTCCTACAGCCGTTAAACAGCCTGCCTCCATGTTTTCGTTTCTACATATCGAGAGTTTGAGCAGACAGGGGTGGGAGTTTTTTGTTTTTTTTTCTTGAATGATATCAGTTTAGTTGGTAAGAACTTGTGATGACTGCCGCACCTAAATGGATGCAAATGGAAATCTCTCCCAGCCAACCGAGACATGGCTACCTCCTGGAGAGCACCCAGAGAGAAAGTGAGAGAGGCTGGGGATTGGTGTGAGTAGACGAAAAGGACTTTGCACTGTATGTGCTGCTACCCTCTGTTTACAAATGCAGATCACTGGTGGAGAAGCACATAAACCTTTCTATATCCTGCTGTTAAAAACCTTATTTTCCTACACTCTCCCATTTTTTTCTGCTCCCCCCTCCCCCCGCCGTCATCTTTAGGAGTGATCTTCAGTGTATGTAATGAGACTGGTGTAATCTAATGCTCTGTCTCTCAGTCTACAAATCCAGATGATCACATGATTGCCATCGTCTCCTCTCTCATTCATACTAAAAATTCAGAACTCTTTCAGCCATTTCAACTGAAGGTAAAAATAAGACAAAATTGTATATGTCAAAGATGTTCTAGCAAAGAAAAAAAACCACATCCTCTTCCTGTGTCTTAAACCAAGATGGTCAACATTACTAGCTGCTGACAGATGTTCTTATTCTATGAGATGCAATGTTCAGGTGTAATTTTTCTTTTTGTATTATCTTCTTTGCTCCCTCAAAGCGCCTATATTTAAGCTGGGGAGAAGATTATACATTTCTCCATGTTGTTTTTTTTTACAAGTCCAAGTAAAAAGTAGATTATTGGATTAGTTTTCTATATATCTATATATATAAATACTATATGACTATTATTTTTGACTTACTGGTATTAGAACTATTATATGAAAATGCATATGATACAGTATATCAAATAATAAATAGACTTCTTTATCTAAAAGTGGATTGTTGGTTCAATTTTTATTTGTGTGCTGATTGCGTGAGTGAGCTTTGCAGTTAAACGTCAGGTTGGAGTATAAGTTGGTTCACAGCTGCTGTAAATCAAAAGTTAGATGAAAAAAATATTATTCATCAACATAAATATAAGTTTAAAGTAATCAGTCGCTTGAAATACTATGAGCAGTTGCAAGAAATCACGTTAAACATGATAACCCGAAATGTAGCCACATCTCATTCTGTCAGATGGTAGACAATAGTACAAAAATGGAAACAATTTCCTATTGAATCACAGTTGCAGTTTGCTCTTCCTTCCTCTGCAGCTATAACCTTTCCTCATATCCTGCAACATCTGCTGCACTACTGAGAATTTCCGTTATAGCTGTGTGCCGGTCAGTGTTTATGGTTTGGTGTAAGGGTACGGTGTCCATGACACTCTGGTAAAAAAACACTGGTTTTAAATAAATATGTAAATCTTTAATACTGAGTTGCAAATAAATTGTCTAAAAGACAGCTGGGCATTTTCGCAAACGTCAGCTTAACAGAAGAAAGCAATGTGCTCGTTAGGCGCTACATTCAATAGCGCACTGATGCATATTTGGGAACCGTATGAGAACAAGACAAGTCTATGTTCATTGTAATAAAGGAAAATGTCAGCGTTTGCAGCACTGTCATTCACTGTTTTAATGTATCTGTGATAGAGTAAGGACAAGAAGGCTCTAAGGCACAGGGGAATAACTTCTTCCTGCTCTGGCTACACAGACAAAGTATTATGAGACTTCTTATTTGATATTAGTCTTGGAGTTGTATATGTATCCAAGTCAAGGTCAAATGAGGTCAGTTAAGTGCATAAATACAGTTGTATTAGACTCTGGGTTGACCCTCACTGGGTTGAGGTATACACTACCCTAATAGTGAAAATAATTGACGTTGATCTGGTTTGATATGATTGCTCAGAGTCATTAGGGTTTACTAATATGCCCCAGAAAGTCTCTTTAATGAGGGTCTGTCTTTCACTGGTATTTAAATCACATATCTTTACACTGCACATATGGGAAGTCCTGCTGGGGAGATGGAAGGATCTATAGTGTCTGATGGAAGTGAGTGATTGCCTTATGTATTAAGTGTTAAAGTGAAAAGGAAAAACATACGATGCAAACAAACAAATACATCAACGTGTGCACATCCTGTCTTAGTGTGTGTGTGTGTGTGTGTGTGTGTGTGTGTGTGTGTGTGTGTGTTGTTCCAAATACAGTCATCTATGAGGTGTGTGCATTTCAGTGAGCCAGTCAGCAGCAGGTTGATTAGGACACACCCATGCCTGCTCGTCCAGGACAAAAAAAGTGTGCGTGCTTTTATTGATTTGTGAGCATCTGTGTATGTGTTCCTATTTCATGATATAAAGCTGCAGGTTATGTGTTTGCGTAAGTGTGTGGGTGAGAGCATGCAGCGCCCTGATCTGCTCTGCTGCATTGCAGCACGTCCTGCCCAACCCGAGGTCGCCGTCGTCCTCCGCCAGGGCATTCTTCCAAGGTCGCAGCAGGTCAATCCTCCCCATCTGCATACCCAGCCACTGCAAGGGTAAATCTATAAACACCACACCAAATCTGTCAGCTGTTAGAGCAATGAGACACCAGTAAGAACTAACACAGAGATCAGACATGTAATCTACCCAGATGACCAGTCAATCAACCAGGAAAAGCTATCAACACAAAATGAACTACTGACACAAACATTTTATATGCAAACACATGCAGCTTGAGTCAGATACGGTGACACTTTAACTGGGAAGCTGTTAGCCTAGAGGAATTTAAACAGGGGAGTGCTTGGTTTGTGCAGTGCTACTGTATGTGTGTAGATTCAGCTTTAGACTTGGTAGAATTTAACAAAATTACTGGCAGAGATAATATGACTTCTACATGACTAGATACGCTTTTATATAAGGTTGGAACTCTGTTTAAAATTTTCTGGGAAGTGTGCAGAATTTATTATTTATAAGTCAAATGAAAAAATTAGATTTTTCATTTGTTACTGACAGAGATCTGACAGAGTAAGATTCATAGCTGTGTTTTGACACTACAAACCTTTCTACTCACTGTAAAAAGTACATTTATTACTATGTCTTGTATTGGGCAAATTTCCTCCGTTGCTCCACATTAAGCTCTTTTACATTAAAAGACTGGTATTACTGAGAGCCAGAAATAGGCTGTCTGGATGAGGATTCAGTAAAGAGTTTTAGGATAGACAAAAAGCTTTTGCAGCCATGCTTAGAACTTTGGGAAATCCATCCATGTGACTTATGCAGTCATTACTGACTTAACACTAATAGTAACACATATCACAACCATGCATGCTTATTTAAGCCATCTGGGCAAAAAGTAGAAAAAACCTTTAATTGCAAAATGTCATAGCAGCCATTTAATTGTTTATATTCTAATGTTTTGTTTCCATAAAGGCAGTTTGGGGTTGTGTTTAGTTTCATATCATCCCTGTACTCGCAAAACTTAGCCCAACTTTAACTCCAATACCATAAATTATTTTGGTAACAGATAAATAAAGAGCGTGAATTCACTAGAACTAAAAATGTTATATGTACCAGTGGTATTTATCCTCAAAACATTCATTAAATTGTCTTAATAATTTTTAATTTACATGTATGCATCTTTATGTTTAGCTAGGTAAATGTGAAATGAGTTTAGCGATTTGCAGAAATGTGAAAGCATATAGGGAAATACAGTATTTAAGGAAAAACAGAATCTCTTCCATTTCAACCTTGAAAGTCAATATTTAGTATGACCACCTTTATTTTTCAAGGCAGCCAGAACTCTGTTGACCTTTCTTGTAATGTTTTAAGTAGTGTTGAGGAAAAGTTCTCCAGGTTTCTTAAAGGACACTGCAAAGCTCTTCTTTGCATGTTGGCTGCCTTTTGTTTTATTTTCCATTAAGATGAATCCACACACTGACAACAGGTTGAACCAAAACTTTTCTACTTGGATTCATCACTGAAACACAGATAGCTCAAAATATAACCCCCCAACAAACTAATTTGGTACGTAGGAAATGTGTTGAGATGGGTGGGCTATAACTATCTGACACCAAACACAGTATGACAGTATCCTGTGAGTCAACTGGTAAAAAAGATAATTAAATGGAGTACAATAACAGAAATTAACCTTCTAGACACTAAGCAATATGTTAGCATGCTGGTGGGAAAATTTGTAGGTTGTACCTAAAAAAAAGCTTGCCAAAAAATGGTTTTTTGAGATTGCATTTCAGCAACTGTAATATGTCTTTTCCTCTCTACAAGTACAACCAAAACCCACTTCAATGTGACTGATATCTAGAACTCAGAACAGATCTCTGTTTATAGAGATTAACAACCAAGCAAACGGGAAAGGTGCAAGTTCTGCTTTTCTGAGAAAGACTAATCAGACATAAAATGAATCTTGTGGTCATCCCTCTGTTCACCTCACCACAGCTGAATCATCAGATTTCTTCTCTGAAGTATTTTTCTACAACCTCCTAAACAATGTTTATATAAGCCCTTGCCCATCAATTAAAAACACACCAACAAAGGATTCTGGCTGAAATATATGATATTAAGTCCTTTTCTGCAGTTTTTTTTCTATTAATGCATTGATAGCAAAAAGTATCACATGATGAAGAGTGAGAGACTTTTGGATTAAACAAAATTCTTCAGCTGACAGCAAACTAACCCTCATTCGGACCATGTATCTCACCAAGTGTGACTTTGGGGAGCTGTTTGACAAGGAGTGGCTCGTTGTACAAATACTCAGCCTCAGCTCATATGCCAGGATGTTTGGGGTTTTATTACATTTTTGCAGCAGGAGGATTTCAATCGGGATATCAATGATTTATCATCTAGATACAGCAGAAACAAACAAATAGATGGCTTCTATGATTTAGTGTAACACGACAAACTGTCACATTTCCCCTGTATGAAGGAAACTTGTTTGCTTATGTAGGTGGTTGGTGTCCCAGCGAGCATCTTGGTATAAAATGTAAACATATCATCTGTCAATAATAATAATGCATGCTCTGCACACTCCAAGAAACATCCTCAAGTTACACTGATATGATTAAGTACACAAATACTATTTTCATTTCATTGCCATATCTGTGATTCACAAAACTACCATGTTCTGTCAGCATAAACACTTCTCGAATATTTGTGCCTGTGTTTGCATATTAAGTGAGGAAATGAAGTGCTTTGTCTGCATTTTTAAGGCGATCATAAAAAGGGAAATACTTCACAGCGAATGCAGCTTTACGAAAAAGCTTGTTTAACTTCCCACTCCTTGTAGGTCACCATCATAAGCAAGACAATGAAGTCGATGCTGCATACGTCTTAGACTCGTTTGCTAACGATCCATCTCTAGAACAATGGAGCTTAATTACGTCCTCTAATGACTTCACACACAAAGGCTAATGGCCAACAGAGATAACAGATCTGTCATTACCACTGCATATATCTTGGTTGGAAGCTTCATCGTGAGGACACTCGCCAAATTTATCTGGGTCCTACAGCGAGAATGACTAATAGGTGTGTTTAAAATCCACTTTTTACCAAATTTAATAACTGACAAACTGAGAGTCAGCAAAATATTTTAAATCACATTCAAGACAATAATCTGTGACACTTTTTTATTAGAATAGTCTAAAATGGGTAAATCTTGAAATAATCAAATATTAACTGTTTGTTTAAATGTCCACAAATGCAGCAGCTGTTACTGCTATCTGTCAGTGTACGTGGTGAGAGGCTGTCATGCAGCCATGTAGAGAAAATGTGTGAAAGAGAGAGAGAGAGTGACAGCCAGAGAAAGTGTGGTCAGGTCTGCTTTTTATAAACGAAGCAATCAGACCCTGATAAAAACCAGCTGGCTGGGTCATGTGACCTACCAAGACTGAAAGTAAAGTCATCACATGAGAAACTGTTGAAAACATGCACAAATAATGCTTAAGCATCATATTTCAGGGCTTATGAGCAAAACTGCAGAATGCTTGGTACAAAACTAGACCTAGGCGTTATCTGTAACAGCATATAAACCACATATTTTATAGGAGTTACTTTTTCAAATAATATCATTTTGACAAACAACCACAAATGGACTAAAGTCCTTCCCTGCAGCAAGAATAGGACAAGAATGAAGTATGCAGTGAAGAAGAGCACAGGGTCACCTAACTTACTTTATTTTAAAAATATTCTGACTACAGTTGAGACATGCAGTGGCCTTGCTCAAACATAATAATGCTTCAATTGCATGTGTATGTTTTTTTTTTATAGTTACACAAATATCCCTGATCATCCATGAGCTCTAGCTGAGCCTCAGTGCTGTTATTTTTACACACAGCCTGCTGATACCTTCATTTATATAGCATCAGTCAAACGTTTGAACCTTTGATTGGTACAGCAAGTGCAATTTTGTAAAAGGCGTCCACTTTAACTGTCTGGTTAGTAAATATTTATTCAACCTTCGAGCCAATCACACTTTCGAATTCTCTGTGACCATTGTCTGTAGTTGCATAACTCTAACCCTCAGGCAAAAAAGAAAAAGCCTGTAATCCTTGACGTCCTACACTAAGTGCACAGTGTTGTCTTCTATTGAGAGCACTGAGGCAGCAAAATAAAAGCAATTTACTCCTTCACTCAACTATAATCATGCCTCAAGGTTGTGTGCCTTAACCAGCCAGTCAAAACTGCTATCTCAAATCAACATCTTTTCAAATTCAACCTTTTCTATTGATAGATGTCTGGGTGAAATTTTGTCATATTAGAATATGAAGTTTCGACTTATGGCCCAATTTATTTACTTTTTTGAGGTCGTGGTTATCTTTGACGATCAAAGTCTAATCAGTTCATTGTGTTTGGCTAAATTGGAGGAACCCCCCCCATCAGCTCTTTAGACCAGAAATGCCAGCACTTGAGTACTATGACTTCAAAGCCTGCATTCACAAGAATAAAAGATAGGAAAGCATTGGATATGGTGGTACACGTACTCGTGTTATGGGCGCTTGGTAACTTTCTCACGCAGACTGAGGGGTGGGTGCACTGATTGATGGATATGCAAGACTCGTACCAGGAAGCATTCATTCTGTTTGCAGTAGCAATCTACGTGTAATTAGCATCTGATTTATTAAAGGCAGCAGATAATTATGCAATCAGTGGACTGAGCTGCCTTTTTTTTAATTCACTCTGTAAATCAAGGAACCTGAAAAGGTGCAATTCTGCTTTGAGAATTATGTGAGAACTTCTGTTATGATCCAAGTTATCTAATGACTTTTTGTAATCTATTCATATTGTTTGATTTTTAATCTCACTTTTCACTCCAATTAGAACAACTGGACAACTATACCTGATTTTTTCATTTTTTAAAATTTTGATCTTTTTTCTTTTTTATTGCATGTTAATATTTAATATACAATATTATATTCAATATAGAATATTTCACATATATAAAAATATAATTTGATTATAAAAGATGGATATTATAATGTATTATTTCTGACAGTATGTTTGCACTAAGCACCGCAGCAATTTCCTAATGTTGTAAACCTGCTCAACATTTGGCAATAAAACCCTTTCTGATTCTGATTCTGATTCTTCTATTATCTTAATATTTACCTGGAAACTGTTGGGGTTTCTGGTGCTGAAGTCCCTATTCATCTTTCTTTGTTTCTTTCTGTCTCTCTTCTTTTTCTCCTTGGTGGTTGAGCAAATTCAAGAATGGTGAAGAGACATGTTAGTATTAACACAAAGCTGATATGCAGTGACAGCAGTAGAGGCAAGCAGAGCACGGGGTTGAACACAGAAGGAGACCCGTGACTGACTCATTGAGACAGGGTTTAGAATTTGAAACTGACCCTTATGCAGAGCTCCCAAATGAATCTGCCTGAATTTCTGTGACCTCTTGCCCATGTGCTGTTTTTCTGTTTTCAGTGCTATTTTCTCTTTCTCTTTGTTTTTAGAGGTAGGAACCACTATTGCAATGGCAAGGTATAGTGAGAGTGACCAATGCTGACTGCTAAGAGTGACAACAACACTGGGCTGACTTTCACTACTCTTCTCCAGATACTGATGAGCCTGATTTATATTGTTAATGATTTTATTGTACGTGTTCTGTTTGTCATGTTAACTTTGTTGTTGTCTTTTTTTTCAAATTTGCCACGAGCTGGCTATAAAGCCAAGACGCAAGAGAAAGTGACCCAAGGTGAAGGGCAATCATTATGAAATTATTTAGGAAAAAATATAAAAACAACAGACACAACATTCTGGTCAGAGTAGATGAGTGAACAGTTGAGTGGTGATAATGCTGAGTGGCACCACGATAGCGACAGTGTCTGTTCATTGCACCTGTGCAGACCAAATTTGTCCAGGAATTAATGTGTGAAACCTTCTGTGTATGTCCATCTTTTACAGTAGATAGAATCTGTGCACTGGACATTTATGTTCCTAGAATGTGACAGAAAACGAACTACTAAAGAAAATCCACAGATGAAAAAAATCCACAAAGTGAAGAAGCTAACTAGGACAGAGCAGGCTCCAGTCAGCCTCAGCTGGACTCGGCTATAGAAGGAAGTGGATTTGAATTCACTGCACTGCTGGAAGGCTTGCCATGTATTAGATGCACAAACAGCACCTGGTACAGTGACAAATTCTTAGATGAAAGAAGGAAGTTTGCTTTTGGATGATCATATGCTGCTTAATCGCCTGCTTGTTATCTTTCAGATAGTGTTGAAAAACACATCAGGTTTGCAAATGTGAATTTCTAATGTCCAACATTAGGACTTTCAATCTATCTCTGTCAAAGATCAGACTAATACAAGACCAATATCACAGCAATGATGCCAGTAATAAGCCCTCCAACACACACACACACACATGCATCCACATAATGTAATTATCATTTGACCCCTTACAAAAAGAACATTGGCCAGCCGAGCTGGATGGGTTTAGCTTCACCCACTTCAAAGAGTTGACAGATGCTGATCGCTGTAAGCTTTTGACCATGTTAAAGTCCCGTCTCTCTTGTCCTTGCTATTTTTTATGCCTCTTTCTTCATTTCTATTTTGTCTTTTTTCTAAAGCTGAAAAAGCTAAACTATATATCAATAATGAACTACATCATTTTATTAGAAATGTAGTAGTATAGTACCTGACAATGCTTCCAGTGTCTGCTTTTGTACGAGGTTAGCAAAGTTTAATCTCGTGCTGAAAGCAAGTTTTTTGAACCAAAGGCAAGAAAACAAATTAGACAGCATTTCACTTCCTCTTCTCACAATGATCAGGCACAAGGGTATATTCGTATGCATGCATGCATGCACACACAGGACATGCATGCATTCACCCAGATGATGAGGTGAGAAATAAAGGGCCGTCTTAGATCACTTCACTATATCAGTTTATACAGGGCTTGAAAATAAAGGATGAGACGATTCCTTGGGGATATTCTTGATGACTTGTCCCCTCCTGCTCTTTACCAGATTGACATTCAAAGTCCCCCCTTTTTTTTCTCTAGTTTTATTATCACTTTAAAAATAGCCCCAGCAGCCATCGGCAGAAGCACACTGCTGGCAAACTATCGAATAAAGAAGATGTATGTGCGAACACAAGTACAATAAACAAAAAGGGATTACACATCTCTTTGTATAAATGTATAATGTATGATAAATACCTGTACATGAGCAAAACAATAAATAACTAAATGACGGTCTAATCTCTGTGAGTTGATGTTTTCTGTTGCTTTCAGTTCACATTGGCAAAAAGGTTTAATAAAGTTTTAACAAAGTATACATCACTGTCTATGAATGCTAGTTTATCACCACCAAAGGGCAAGAAGAGAATCACCGAATGACCTAAAATCCTAAAGGAGGTTAAAAAAGTTGGATTAAAATAGACTGATGATGCACACTCACCACCCATCATACACACATGCAAACACAAATACAATAATCTGTTAATCTGCCTGCATGTCAATATGCCATTAGTGTCATTTAAAATAAGAAGGAATAGGTATCGTTCTATGAAACCATCAGCCCATCAAAGGCTTTAAGCAGATTTGTTTGGGCTCATCCCTCCTGGTAATGGAGAGACGGAGAAGCAATGAGACAGAGTCAGTGAATCATGGTTAAGAAGACTTGTGGGTGTGCATTGCAACACATCATGGAAAAAGGAAAATTTGTTTTATAATTATCTAATACTTTTTTTAGTTCGCTTTTCACTTAGTTCAAGCATTGTCACTTCTTACTAGGTAAAAGTAAATACTCTTCTTTGAATATTTTGAAACTATCTGGGTTGCTAAAATATAAAATGGCAAGACAAAGAGCCAAGAAAAGACGACTTTGGCACAATGGTGTTATGTGGTAATATGTGGTAATATCTATGCTTTCATCCTTTTTTATAGCCTATCTTACACATGTTAGCAACATTTCCTCATTACTTTAAATTGTACTTGTTACCAAAATAAATAAATAAATACAATTTTTAAATTATGGTGGCTTTTATTGATTTGTAGTATTTGAACAACCAAAACAGCACTTTGGAGCTCAACATTTATTCTCTGGAAACTATGAATGTTTTGATTACATTCTGTGCCTCGACACAGCATGGTACTAACAAAAGTAAAGCTTCTATAAAGTTAAATAAATCCGATTTTAAAAAGGGCTCAAGGAGACAAAATTGCACAAAAGACAGCAAAAGGATTAAATGGGGAGTCAGGCTGTTTTGTTAAAAAGATAATTTGTTTCTAGTTCATCTTAAGAACTAGAAACAAATTCTTTATGCATAAAGGTGAAAAACCTTCCAGGTAGATTGCAACACAGAGAGATTCCACTCCCCTTACATTTTGATGCATTTTACAGAGGTGGTATCAGACAGAAGGTAGCTATGCACCGTCCAAAACCAATGCATTTCTTAAAAATAAAGACAGAACAGAGGGTTTAGCCCAAGATAACAATCACAGGTAGTACTCCAGAACAATATAAAAGAGGCTGGAAAAAGAAAAAGAAGGGTTTATGATCCAGAAAGTTGCATCTGCTGAATATGTTGGAGCAGAATTATTACATGGGAATATATGGCTACTAGTTTAGCCATATATTTACAATATAATACAATACAATAGAGATGATATAATATTTACTTTAGAAATTTACAACCTCAACTCCAAAAACATTGGAAAAAAAAGTAAACAGAAGCAGAGTGCAATGTTGTGTAAAGCCCATAAACCCTTATTTTATTCACAACAGAAAATATATCAAACATTTAAATTGTAAAATTTTGCTATTTCATGAAAAATATAAGCTGACTTTGAATTAAATTGCAGCAACGTGTTTCAATAAAGTTGGAATTGGGCAACCAAATCCTCACAGAACACCCTGCAGGTGCTGAAGTGGCCCGTCTTTTATCAACTGAAAACAATTTGCACATTATGAAGCAAAAAGTAGAGCAAAGAAGACCCAGGACATTTGAGCAGCAATAATTCTATATCAGACAAGATTGCTCCTCTCCCAAAAGACCATTAACTGGTTTCCAGACTGTTGTTAAAAGACGAGACGTTAAACTGTAGTAAACGTGGCTCTGTCTCAAGTTTTGAAATATGTTGCTACCATCAAATTCAAAACTGCCTTAATTTTTTTCTTAAATGCTACATTTTGCATTTTTGTAGTACATTTGGTAACTTCTCTGTTCTCCTGTGAAGAAACTAAATAAAAGTATGATGTGTAATGCATTACAGTTTGTTGAGTATTTCTGTAATTCTAGCCTTTCGATGTGAGGATACTCTGCAGAGTCATTGGTAGAAAGCTGTCAAGAATAAAACAGTGTGGATAGTGTGAAACAGTGGATGACGCGTGAGGAGCTTTGGGATGAGAATCAGAGAGCAAGAGACAAGCTGCAGCAGCCGTTCTGCTGCCCAGCAGGCCTCAGCCTCATTAGATTCAGCAGCAGTTTGGTTTCAGAGTGAGTGTGTGTGTATGTGTGTGTGAGTGTCAGTGTTTGCTTGCACTAGCTGGGAGGCCCAGTGGGCAGGAGCAGATGCTCCATCCTCACACTCAAAACTCCCCCAACAGAGTGTGCTAGCTTTCTCTGAGTAAGGCTTTTCTGTGCTGTCTCTTGCTCTGTCACCTCTCACTTGACCTTTCAGCTTCTGATACGTGATAAATGTGCACCTGAAAACGTCACAGTGCAAAGCTTTCACTTTAGCTGCTGACCCAATAATAGCGCATTGCACTAAAAACTAGAAATCAATCCATCCATCTATCTTCTGTCCCAGATCCCGGTTTAGGGGGCAGCAGTCTAAGACCGCTCACTCTCCTGCTCCTGCTCCAGTTGGGTCACCAAGGCCACCACGTTCCCAATCCAGACTGGAAAAATAATCTCTCACAGTGTGTCCTGGGTCTGCACTGAGGTCTTCTCCTGGATGAGACCCTCCAGAATGACTGAGCTCCTCAGGCTATCTCTAAGGGAAAGCCCAGACACCCTTTGGAGGAAGCACACCGCCTGTATCCACTGTGTCATTCTGTCACTACCCACAGCTCGTGACTATAGGTGAGGGTGGAAACATAGCTCAACCTGTAAATCAACAGACCTGCTTTTAACTTTGTCACTGGTCTTCTCATTGCTCCGTGCACTTGTCACATGTTAGCATGCTAACACACTGATGCATGGTAAAAGTGATGCCATAAACACCAGTCTTTTAGCACAGAGCTATTCAGACAATAACAATGCCCAAAGTGAGCCATATGCTTGAAAATAAAAAATGGTTGGGGATTATTTTAAGGTTTTATTTTGAGGCATAGATTTCAATTCCTGTGGGGATCATTTGATTGACACGCACCACAGAGAAAAAGATGACTCAGTCACGTATGCAGTATGAAAAAATAAAGAAGCTTTGTCAAAGTTGTGGCAAGACCATGAAGCAGATATTAACATATCATTTGAACATAGGAAGCAAGTCCTTATGGTCAACGATATTTATGATTACAACAACCTTGAATGTCAGCCTTATCATGACAAAATATTTTTCAGCAAGGAGGATTTGGATTTTTTAACTGCATATTATTCTCCTTGGGTTTTTTTTCTGGAAGAATGACTCATCCTCATCCGAAGGAGACTCATCTGTGCCTTTGAAAAGTTGAAAATCCAGGCAGACAGGCTTTAATGGGACACAGGTGGCAGACAAGCGCACACTTTACAGCATACATGCACTATGTAGTCCTTGCCCTAGATCATCCATTACATCTGATCTCTTATGCTTTTCTCTACTATCCACTCTCCTGGCCCACCAGCTTCTTTCTATCTCCCACAAGAAGCTTTATCATTTTGTCTCAGCAGCAGTGTCAAGAACCCAGGCTAAATGGCCTTTTCCAGGACCCGTTTGGCTCCACATCGATTAAAACTCTGCCGGCCCAATGGGTGATATCAGCAGGAGTAGAAGGGGAATATGTCAGCCCAGTGATGGAGCGACTCAGCTGGGTACAAACTCAGCTGTGGTAGATAGAGGACCGCTGAATCTCAGCAGCAATACTAGGAAGAGACTGTTTAGTAACCTGTCAGTGAGCAACAATGTTTTCCCATAGTATGCAGAGAGGTTTACAGAGGTAAACAAGAGAACAGGAGACGTGCAACGTAATGCTTATAAGGGTATGAATTCATGAAAAGTATAATATACCTTCAGCTTAAAATAAATGGCTGAAAATTCCTCTAAGAACTCTATCTATCTATCCATGGACGATCTAGGGCAAAGACCACATAATGCATGCGATTGCTAACAAGAAAGACTTTAGATCCAATATAAAGATTACATTTGAATATACTGTGCAGTTTAAGCCTAAGAATATACCGAGTGCATCTCCTACAGGACTGTGCCAATCTTTATCTCCTCAGAGAGCCAAGTCTGGAAGGTCTGTAAAATCAGGCCAAGCTGCTCTTAAAATGGCCACCGGGTGTGGAGATTTATCACACCACCTGCACACTAGTAAAAAGAGATCATTTGCTGCCCTTCCTTCATACATAAACTGGTATGTCATGCTGGGGGGGATAACATTTATCATGACACTCTTTTCTGGCAGTTCATCACATCCTCTGTAGTCTGACATGGTGTTGTTGTGCAGTCATAAGGAAATTTATTGCTCAGTTTTATGCATCAGTACAGATGTCTTGTCAGACAAGAGTCACAATGATGGCTAATCGTATAAAGTCAGTTACAATTATCATCATATTTGCATAATGTGCACAGGTCAGGTTTGTACCGACTTGTGGGCAAAAACAGAAGTGAGGTAAATCAGAAAGCAGTCTTTAGTTGGGAGGTTCATGCTATCCCAAGCAAGAAAAGCAAATCGCAACAGACAGGCTGTCCTAAAAGAACACGCAGCATATCACAATACCAATCCCGCAGGTTTGAAAAATCAGCTGTCTGTTTATATTTGCCCATATGGACCCCTCAGTGTTTATGGCATGAGGGTGGATTTTGTAAACGAGGCCTTTGCTGCAGTGTTTTGCAGTGATACTGATGTTCAGCAAAGGTTGGGTTTAAGCATGTCAGCCTGAGTTTAACTCATGCAGTAACCTGGAGGACTTTGCTCAAGGGTGCAACAATCACTGTGCGGCTGCAGCACAAGAGGCAGGAGAGCTCTCCAGCTGCAGCCTCATGAGCTTCTGAAACTCCTTTAAATAGAAATTGCGGTTGTTTTTGACAAAAGTGGGCCTTGACATGGTGTGGAGTGTGAAGATGCACACACAGTTCCCTTCCATTTTCAAATACACCCTCAAATCAATAGCCTGATTGAATCTAGTTCTCCCGTTCTTGCTCCCCAGGGGTCCTGTTGATTGGACTTGGCAAATGCCGTGTGTGTGTGTGTGTAAGACAGCAAATATAAGCTTCTGTTTTCTTCACTGTACACGCAGCAAAGTTGTGACTCTGATCTGTATTCCGAGAAGACGTCTAGCCCCTAGAGCAACATCTAGCCAAACACTCTCCACCCATCTTGACGGATTGCTTTTCATGAGGTCGAAAACCCGTCCGAAAGTCACGACTGTCAGCAGATGAAATCGCCTTCAGCTGATGTATCTAATTAATCTGGTCAGTCAGTGCTATTTGGAATGACTGTGAGTCAATGGATCGTGAGTTGGCTGTGCACTGACCTATCCAAAGTCTGGCCTTTGAGTGAAATTCTCTGCTACAGTGTTTTTAAGATTCTCTTGAAGCAAGTGAAATAGGGTCAGTGTGCTTATTTAATTTGTCAGGACTTGTGTTATATTGTCTGTAAATAAGTGAAATGATATGTGTGGTCTTAGTTTGATGAGTCAATGACAATCATTTTATTAGAGGGCGAATTTTGCAGAAGCAAATTGTTTTAGACTTCAGTTGTTTGCTGTCTTTTCAAATAAATCTCCATATTTTCATTCTTGGACTCTACAGTAGCTTTGCATTATTCAAAGTATCTATTTTACAGTTTCTGCCTGAAACAAGCTGTTTCAGTTTCTGTTCCTAGTTTTTAATAGCAGGTGGGTTGGACTGCTGTAATCAAAACCAGAGCCATGTGCTTAAGATGATCATATTCCCAATATCCTCTCTCATCAGCTGACATCGTCCAGCGCCAAGAGTAAAAAAGATAAAATACCGACTACAACAAAAAAATTGGTTGAAATATATATATATATTTAATCAAATCTTACTATCACTTATAAATTTTGAAATGATTGAAATTCAGATTAAAATACCACTACAGCTTTTCTGATGCTGATATGCATCCAATCAATCGTATGTGTAATGAACTTAAGTCAACTGATAAAGTAGCTTTATTATAATGTCACAGCTACTTTTAAACATAGAACTAAACTATAAGATTTTATTTTATTCTTTTCCATTAACATTTTAGATTATTTCTTATAAACAAACAGTAGCTAGCCTTTTGTGTTAACCAGTTTTATCAGCAGTTAGCTTGTTGAAGCAGCTTTGGAGGAGAAATTGCAAACAGCTAGATCTCAGACTCTGCAGGCCCCGGTTAGCATGTTAAATGTTCAAGTTCTTGACAGTATAATATGAAAAAGACAGAACAAGCATGGTTTGTTTGGAAGTGTCACCAAGAGAAAGTGCCTTCTCTCTAAAAAGAACATGGTAGCACATCTTAGGTTAGCAAAATTGTATCTGTAAAACTTACAGCACTTCTGCAACAATATCTTTTGGACAGACAAGACCAAAAAACAAGACCATTTGTGGTGAAAATCAAACACAGCATGTCAGCACAAACATCTGACATCATATCATCCCTCCACAGTGGTGGAGGATGATGATTTTGGCTTATTTTCCAGGGACAGGATCTGGCACCTTGCAGTCAGTGAGTCAACCATGAACTCCTCTATATACCGAAGTATTCTAGAGTCAGATCAGACCAGATCAGATTGTGCAAAATGGCTGAGAAAGAAAACAATCAAGGTGTTGCAAAGACCCAGTCAAAGTCAAGACCTCAACTTGCTTGAAATGCTTTGGTGGGATCCTAAAAGTGCTGTGTACTAACAAGTGCAAGCAAACAATAGAGAAGAGTGAGCCAAAACTCTTCTTTCTTATTCTTTTCTTCTGTGTGGCTGATAAAGACTGAAACTTTCTTTTTCACACGATTATGTATAAATTATGGTCTACATCATAGAGAAACATTATTTCTGTGGTTTTATCTTAAAGTTATTATCCAAAGAAGATAAATAGCCTTTACTTCTGTCCTGCTCCTGAAAGACTGCAAAGCGGCTATGAAGATAATCTGCAAACATGTGAAGAGAGTATAACTCTTCCAAAGGCGGAGCTACTCATCATGTACTTAATTTTTAATAACGTCAGGCAACATAATTAGAATTATAACTTCACGTTAGAGATTTGGAAGTGGCAAAACTTTGTTAATTATTCAGAACTATCATTTAGTTATGATTCAGGCAAGATCGATCAGATGCTCCGCAGAGCTGTCACTCAGAGTCACAGTTCTACAATTAAATTATTTGGTAGGCAGACGCTAACTTATCAGAGCAGTCAAAATATTGTTATTTTTAAAGTGTGATTGATTAACTAAATACATTTTTATTTATGTGTTTATTATTTTATAGTTTTTAAAGAGTGTGTCATTTTAAAATATTATTATAGATAGATAGATAGATAGATAGATAGATAGATAGATAGATGACAGAAACAGCAAGGATCTGTGTTGTGCTCCCTCTCCTCTTCTCTGTGACTTTGCAGTTTTCTCCTTATTAGGGAGGGAAGGAAAGGCAGACCTGCCAGTGTCCTGTTGGGGACAGCAGCAGTAAACCTAAAAGTGTGGGCAGAATCTCTAATGAGAGGTCTAGAAAGATAATTGATGGCAATTTTGAATTTGCTGGCCATTATATGGGCCTTGAACACTTTGGTTTAATGAGAATTTAAGATTCAAAAGCAATGCATTTTATATCAATCAGGCAAACAACCCATGGGAGGAGAACAGCAGAGAGGGAGCAGTTATGTGCCTGAAATTAGCAGTGAAGAATGAAAACAAGATTAGTCACAGTGGATAATTATTGCATGTATATATTTTTTTTAACATACTCAATGTAATTTGTTTTTTAATATGTCTTTAATGCATTATCAAATTGTATTGCTATGTTGTGATTCATTTTGTCTCATTCTATTGGGAATGATTTCTTTTCCTGAAAGCTTTTTGCATCTATATGTTATTAAAATAGATCTCTTTAGTACACAAGACTGTTTCTTTTCAAAAGTAATGGATTCTTTTAGTGATGTTTTTCATAAAGTCTACACTTCAGTATATTGTAAAAACAAAAATTAAAGCTAAGTTATATAAATTTTGTGATATGAAAATGATATCTAATATGAAAGTTGAAGTCAAACCGTCATAAAACTTGCACTTATGGTTCTTGTTGACTGAACTAGAACTAGAACCAGCAGGAAAAGCCTAAATAATGTCTGCACACAAAGGTAGTGTCCCTCTTTATTAGGCCACCTGTTTGAAAAAGAAGCACGATATCCTGCTTGCAGTCTTCAAGCAGCCTGGGAATGCCAAGCCAAACTGTCACTATGAGAAACCACATAGATGCGGGATGGTGCGGAGGAGGCACAGGGGAAGGCAGAAGAGGAGGACAAAGAAAAGCAGCAAGATGAGAAAAGGAGGATGCGACAGCAATCACTCTGTGGGAGAGTGGTGATGACATCAGAGAAAGAGCAGGAAAAGCCTGCTGAGTCTCACCATGCAGAAACAAGGTATTTTCACCTACTGATGAGGGCAGAGCATGGTTCCCCAACACACCAATACACAAACACAAAACATTTAGGAGTGCCTGGGCAAATGACAAGTTGTTTTAGCCTCTCAAAAACATTGATAATGTTAATGAAAAATAACCAAACAGAACTGATGGCTGTGCAACCATTACTAAAGCTTCACACCAACTCGTTTTCCCTTCACTGACTTGTTAGGACTTGTCGGCAGACTGATGGCTGAAGAGCACTGTAAATTCTTTGACTTTTCAAACCTTCACTTATCCTAAGCAACTGAGTGAGGCTCTGTAATTTGATGTAATTGATGCCTATAAAGCAGTTGGGGGCTATAAAAAGATATTAAAACATGTCTATGCCATAATTTCCACTGCGTGAAATGTCATTAACAAATGGCAGTTAAGGGGAACTGTGAATGGTAAGAAACATTCTGGAAGAACAAGAAAGTTTTCTGATAAAACTGCATATCCTCTGGGCAAAAAAGGCATTTCTGCTTTCTGTGTGGCACATTGCATGGTTAGAAAGCAACAAATTCCCAAACTGCAGATTTGTTACTTTGTAGCCATAAATACTTTTTTCTTTTTACAAAACTATTGATTAGGATGGATTTAATCTGTAAAGTAATTACTAGATATTGATCTGAGAGATCTTGTGGGCTTACCATCTTTAAACTTTCAGTTTCTGTGATGTTCAGTGCAGCCTTTGTTTGAAGGGATAAGCTGGTCTCTGCTGTGTCCATGAAAAGCATTTCCAACTGAGATCCTGTACTAAAAGAAGCCCAAATTACTCTTGTGACCTAACTGAGCCCACTTCGATAGATAATTCCCTTTATGTAATCATCTTAACATGATTAATAGACTGTGAGAGCCGTCTAAGAGGTGACTTTCGTTAACCTTTTATGGGTATTTCCCTCTAGAGGATCCATAAGAGGCTTGGCTATTGTCTGTTTCACCATCAGGGCCAACGCTGTTTGCCAGAGTTGACATACTTCTGTGACGTATTGCCCCTTTCAGTTGGAGGGGAAAATGAAGTCCATAAAGTCAAACATATTTTCCACTAAGCACATGAAAAAAGCTGACAATGTTTGTTGTCCTCAAGGTTCTTACAGAGACTCGCTCACAAAATACATACAGTAGCCCCACACTGCAGAAGAGCATTCCAAAGATAGATGTATATTTGTGTACATAAAATGCTGCATACATCAATACAAACACAACACACCTCTATCTGCATGGGCACATGCATAAACATTCAGAGACGCTCGTGACAGCAGTGGGTATCCAATAACACTGTAAGGCTGCATAGTAATTACTGCAAAGGCCATTTGAAACCTCCCCTTTGGAGATTCAGATGCAATGCTCTGACAGCACGGTGAGACACTAACTCAGGCTTCCTGAGTTCCATACTTTGCATTATACCATTTGTTCTGAATCCCTTCCTCTAAAGGCTGACCTGCCATCATCTTTTTTCTTTACTTTATGTGTGCCATTTCACTTAAAGCACTGGTGCAAGTGTGTGTGTGTGTGTGTGTGTGTGTGTGTGTGTGTGTGTGTGTGTGTGTGTGTGTGTGTGTGTGTGTGTGTTTTCTGCAACATTCACAGCTTGCCATATGACATCTGGAAAGGCATTAGGTCAACTAGCAGACAAGTTTAGGGTATTATAGAGCGGAGACTCTATTGTGCCATTCTGTATCTTCCAATTACGGCTATTTCATGTGGAAATTTTCACACTGAACCTTGCCAAGAACCTCAGACAAGAAATATAAATATTAAAACTTCAGGTCATTTTGTCAGAAAAGTAAACAGAAAGGCCAGCTGGGTTTTTTTTTTTCTTTTTTCTTTTTGCTTTGAAAGTAGCCAACCATCGAATGAAAGTACAATAAGAAGGCACAATGCAGTCACTAGAGGACTGATATTTTCTTTGGACCTACAAATATTTAACTGTAATGCAAGCAGAAGCCAGGAATAGTCCACTAATTTAGCTTTATTTCTTCTGGACAATAAACTGTTTAAAAAGTTTATGAAAATATTTTACTCCACATAGTCATCCTCCTTCTCAAAACCCACAAACACACAATTAAACTTTCTACTACTATCCACAGTTTGTTTTAGTGGTTTTGCCAGTAGCAGCTACAGTAGGCTTGTGGCTTTATCCTTAAGTAGCAGGAGCAGGCTGGAGGGCATGCCAGCTTTCTTTCCACTCTACAGTCCCTAGATTATTTTTCTTTTTCAGTCTTGCAACATAGAACAAAAAGTATGAAAACAAAATATGAAACAAAAATGATCTGTCAGTTGTGTCAGAATATAAAAAACCCAAATCACTTAACATGGCCAAAGTATATATACTTTATTTATACCTTATATAGACCTTTCCATAGAAGGGGTTAATTCCGAGTAATATAATTCCTTAAGCTGGTCCTTGGTAACTATAATATTGTTTAAATAAAACTTCAGTCTATTTAAAAGGTCTATAGTACAAAAAGTAAAACTGCATGACATGACTTATAATATGCTTAATCCAAAATTATTTTATTTGTGAATGTTTATGTTACACAGATGGCATGTAGACATGTAATAAAATTATACTAATTATTATAGAAAAAATATAGGCTCCTTGCTCTACACTTAGCAGGAAGGGCAGCAGACAAGGTGAAAAATTTTGTTTACATACTGCAGTGACCTCTCATACTGAGCTGCTGTGCTGTCTTAACACAAAACATAATTGTAAAAGCAAGGCGGTGAAAGGTGAAAGTGAAGACACTGCTGCGCCTACTGCCTGCTTGTATGTGGAAAAAGCTGTTGCATATGCTGGCAATAATTCATTAAGTCAAGTGATCATCATTAGACTTAAAGATAAGCTAGAACCAGAGCTTCAGTGTGTAAATACATGATGGCATATTGATGATCAGATTCTCTGCACCAAACGTACACAACACATAAAGAGTGCTACCACCCGCATGTCTACACCCACAGAGTGAAACATGATGCAGCCTTCCTAATCTGACTGGTCATCTCTGGGGTCAAGGCTGACACACATCTCCAGCATTCTGACAGTGATTTCCCTTGTGTGCTGTAATGCAGCTGTCACCTCAGTGTTCCCCCGCCCTCCTCAACTCATACAAAACAGTGGACAGACTGCTTGACAGGTCACTGGCACACAGACAGAGCTCAGTCTCCTTGCACACATGCCTCTCTGGAGTTCCTATCCCTTCCCTTCTATTTGGCTTTGCATGTTTAAATAGATGGCTTGCTTACTATTCAAACCCTAATTGTCTGGCAGGCTGGTTTATCTCCCCAGATTTGCTCAGAGAACTGAACAATCTGTTCACTAAACTTTAGCAAGAAACAACTATTTGGTTCCTGACTTTCTAACCCCTACCTGCCTGGAACTCCATACCCAGCTCTAAGAATAAGAGTCTGGCTGTGCACCTGCTAAGCCTTCTCCCTGCAGAGGGACCTGGGGAATGCACAACAGAGAGCCTTTTAATACGAATATTCAGACAGGCACCTGCAGGGACAGCTACTGCGAATCACCACTGTGCCTTTGGGATCAAGAGATCACTAGCAGCGATGAAAGACACATGCCTACTGACACAGAGATTCTCTCTCTCATAACCACACATTTTTTTCAGACGAACATCATCTGTAGGTAAATTAAAAACATGAGATTTTATTTTTCCTATAAGATCATCAAGGCTTTTTGAATTCAAATAAGTAATTACACCAAAATGCATCAGAAACATTGGTTTTTTGGTTACTAGATCACCACTTTGGTCCGAACTGAAATATCCAAATACTTCTAGGATAAGATTGGCTGGATCTAAATTTATGAGCTATTATAAGAGATATTCTTGGTTTCCAGAGGATGAAACATCCTCACCTCTCATGTAGCACTAATTACACTTTGGCTACAGAAGCACAACTGTAGTGTGTTTACTGCTAATTAGCAAATGTCATTAATATGCTATGGCGTATGCAACCCCCCCATCTTTTATGTATCATTAAATGTTGATGTTTGCACTTGCCTGAAAACGCACTCTCAGTACTCGATATTCCAGCACATTTTACAATAACAAAATGCCTTAGAACCGATCACTAACAGCAAATTCATGCCAAGTAGTATATAGCTAACAAAGTGAAAAAACAAGAAGCTAATGAATGAATTTTCTTTTTATTTATGTGCCCCTAAATGAAATTGTGCATAAATTAAAAAAGCACTTAAAGGGTATTTTTAAACCAAACTACTTTACATACATTATAATTTTAATTTTGAGTGCTTTGTTTCATGTTCTTATTTTACTCTTATTTGTTCCAGCACAAGAGCATGCACTCCGCACATATGAGCACTCCCCCACCTGCAGAGAGCTCCCAGAGGGTGTCCATATTGTTGCTGGGGACTTTAATAAATTATGTTTTAAATCTGCATTCCCCAAATTCCACCAACATGTTATGTGTCCTACCAGTGGGGACGGGACACTGGACTATTTGTACAGTAACATCAAGCAGGCCTACAGAGTAAAACCCCTGCCCAACCTAGGACAATCTGTCCACCTCTCTCTGCTCCTCGCCCCTGCCTACGCCCTCTCAAGAAACAAGCCCTGTACACCTGCAAACCAACCAACCCACCCAACCAACATCATCATCAAGTATGTCAATGACACCAGCGTGGTTGGGCTCATTTCTGATGGAGATGAGACAGAATACAGTTTGGAGGTAGAGAACTTATCCTGCTGGTACTCAGAAAATAAACTGAAACTGAACATCCTTAATACAAAGGAACTCCTAATGGACTTCAGGAGGCACAGACAGGTTCACTTCCCTCTCATTATAACTGAAACGTGGGTGGAATCTGTCTTCACCTTCAGGTTTCTGGGCACCGACATCTTCCCTGGACCCACAGGCCGAAGAGCAGCTGCACTTCCTCTGTGTCCGAGGGAAGAATGACCTGTACCAGAAGCTGGAGAATGTGCTCGCCTCCTGCCTGGGTGTTTGGTACGCAGGGGCTACAACTGAGTAGGCTGAACAGAGGGTTTAACCCCGTCCAAAAAATCATTCGCTGCCCTCTGCCACCCCTGGAGGCCATCGCCAGATCCTCCTGTCTCACTAAAACCAGGGCCTCTGGTCAGCGCCTCAGGTCAATCAGGTCCCACACCTCCAGACTCACGAACAGCTTCTTCCTCTGGGCCATTTGGACTGTCAATAAACATTATCCCCACGCACCCCACCCTTGCCCACCCACCTCACTAGTCTGAGTAACCCCCATCACTGAGGCCACTCACACATGGACTCTATTCAGAATAAGTCTTTTCTTTGCACTACTTGCAAGCACTTCCACACTGCAACTTGTTCTCTAATGCATGCCTTTCTCTCATTTTTGTATATATCTCTCTTGATTTTATATATGTCTCCTGTTCGCTATATATTCTTGCTCTCTATGTGTATTTTATTATATTTATCTATGCCCTACATAACTTGCAATTCAATGGTTTACTACCATCCGACACTGAGCTTTCCTCCACCTGCATCCTGTAACAGCACATTTGTGAGGAGGACTGACAGTTTTACATATCTGTAAGTACATATCTACATGTCCTCTTAGAGACACCTACTGGGGCACCATATAGAGCCTTATGGTTGACTACTTAACATTAACTGCATTGGCAGCACCTATAAAACCCAGAAAGGGTGGTGGATGTAGAACATCGTGAGTGCAAGTAGGGCTGTGCCATATCATATTGCCCATGATAATGGCAGTATACATTTTTACCTGATATAAAAGTGTCATATCATGATATCAGTGACATAACAACACCACGCATTTTCATTCTCAAGTGCACAGAACAAAGACATAGGTCAAGACATGTCTGACAGTGAGAGCTACATGGCAGCCTCCAACGTCGATTTAGTAACAATTCATCAACCTTCAACAAAGCAACAGACTTTGTAAAATATGCAAGAAAACTGTTCCTGCTAAAAGTGGATGCAACAAACTTATTTCACTCCTTGAGACAAAAGCACACCAATGGATGCATTTAGACTAAAAAGGCACATGAGAAGAAGAAGGTGAGGGGGTAATCAAACAACTCCACCCAGCATCTCTGGAACAATGGCTACTTGCGTTCACCTGCTTTAAGCAGGTTGTTAAATTCAACATCCCAGGTGGAAAATATTTTTCAATTCCAATTTTATTTTGTCTCATTGTAGAAGAGTAACTGAAGCGGTAAAAGGTTAATTTAGGTATTGTTATTGTTAAACTAATATGTTAATCAGTTATTCGTTTACCTAAATTTCTAGTGAAAAAACTGCCAATGCTACTTTCATGGTAAAATCTGACTTCTGCTGCGTCAATACTATCGCACTATAATGCTGCTGCTGCTGGCACCTTGTGGCGATGGATTCACACTTTGAATTAGGTAGTCTGTCATCAATGACAGCAGCTCATTGGAAAAGAAGGATGGAAAATGCCCTTCATTTTGTTTGCACAAATGAATGCTGCCTGTGGGCTGCATTCAAAACGGTGTTCAGTCTTTTTTTTAATATATTGTCAGAAATATCATTATCTCAGATATAATTTTGAGGTTACGGTGCTCACCCTTGGGTGCTGATGCCCTCCGGTAGGAGATACAGGATTAAGAAAACATGGACGAGCAGACTGAAGAACAGGTTTTTTGTTTTGTTTTTTTCATTTTTCCCTGTAAGCAATAAGACTATTGAATAAATAACACACAGCAGACACACAAGTTTCCAACGTACTATCTCACAAACAGGTGCGATTTCCTTACAGTTATGACTTGGGACTTTATTTCCTTGTTGTAACCTCATATTTTCTAGGCTGTTTAAACTGAACACAGGAAACCAACATCCTGCCAAGTCTGTAAATTGTAAGCTGCTCAATTCAAACAGCCACAGTTTAGTGCAAACTTTACACCTTCACTCAGCAATAACATCAGCTCTCAGGTAGTTAGTCACTATCTCAGTCACTATCCAGGATGAGAAATCAATGGCAAGCTGCAGTCTGGGTTCACTTGGCTGAGGTGGGCAGGAGAACATTTAGGTTTGCTTCGACAAATGCTATTGTTTACCGCTGAGACACTGACACAGCTCACAGCTTGTTAATGTGTTTCTGCTTAAAATAGAAGGTTATTTGTCTAAACTTTTGGACTTATGCCTACTGCATTTTAAAGCACTGTTTTACATGGACGCTTGGAATTACAGAAAAAATGATTTTTGTTCATGTTGTTTAGCATTTCTTAATTTCTTTCCTTTACATCACAATGACTCCTCCATTTGACTTGAGTCACCACTGTGCGTTCATATAACTTTTTTCTCTTCACTCACTACCGATTATTCACACCCATTGGACAAAAGGGATGACCAGCAGGCAGTGACACTCAACAAACACCCACATGCACACATGCACAAACACACACACCATTCTCCAAACACTCAAAAGGTGAACAAATATTTTTCTCACCACGGGGAAAACATATTTAGTTTTATGAAAGTGAAATGAAACCACACACACAGGTGATGAGCCAATATTGTCATGACTGGGGGGAGCTGTGTTTAATAACTCACTGAGAGAAAGTGTTTCCGTAGGTGGGCAGAAGCAACTTTCTCAGTAAACTGTGGGTGGAAAGATCAGTGGCCTAATGGTTCAGCACTAAAGGAATCAGAAAGTTAGAAGGACTGAAGCCAGTACAGCAAATACAGAGAAATGAGAGCATGAGTGGAAGAAGCACCCATCATCATAAAATTATCTTTTTAAAATAAGCTTCCAACAATTTGTACAGAACATGTTTCCTTGCCGCTGTTCAAAGCACAGTAACTAATTGTGTGGATCCAGTCATCACCTCATGGATCATGTGTCACGACACGTGACCTGCAGTGTCCCCATGTATCAAAGTGAGGAAGCACACTATGACAAGTGACACAGAGGTCCCACTCACCATGACTCATCACTTACTGCCCCTGAGGCCAGCATGGCTGTCACTCAAATGGTTTTCCAATCAATGCTACTTCAGCAGACATACTTGATTATTGCTTTAATGAGAAAGCCCTGATTGATTTTCATTCTCTCATCAAGTATCACGGGCCTTGATACCCAGACCCAGGGGCTGGTTTAATTTTTTTGGTATTTATTTGCCCCTGAAACTGGGTCATAGCATCCCATTTACTGGTGACATGATTATCTCTGGTGGATATTTGTGTGGGAAAGTTCTAATATATCATGACGCAATACACAGCATAGGCTCATTATCATAGAGATAAAAGAAAGGGACACAGACACAAGAAAACTTAAGAGACACTGTGAAAAATCAAATATTTACTCAAATACAAGAAGCCAACGTCATCACGAATAATTTATAAATGTTATCCATCCATCCATTTTGTGTCAGTTATTCAAAGCCCTGTCCCAAAGTGGCCGCTCCATCCTTTTCCTGCTGAGGACAATGGCCTCAGACTTGGAATAGCTCATTCTCATACCTGCCACTTCCCACTCAGCTGCAAACTATTCGAGTGCGAGCCAACAGAACCACATCATCTGCAAAAAACAGATAAGATTCTGAGCACACATAGTACACATAGAAATTCTGTCCATAAGAAACGATACATTTTATCACAATCAGCGACAAAATGTATTTAACAAACAGTGACATTAAAAAATCATTAACAATCATTAGTTATGTTATAGTGTGTTTATTTACCTGACTCTATTTTATGTATTATCATTAAGTATGTATTGTAATAATAGACAATAACAAAGGCGTTCTGATGAAATCTGCAAAAGAAGTATTGTTATATTTTATTATGTATTTCAGTAAAGGTGTCATTATTACTCAGTGAACCCACTGTTAACCTGTTAGTCGTAGGCATTTAAGAAACATCCTTTGGCCCTGTGACACACTACACAATGGAAAAGTGAGACTTCACTATACTTGGATCTAATTGGTTATATTTTAACCCTAACAACAGTTTTTTCCCAAACCTCACAAAGTGTTATGTCCCCTTGGCTAGCCTGGGGGCTAGGAGGGACTAACGTAAAGTTAAAATAGTGAAAGAGGAGTGACGATTGCAATTTTTTTAAAGGGTTATTTTCTGCTAGTTTGAAACTCTGGTTCAGACTGACATTTACCTTCAGGAAACACTAAGGCCAACATAACAAACAAAACATCCCTGATAGAAAATAAAAGGAACTTGCCTAACTGCAGAGAAAACAACATATACAACCTACAAAGATAACCTATGTAACCAAAGTCTCTGTGTTAATGAAAAAGCCCAGTAAGCAAAAAGGTTTTTCCACCTTCCTATTATACAGTGTTCAAAATAATATATAAAATTATAATATATAATATTATAATTTAATATTATTATAGTATAACATATAAGATATAAGCTATAAGCCATCCAAATAGTATTTAAAAATGCACTATACTGTATTTATGAACTTGCAAAGTTTTGTACACATCATTTGAAACTTTACACTGAAACTCTAAGCTTATAAACCAGTTATTGAACAATTAGTAAACACCAGTTATTATCATTTTAGTATCTATTCACAGTAGCTTTAGCTACCTATAGTCTAAATGACAATACAATTCCTGAATATCACAAATATTTAAAAATAATAATAATAATAATAACAATAATAACATTTATCATCATCATCATTCAAAAAGAAAACCTGACATTTTTTTGTGTTCAGTTGCCAGGTGTGTTTTAATATCTTTCCTAGACACTGTGTTTTTCACAGGTTGTGTAGTCGAATGCTACACACAGGCAAGAAAGACTTTACCACCAACGGTTGTTTCAAAACTTATTCAGCAGTTAATCAGTCTATTTCTGGTGCAGACTATGACATTTCAATTAAATACAAAACAAGTCAAGCACTGTCGCATTGTAGTATATGCACACACAAAATATAGATGCTACATTATTATTTCTTCTAGGTTTGAATGCAGAGAACTGATTAATATAGATAGTCTGGCAATTACGTTTTAAATAATGTTATGGTAGAATACCATTAATTATTAAAGCAATGTGAAAACCTTTTAATATAGACTGTGTAATGAGTACGTGATTACATTTTCAAGATTTTTGTCCAGCTTAGTTTGTACTTAATATATTACTGGCCTCCCCACACCCACACTCATGTCCTGACTGTGGGTGTGGGGAGTGTGAGTAATAGCCAATAGACCATCTCTTCCTATCTTCCAGAGGGATCCAATTAGTTGAAGGAATTCTCCAAAACTATCTAGGGTGCATGTATGTTAGTTATGCTTTGGTTATACGTTGAACAGCATTTAGGTATAAAATGCATTCCTTGCCATTCACACACTTACGCACTGAAGGCTGTGTGTGTGTGTGTGTGTGTGTGTGTGTGTGTGTGTGTGTGTGTGTGTGTGTGTGTGTGTGTGTGACCACACCTACAATAGAGACAGTGAGTTACAGTTCATGCAGACGGACCTCTGAGTGCTCTCTGCCTCCACCACTGTATCCATCAGAGTTGTGATAGAGGGTTGTGAATTTGTCTCCTTTACTTAGATTTACTGAAATGATATACACTAACTGTCTGCTCTTGGCACAAATTTCAGACTGCATTTTAAAAAAGGAGCTCTTTGCAGCCTGAGAGCTGCAGAGAAATGATTGGAGAAATGTTGCATGAGGAGTTTAAACACCGCACAATATACAGTGGGTGACAGTCAGGCAGATAATACTGTCTTCAGAAAATTATTGCAGAGCTCGATGATTACACTCCTATTAAATTAGTTAGATGGAATTTTAAGGGTTTCGCCTCCTCATTAAAAAGACATGAGACTCACTTCTATCTCGTGACTGATGTTTGACCTTATAATTTTGTCATTTACATATAACCTTAAGCTTTTGCTGCACAGTTATCATGGTGGCTTGTAGGATGACTGAGTGATGAGACCTCTACACCAACTAGGGCTACTCTGGTAGTAGGAGAACAGTTTTGGAAGGTTCTAAGTAAGAAGTAAGGCGATATTTATTTATGCTTTATACAATAACACATCTTAAACAGCAAAGAATTCTGCAGTCATTGACTTGCAAATCACAAAAAGTATTTTAGGTAGATGAGAAAAGGCAAAATATTTTACAGAAAGAAATTTATCTCTAGTTTAGAAGACAATAATTATGGCTGCTAAGAGGAAGAAAGAATTAATTGTATTACAGTATGAGGTCATTATTTAAACAGCGCCTGGAGCTAACAGGCCAAAATGCATTAGTATAAATGAAAAATCCCCTGTACCTTGTGATAAGACCAAAAGGTATTGAAGAAGATGAATAGCCTACAAGCAAAACCTTAATTGCTATTATGACAAAGGACTATTAATAACAATCAGCAGGGACATTTCTTGCTGCCTCTCTCCATTCTTCTTGTACCTTTAATACCATAGACATAACATTCAGTGACCCTTCCTTTCTGCCTCATGAAGACCTTTTATCATGTGACTGTCATTTTTTTTAATGTAGACGTACAATAACAGATTGTTATGGTCGTATTATACTTTCTGTTAAATGGAATCAAACTCAAACATCTGTTTGTATGAATCAGATTTAACCACCAAGGTGATCGCCAAAGATCATTCATAGTCTTTTTTATTATCAGTGCACATGCTATATCTCTATACAGTTTCCAAAATATAAAGTTTCTTTTATATCTGTTTGTTGATGACATTTTGTCTATATTTTGTAACAATCAAGGTTGATTAAGATTAAAAACATGATTTCTGTGTGGTTTAACTGCCTTTCTTGATTCGCACATTCTTGTGATATGTGGTATGTAATAAATACATACATTTTAATACTTTAAATACAGATTGATTTTCACAGTAGTATTACTTTTAACAATAGTTCCCCAGTTTTTTTTAATTAGACTCTTATTCTAATCTGTCCTCCCAGTTTTCCATTTACCTGATTATTACTCTCTGCTTCCTTCACTTGGGGTGTTTATAGTCTCTGAGGAGGTTGCTGTCCTCTTGGTGACAACTAGAAGAGGACAACCCCATCTACAATGGCGACCCAGCCATCTTAGCCAATCACAGAACATGTTGGATTGAGGGGGATCATCTTGATAGCTTGTCTGTTGCAGTTAAGACTCTGACACTACAGTGAGTTAACCTTGATTTCCCCATCCTCCACCACCAGCTCAAGCCAGTTCTGCCACAACCTATAACTTGCTATAGCCTACTAAAGAGCAATCAGGTAAGACTTGCATGTAAGACTTGCTGCAGTACCTGAAGAGAACCCACACAGACATAGGGATAACACGCAAATTAGACTGGATTCGAATCCAGGCCCTTCTTGCTATGAGGCTACAGTGCTAACCGCTGGCCACTGAAAACTCATAATCCACTAATGGAACGTGAAGGTTCAATAAACACATATATGTATGTATGAGTTTGTAATGGTATATTTAGGTTTTTGCTAAATTAGAAAATGTGAAATCTAAAAACATTTGACAATAATTAAAGTGATGTCAATAAAGTTTTGAGAATTCATTGTGTTTTATTGCTTTATTGTCTATCAGTGTGTGTTTAAAATGCATTTGTTTACATGTTCATTTTTGAACCTACTGTTCTTATTGCTTAGCCTGACTGATTAGCTGGTCTTGATTTTTGCAATCTATGCAAAGCAGACACACTTTATTGTATATTTATTTAATATTTATTTAAATAAATTATAAATCATGTAACCTAATCATGCCCAATTATTTTCTCTGTTCGAATAATTAGTTGGACATTTAATTTTATTTGTGGTCTGCTTACACACACACACACACACACACACACACACACACACACACACACACACACACACGCACACACACACACACACACACACACACACACACACTTTGTGTGCTTTGTTCCTTTGTTTCTAAGACGTGGTGTCCTGATCTTCCTTCTTGTTATCTCCAGCCCACAGTTAGTTCTCATTACAACACAACACAATCACCAATAAACTTCAGTCAGAGTTTAGTAATGTGAACATGTTTCAGTGAACATTGTATAGCTAAATTTCAACACGCAATTGGTAGTTTGATGAAAATTATAGATACTTTAGTTTGTCATTTTCATCTGCAGCAGCATGCCTCCTGTTTTCAGAACGTTCTGAACGTGTTCTGTACGTTTTTACAGTTAATACTGCTAGCCAGAGCATGACTTGACAGGTACACAATGTGAGAACTGTGCATTTTATTTCAATAACTAGATTTCTTTTTTTTTTCTTGTTATATTTCTGATTTGGTCTGTGGTGCAGATTAGATGGATTTTTGCTCCAAGCCAGTAAAACTTTTTGAAAAGATGAATAAAAAGTTGAATTTTCCATTCAGTTTGACTACAGAACTGATTCTTTTTTATAACATCATCATGGTCAGCAAAAAAAAAGAGCCAGAAACAGCCATTTTCTGTCCACCCACTGAGCTCAGCTTGGACTGTATTGATTTTTGCTCCGGTGGGCGAGAGTGAACTCTTACAAAATGAATGACCAAAAGAAAAGAATATGGTGTTTCGAGGTAGAAATGTGATTAAGGGCAAGCAAGATTAGTCTGGCCACTGAGGTGATGGTGAGGGTTAAAATATACTGTCTTGCTGAATTAGCCATTAATCAACAACACTTTCAAAAAAAGAGAGAGAAAGGAAAGTAAAGAAATTATACATTCCCGCCCTGTTACACAGAAACTGCTTTGTCAGTTTGTTTGCCCTGAGAATTCAACAGTATTGCGCTCAAGTCTTTTACATCATGTTAATGTTTCGTAACAACAGAAGAAGATGGACTCAAGTGAAACTTCTCTTGTTGCCAAGTAAGAATAGAAATGATCCCTGATTGTTACAGTTTTTAAAATTATTGTAGGGTCTTTGATTTACAGTTAAAAGCGCCTTGAGGTGCTTTCTTTCCCACCTTTCCACTTCCATCTCTGTGATTTGACACTACATAAGTAAAACTCCATAGAATAGAACTGAATAGAATAGAAAAGACCTGATTTAATTTTTGTGGATGAAAAGAGAGGACATGACATTCAGAAATGAGAACTTTTGTTGGTGAAAACTATTCTTCTAATTAGCTAATCTTCCTGTTTTGTATTTGTGTCTCTAACTCTCTAAATGCTAACATTTGTCCTGTTTTTTTTTCAATAGTTTTTCTCTTTCCCACCTTTCCACTCCTATTTATCTCTATTCGCTCTCTTCTTCCGGCTAAGCCATCCAGTCCAACACTTAAATAGAGGAAACATTGTGCATTCTTCAGAGCCACAATGCCCCAATCGGTCCTGACACACACATAAACACAACCTCGCTCTGACAGCGGATAGAAATTGCTGTATCCTCCACTCAACCAGTAAGGAACCCTGCTCAGATGCAAATTCAAATGTCAGCTTCCTTTCTCCTCAAAGGCAAAGTCAGCTCTGTGAATGAGTGGGATCTAAAAATCGGGTAATTGTTTTTGGCAGATCATTGTATTTACTTACAGTATTGAGTCAAGCTAAGCCACTGGAAGGTGCACACCGACGAGGAAGAGATACATCCAGACACATGCAACAGGGATTTAATGAAAAAAAGCTATTTTAAAGCTCTAACTTGAAGATTTTACGTGATATTTGTGAAACTAATAAAAAGATATAAATGAGTCACATAGTTACTTCACTGACTACGCTGTCTGGCAGGGTACTCACCAATTTCCCTAACAAAAGAGCTTTCATAAAATAAGATATATCACACTGTGCCTTGGTTTTGTAAGTGCATATTTTCTTATTAGCAGATTATTTGATTTTGTGTTCAGACCTGAGAGGAAAAAGGTCCTGTAGACTACAAGACTAAAAAAAGACAAATACTGGCAAACTTTCTGGCCATGCAGCTAAAGTGATAATTGCTGCAACCTTTCCACCTGAAAAACATAAAAAACAGTATTACTTAAAAAGAGGGTTTTTAACTCTTGGAAGTTAGCAATGTGTTTACTAGTAAATGATTTTGGTTCTTGCTCAAAGAGCAAATAAGACCTTTCATGGAACAGATAAAAAAGTTCTGTCCACTGGAACATATCACTGTACATGTGTCATCTACTGTATTTCACTGTTGCTCTGACAAAAAATAATGTTGTTTTCAAGACAAAATAATTTGTACAATACACAGATTTCCACTCTCTACTTATGTCTTTCACAAGTACGTGTACACACATACTAGCACACACACACACACTTTTTGCAGCTGAAACAAAATAGCATCGCTATTCACAATTTGCTTTCATCTCACTAACAAACTGGAATAATATCATTTTCTTTAACACAACCATGCCCCCAAAGTCATGTCAAACCATATATCACTTCATCAATTTATCTACCTTGCCACTGCAGCAGACAGGTGATGAAGTTTGGCCTCATTCATAATCTTATTATTGCTGCTCTCTCGTGGTCTGGACCAAGGCCAAAACACATATTACACAAATAAAACAAGAGGCAGACAGACCAGAGCAAGGTGGCAGCTCTCTCCTCTCACACACCTCTGTCACCGAATGCCACTGAACAGAATGAAAGACAGTCCTTGACATTTATGTCCAAATCTAGAGGGAGCCAGGAGAACGTCGTGTGCTCAAAATATTTGACATGGTTGAATTTCTCAGCTGAACAGGACATAAAATTTTAAGTGTAAATACAATATCCTCTTGCAACATTTGCACTAATTGAACAGCAAATTTGATGTATCCAATCCTGCCAGTGTCCTTTTAATTTAACAGTGAAGCTGGTTGTAGTTGCTGGCAAAAGATAAATAACAACATGGGTACTTTTTATGAAAATAACTAATTACCTTCAATCAGACAGAAAGTTACAGTAATCGTATCGCTACTGTAATCATTTTACATTTTTTGTTTACACGTTGCTATATTAAGTAATCACTTGTAATCATGTTATTACTTGCATTATACATATTAAAAATATCATATAATATTTAATATTATATAAAAAGACAAAGACGTCCTGCACATGTGCTGCTACAATCAGATGACTTCAGTTCCTGTGCAGGTAGAAGAAAAATGATGGTCCACAACATTTGAGGAGTGGGGATATGAATCATGCTTATTTTTATTGTGCAAAAGATGAACAGTGTGATGGTAAAGTGCAAACTCCATGCAGGACAGAAACAACTACATTATCCTACTAGCCAAACTGCGGTTCTTTGCAAGCTTCTGCACGTACAGCATGCTCACACAAAGCTAACAAACGGGGAGGTTTAAGCTGAATGTCTGCCAACCCCAGCCAAGCAGCGAGGGATTGATCTTCAACAGATAACAAAAGTAGCGATGATCAGTCAGGCTTGCACCATTGCAGCCTCCATTTCTATCTGCAGCTGGTTCTATGACAGAATCTCAGTGGCAATGCATCTGAAGTCTCTTGGGCATGGTTTTCAATTTTGCTTTGTGGTGTTGGTTTTGTGTTCATTCTTAAACACTAAAAGAAAGACTGGAGGTATGTAAACACTGTCTATAAGTCTTCATTAGGATGGGGATTTGTTTACATTTAAGATTTATATTGTTAATTGTTACTAATGAGGTGAGAGGTCATGTTACAGAACACAAAACAGTCTTCAGCTCTCACTGTCCTTGGGCAGATCTGGGCAAGCTGAGAGGACAGCAGCCTTTTTTGGTGGTTTGCATTGTGGATAAACTGCTAGTCTTTGACATAAAATCATGTGAGAGCAGCGTTTGGGGCAAGCTGCCGCTGGCTCAGCCATCACTGCTCTGAGATCATTTACAATCTGCACATCTGCACAACATGGCTAGCATTAGCAACAAAATGAGCTTCAGTATTTACCATCGTAACAGATGAGCTTAGGTTTGCGAATCACCTTGGCCAAAATCTGTGTACATTAGTAAGGAAAACTATGACAATGTGACAGCAGCTCTGACCATATCTGCACTAATAAAAGAGGTAAAACCAGAACTTTCATCTATGATAATGTCTGCATGTAATATGTTTATGTTGTTTAATAGGTAAGTAATGGAGGACGAAGATATTTTAGTTGGTGGTAGGGGATGGGATGGGCGGGTGGAGGACTGGTAATCATCTTTGCTTGTCTTTCTGTAAAAGTCACCGCATGCCACTGAGGTAACAAACAGTGTAACAAATTACTTTCTTCTCTTGGCTTCTGTTTTTTAAGTAACAGTAATCTGTAATACATTAAAGATTACGTTACTCAAAAGTAATTACTTAGTTCCGAGTAAACACGCTAACACCCCACACTAATTATTCAACTATTATTCAGCCATCGGTCAATGGTGCCATCAGATGCAGAATTATCTACAATGAATATACTGCATGTATCATACGCATACAGTGGTACAGTAATTTATTTGATGTTAATCTCCATAAAATAAATAACTTTCCCTGTAACTTTGTTATTTGCACATAGAGAAATTATGAAACAAGTGCACTCCAAAATGCTCACATGTAGCATATTATACTGTTTATGGGCTTATCTAACTTTTGCCAGACAGGTAATGAGTGTAAATACAGGTTACCAGTTGCCATGCAAGCTGATAATTATAGTCATCTTGTCTAAGTGATGTACATGGAGTGGATGATGCTTGACCTTGACTATTATGTAGAGTCATTAAAGTAAAGAGAAAAATGCTAATCCTCAGTTTCAGCACCTTGACAGGAAGAAAAAGAATATAGTTAGTGGAGAGCCACACCTTATATTTTGACAGTGTACACTTAAGTGGAGACAGACACTAATCCTTACAGACTATGTCCAAAACTCTAATAGTGCAGAAAGTGTTGACAAAAAGACACAGATTCAGACAGAAACAGACAATCACTAAGGAAGCAAAAAAGAAAGGAAAGAAAGAAAGGTGTGGCAGGGAAGCACTCACCATGGGTCTGAATTTACGGTTGCATTTAGGTGTCATCTGCAAAGGTTAGTGTTTCAAAGTTGGCAGCGGCGTGCTGGAATGATCACAGCTCAATCAAGCCCCAGCTCAAGCTGAGTGTCACTGCCAGGGACCATCCATTTGTTATGGCACTCCTAATGGATATGTGGGCTGCATGGCGACCATAAATTACAATTACTCCTCCTGGCTCTCTCAGCTCATTCACCATCTTTTTTTTGCTCTCCTCTTTTCTTTCCCTTCCTTTCTTTTTATATATTCTCGAACATTATTTTTACCATTTCTTTTTCTTGTTCACAGATTCTACTTTTATTGTTCTTTCCTTTCATTTATTTATCAAGGCGAGAGCCAGAGCTTTCATGAATCTTAGTGTAGTGGTGAGCAAAGGAACAACGTATGCAGGTCAGAATATCTTTCTTTAAAATGACCAAACCGCCTAGTTGGCTTTGGCAGGGAGAGCACAGTGTATATTATTAGATCCATTGTCCATCATTAGGTCCCCCTCTTGTACGTAACTGTCTGTGCAGCTCTTCTCTGATAGTGTGGAACAACAAAGGATTCCTAGATCACAAAGGGAAAAAAAAGAGGAAATCAATGCAATCAGATGGAAAGACATTGTCTCTGTGAGTGTCCCAGGAGATTTTACCAGGCAGTCGATATGTTATAACTGCCCTTTAAGGCTGCAGCGATTTTAAAGGCTGCTGCTGAAAGCTGGTCTAATGTACAGGTAAATCACATGAGCTCATCACTACAGGGAGAACCATGCTGTGTGATCACCAGAAAAGAATGAAGCTACAATATAACATTATAACCTTGCTTTCTGATTCACTGTGGGAATCTGTGTGTGTGTGTGTGTGTCTGTGTGTGTGTGTGTTTGTGCATGTTATATATATCACTGAATGAGGATTTACCAGAAAGACCAGTGGAAAAAATCTCATCAAACTGCATTTTAACCAATGTGACACATGCAAATTGTTCAATGAAATAAACATGGACAACAATGAACAAATGCATACAGATACATTAGCAATTTATGCACTGTGGGTGTCTCTAGCCCTGAGGAGAATTCTGCTCTGTTGCATGTAGGTCCTTAACCCATCAGAGTGTGAATCATAGTCTAACAGTCAGGTTGGTTAACCCTCTGCGAGTTTCTCTGCACAACCATTCAGACAGACAGACAGCATGTTTCAGCTTCACTCTATATATAGCTTATTTGTGTCCAGGGGAAGTTTATGGGAAACGAGAAGTGGCATCCTTTATTTAGATGAATTTATGTACATTAATGAGTGAACTTGCAGCTATAGCAGAGAAAAATCAAATCCTGCTGCCACTTTTTGTCTGTTATATCACTTTAGTTTAAATAGCTTGATTTAAAAAAAAAAGAAAAATTGGACACAGCTCTGTTTAAGAGTTTTACTTTCTGTTTTGTCTTTAAAATCCAGGCCATTCATTCACAGTTTGTGCAACCTTACATGTTCATTTAGGAAAAATGTGTGTAAAGTTTTACTTATGCTGTATATTCACTCAAATAAAACTGCTGTGATTCTTGCATGCAGATTTGACTGCATCATCCCACACTCAGTCCAGATATCTTGCTGAATCAGATTGTCAGCGAGGGTGACAGAGGCGTTCACATTTACATGCAAGTGAGGCCAGCATCCACACACAGCAGTGAGTCACGATTACATGCCCCTGAAGAGGTATTGTTCACTCTGTCTAGTTGGAAAACATCTCTCCAGAGATGTGACCTTAGCTGCTGACAAAGACTCTGACCTTTGCATCATATTGTCTGTTAACATATCACAGACTGTTTGGTTGTATAATTTTAGAGTATTAAAAAAATAATTATACCTGAAGCAGTTATCCTTCAAATATACAATCAAGATCTGTAACACTACATCACAAACAAGACAACTTAAAAAAAATGAATGAAACAAACAGTGTTGAAATAACAGATCCAGCAATCGAACTCGAACACCTTGACTGTGGTTACTGATCCTGAATACTGATCGAATACCAATGCAACTTTATAATCAGCATTTCTCCCTGTGAGGAAGGAACTGGGAATTATTCTGAAGTGTAAGGAAGCATCAAACACCACTTAAACAGTGTTCCCAATTTTGTAAAATAAAATGTAACAAATAAATACATCCAAGAATATAAACTAACTCAATTTTTTGTGATTTTTTCAGTGAAATAATTAAAGAAAAAAGCCTCAGGACAAGTGCATTACTGGTAGTGCTACTTATTCAATTTATTTGTGAGAGTCATTATTCTGCAAACTTACGCCAATTGCAATCACAATAGTCTTGTGACTGTGCTTTTTCCTCGTCACACAAACCTGTGTGGAGCTGACAATGGGTTACATAAAGTTTAATAAAGGAAAGTCCCTCCTATCAGAGCGCGACCACCAGTGGAGCTCTCAGGAAGGTCAAGCCAAAGGGGCACCAGACCAGACACACTGAAGGCGCTCGTTCAAGTTGCTACGCCATGGATGGAGCAGAAGATAGATTCGCGTACCTCTGCGACATACAAGGTTAGCACACATTCGAAGAGAAAAACAGAGACTGGATGATCGAGTACACTAAGCCAACAGTGTCAACAGTTAAACATGACGGTGAATAATGTTATAACTATCTACCTAGCTACAGAGCCATTTGGTTGCTAGCTACAGTGGCTACCTAACATCACGTGACACGTGAATGGCTCTATTATCAGAATCAGAAACAGAATACTTTATTAATCCCGGAGGAAATTATGTAATTATGTAATAATTATAATTACTATTAATTATTACAAACGTTGGACATCACTTAGTTTTAATTTTTTTGTTTTTATCTTGTGTTTATGTGCATCATTAGACCAAGTATTTTATTATTAAACACCCCATTCAGGTAGTACAAATAAGGCTTTTTTGTCTGGTTTTAGAAATGTTTGAACCACCATATGTGTATTTATCGGAACTTTATTTCAAAGTGGCTTTTTAGAAATTCAGGTTGTAACCATTTTTAATCAGTATTTTATTTGAGTTTCCTAAGTTTAGATTAGAGATTCTTTTAGTGTTGTCATTTAATAACTGCTTGTTTTTTTAGATTCTTCTTCTGATCTTGCCCCTACTGCAACTGCCCTTCTTAACAATTAGAGATAGGAACTGACGACTTTTCTTAAGAAGAAACTGGAGTCACAAAAGATGAAAATTGAAGAACTCAAAGGAGAGAGAGATTTCCTCCGAGGTGAGTTCCTCTAAGGTCAGCTATCATCCCTTAGAAGTATGAAACTAGACTAGTTCCATAAGCATTATTTTTATTTTACATTCGTCTAATAAGCATCAGGTAATTTATAAATCCCAGTTAAGTTCCCTGTTGATTAAAAGAGTGTGTTTTAGTCAGTTAACTTTAAGTGTTGTGCCAGTTGATTCCTAAAGAGATCCAGAGTTCCAAATTCAGTTCAGCCAGGTCTAACTTGATTGATTCATTTTCATTGTTCATAAGATCACAGCTCCAACTTGAACTAGTTATCATTCATTTATCATAATCTTTCTGAAACAAATTTAACAATATATATTTTATGATGTCATTCACCGATTGGCATGTAGATTATGCCATTACCTAGTATCTGTTTTTATTCTTCTCTGTTGTCTTTGCTCTCATACAAAACTTTAAAAAAATACACAATAATAGGTAATTACTCTCGAGTACTGAAACTTTATGTTGTATAGGACAAAAGCACTTGCTCATTACACTATTTTTTGATAATGTTGTAGCCTTCAAAGCAGAATTAATATTGGTTGTTTGTATATAACTTTACATATAAGGGCACATGATGCTTTTCCTTAAAAAAAAATCCTCATTCTGTTTAGCACATGAGCTGACAAAATCATCAACTGTGTAAATAAAGGGGGATTTGAAGCGGCAGCTACTCTGCACATCTTTGTCACTCAGTGTAACCTGACGGGTGTAAAATATCTTGTTTCTAAAACCAGTCATATTCTTTTTTGTATCCTGCAGAGCAACCTAAAGACAAACCATTCAATGATCCATTTTCCTCGAATGCTTCTGAAAACTCATCTTCATCTGTATCATCTGTGTTGTCATCCTCATCTTCATCTCCAAAGAGGCAAAAGTACAAATTAAAGAAAAAGCATTCAAGAGCCAAGAAACACGAGAAGGAGCATAAGAAGTTCCGGCAGCATGGTGAGCAAAAGACTTTGGTAGAAAAGAGTGTACAAAAGAGAATCCTATACTGTAAATGTCACATGAAAGATAGTATTATCATTTTAAATTTTTCTACAAACTACTCTGTATTTGCTACCCCATCTTAATATAAAGTGTGTACTGATTTTGGGCTAATTATCAGAAACATATACAATAAAAATTCCCTTCTGCGGGCGGTCTAACCTTCAAGCTCGGGTCCTCTGACAGAGGCCTGGAAGCTTGAGGGTCCTGAACAGAGTCTTAGCTGTTCCTAGGACTGCGCTCTTCTGGACAGAGATCTCCAATGTTGTTCCTGGGATCTGCTGGACCCACTTGGGAGTCACTGCACCTAGTCCTTTTTTACCGTCACCCTCCACATCTTCTTGTGCTCTTCTCTGAGCCCTTGGTACTTCTCGAGCTTCTCATGTTCCATCTTTTTGATGTTGCTTCTCTACCACTCTTGGGGGTGTCTCCCATTTTGACCTCGGGACTTCCAGGCCATACTCGGCACAGATGTTTCTGTATACTATGCTGCCACTTGGTTATGGCGTTCAATATATGCCCTGCCCGCTAGCATCTTGCATCCTGTTGTTATGTGCTGGATTGTCTCAGCCTGCACTAGGGGTCTTACCTGGTGTGATAGACCCCAGCCTCTATGGATCTTGTGCTCAGAGCTTATTCCTGTGCTGCCATGCATAGTGCCTCTATGCTATCTTTCATCCAATTTTGTCCAGCCACTGGTAGGATTTCTGGATGTCAAGTGACTGCTTGCACCTGTCTGAGGTAACACTGTCAAGCACCGTCATTATAACAGTCTTGTAATTTGTATACAGTAAATATATTATAGTATTGGTCTATAAAATTTATTTAGAACACAAACCTGTGTTTTGTTTGTTTATTTGTTTTTTTTTTTTTACTACTATAGGACATCAGTAAAGTGCAGGAGCCCATTTTTCCAGCTAGATAAAAGTGTGATACAATCCAAGAAAGAAGCTTAGCCATGAATCATACTATGTAATATCTGTGTTTGGCACTGTCATGTATTTTTAGCGTCATATTTTTAATAAGAAATATTTTGGCTTGTGTAGTCGGGAAAGTACAGGGGAAATAATGAAATGTCCAGGAAAAATTGTGGCAATGAGCTTGCATGCATAAAAGCTAAATATGAGCTAAATATGATATTGTAGTCCATAAGTGTGTTCAGAAGTGCTTATTTTAGCCGTTGCCCTCTGTGAAGCAAACATACAAAATGCTGTGTGCTATCTGTGAGGCTCATTTACAATCCATTAAAACCAAATCAAAACAAAGCTTTTAAGCAATGAAAGGTTATTGTTTTTTATTAAGTAGATATACATTTCAAAACAATTCTATGGGGTAACTGTTGCCAAGTCATTTTGATGTCATAAGCTTCCATTCCATAATCTCACAGTTAGATTTGATTTGGTGCTCAGAACTCTTTAAGACAAGCTGTATTGTATTGTAAGACAAACTTCAGACAAAAAAAAAGAAAAGCAGTCACAAAACTCAAGATGAGGGAAGAACAGCCTCCATACAAGTCGAGCTCAGTGTATAATGAACTCCGGTTTGAGGAAAAACTTTGTGATGCAATCATCAAAGTGGAGGATGTCGAATTTCCGGTTCACAAGATAATCCTGTGTAACTGTACCCCGTACTTCAGGTGAGTTGCTTACCTGATAATGGGGAGGAAAGATGACGATTTATTGATATCTTATCCACTGTTATCCACACAGTAAAATACACCAGAGTTACTAATCCTAAAAAGGTTGAACTCTGTTATGTAGTTATATGCTGTGCAAAAGTTTTGAGTTGCTTCTCATGTCGTTACGTTTTGCTTCGAACTAGACGATTTTTTAAAAGTACGCTTCAGCAATGGTTCTCAGAGGCTTTATTGAAGACTTTCAAAGGTTTTGTTTGGGCATTTTTCACCCTTTTCGGTCCAGTCCTTGTACCTGACCATTTTCAGAGGAATGCTTTTGTTTTGTTTTTGTTCATTTGTTTATTTGTTTGTTAAGCCATTTAAGCCAGAAATGGTTATGGAAGGGAAACAGGGACTGTAACTGAGAAAAATGTACTGGAAATTCCATAAGGAAAAGAAACGGGCTGAGATATCCCAAATTACACAATAACTAGACTGAAGATCAGTGGAAACAGGCCTTATGGAGTTGATTGAAATATTTGTCAAAGATATACAACATTGAGTGTCTAGAATCAGCTGTAAAACATGGTGGCGGCTCTGTCACTGCATTTTGTTTGGCAATAGCTTCATATACATACTGCCAATGTAATAGATCCAACACTCAAGCTCACTAAACATGTACAAACTCTGTTTTGGAGTTATATCCTCTACGGCAATACCCATAAGGAAAAGAAATAGTGAAAAAAGACTTGCATAAGATGTGGCCTACTTCATATAGTGAATCATATAAGGCTTATGTGATTTACTCATGAAAGTGGCCACTTTCTCATTACTTTCATATATTGTTTTAGTAAGTATCCAAAACATACAAGTTTCATTTATACAATTTTTCAAGGGATCTTATATCTGTTTTCACTCTTGTATGCTTTTCATACAAGTTTCACACAAGACAGATACAAACTTTATAAGATTTATATATATCTTTTCCATATGGGTATGGACTAGACATCACAAGACTATCACAATAATCACATAGTAACGCATGCAATTAGGTGATCATTTCCATTCCAGTCACTTGATTTGATATATTTATCCTGCTTGTGCATGATGTAGTTTATTATCTTGTTGCTTCCACGCCTTTTAAAATTCTCTGCTGTCTCCATCTCTACCCTCAGAGCTCTCTTCACCTCCTGTAACGACCCAGACAAACAGGTCTTCAACATACCTGGCTTGTCTCCTGAGATGATGGCACTCATCATTGACTTTGCATACACTGGCAGTGTTTCCGTAACGGAGGAAAACGCAGTGGAACTTCTCATGGCAGCCGATCAATTCAATGTAATGGACATTGTAAACATCTGCGGTGACTTCCTCGGGGTACAACTCTGCCCAGAGAACTGCGTTGGCATTTGGAAGTTCACAAAAGTACACTTATCACCCGAACTACGTGCCAAGGCCTACCACTACATCATCAGTAACTTTGAGCAGGTGGTTCTTCAGGAGGAGTTCCTGCAGCTAACTGTGGAGGAACTTGGTGATATTCTTAAAAGAGATGACCTCAATGTACAGTGTGAGACCACTGTGTATGAAGCACTTTTAAAGTGGATTAGCCATGTGCCTGCAGAACGGGAACAACACCTCACCGCTCTGTTGTCTAAGGTGTATAAACTTCCATTACTACATTTAGTTTGGGCTTACATCTTCAGCATTCATGTCATAGATTGAGTCAATCCATCTGGGTGTAAGGATGCTTTAATATCTCGAGATTAAGATCATTAAAACCGTATCAGATAGCTGCACACATATTATAGAATAAATTGTATTTATTTAGTATAGTTGCTAGGCTTATGACTAAAAACTGTCCGTAACAAGTACAACCATTCTCCCCTGTTTGTGTTCCGCAGCTTTATTTTATTGTATGTTATTGATTTTTTTTTATATAAAGTTAAACTTATCACATTAGATTTAAAATTTATCTTCATTAGAACTGTACAAGCTGATATAGTTGAAATTCAATGTTTCCGTTTTCTAAGTCCTATTCTCTTCTGTTGTCTCTCGGTAGGTCCGACTGGGACTGATGACTTTAGACTACCTAAGGGAAAATGTGCGGCGCAATGAGCTGGTGTGCACCAATTCTGAGCGTCTGTCCATGATAAATGATGCCATCTTATTCGTACAAAATATGACCAACAGACCCTATGTGTTTCGCCTCTGTCCCCGTTTTGGTCCTCCCCGGCTGCCTCATTCCATCCTGCTGGCCATTGGGGATGGCGTGGCCGTGGTCCAACTAACGCCATCGAGGCCTACGATTATCGGGCTGAATGCTGGGTCAAAGTAACAAACAACCTGGAGCATCCTCGTGCCTATCATGGAGCCGCCTTCCTCAACGGGTACATCTACTCCATTGGTGGCTTCGACAGGGTGGGGCATCTCAACAGCGTCCGTAGGTTTGACCTGACCACTCGCACCTGGAATGAGGTGGCACCGATGTACTGCCGCCGCTGCTATGTGAGCGTGACTGTGTTGAACGGGTTCATCTATGCCATGGGAGGCTACGACGGGCATGTACGACTCAGCAGTGCAGAGCGCTATCAACCTGAAATCAACCAGTGGAGTCTTATTGCATCCATGCATGAACAGAGGAGCGATGCCAGCTGCACAACACTTCACAGCCGGGTGGGTAAAGTAAAAGAGCAGCAGAGAAATAGAGTAGGGTCTCAGGCACACAGGCCTAGAGACCTGTTAGCAACCTTTTGGTTACAACCAGTTGCTAGTGAAAAATATGTATTCCTCGGCTGGTTAGGGAGTGTTTGTATGAAAAACACTGACTTCTACAAATAGTTTGTGAGTGTTTGCAGACAAGTCAGAGTATTCCATGCAAACCTCTGGTGTGCTCAACAGTCTTCTAATGACCAAAGCAAAGCAGGAGGTTTGTGGTGCAACACCTTCTTTGTTACAATTTCACACTAGTGACACCCATCAACCTCCAGCTACCACTTGCCAACCAGTCAGGGAATACACATTTTTTACAGCGAAGCTAGGTGCAAGATAGGTGACAAACTGGTTTCTAAGCTAGAGTGATGAAGGCCTAAATTGAACAAAACTACACCTGTAAGCCTGTAATAGTGATAATAAGGAAAACAGAACTAATTAAAACAATTAGCTTTTTTTTTAATTTTGAAAGCCAGAGACTAAATGTCTAAATGTCAGTCTGTATCAGAAGAATTTATAGTGTTCATTGTTGTGTTGATCATGTAAAAGAAAAGGCTTTTGAAAAAGCTTTTAAGTTCACAGAATATAATAGCATGCAACTAGTGAAAAACATGAACTCATAAAAGTATAGTTTAAAAAGTTGAAAAATATACTAATATATATTTTTTTTTACTAAGAAAAGTAAAAATACTTAATGTCCCTTTTTTGTCTTCAGATTTACATTTGTGGTGGATTCAATGGGATCGAGTTTCTGCAGACAGCTGAATATTACAACCCAGAGACCAACCAGTGGACGATGATCAGTCCCATGAACAGCCGCCGCAGTGGGATAGGTGTCATTGCATATGCGGATCATGTCTTTGCAGTAAGACCAGAAAGTAGTGCTCACACTCACGTAACATACATATCACATCTGTAATGTGTCTTGATCATGAAGGCTGACAGATTTGGCTGACAAAGAATTTTGCAAACTTTGTTTTGTATTTATCAATGATCAGATTCATATCCTGACCACAGGTTCAGAGAAGGCATTCTTACTCATTAATTTAACTGATTAGTGATGTTTCTGCTCCATGTATTTTTTCATTTCATGATGTAAATGTGCCCCATTCCCAAAATGTTGATGATTTCACATTTCCTCATCGTTCCACTAGGGGAAATATTTTAGAGACAATTTCAAACTTATCCTCCAACACCTTTAGAAAAATAAGCAAAGTGATGAGCACTCATTCTCTGGGGACAGTAGGTATTTTAGCTGTAAATCTGTCCTGCTATTTGCCTTAAAACCACAGACATAGTTGATTGCAGCTACACCCTTTGGTAAAAAGCAAAGATTGTGTAGTCTCATCTTCGGTGACACACTTCTTTATTTAGCTAGCTACTCTTGAAGATTTATTTTCTATTCACACTAAGTCTTTATTCAAAAAAAGAAAAAATTATTATCAGCAGAATGCAGTGACCTTATCCTGGTGCTGACCTCGGGGTCTTTGATCAGGCTTTTCGGCCCCAACGCCTGTCAGGGATACTTTAATCTATTACAGGAAGAAAGGACTGAAACTCAGTGATCCTTTTTAAACTAAAGGCAAAAGAGCTGTGAAGACAACTGAAAACATAAATACTTCACAATCATTTTACCCATGCATTTACTTTTAGGTTGGTGGCTTTGATGGAAACAACCGTCTGCACACCGCTGAGGCTTACAACCCGCAAACCAATACGTGGAACCATGTGTCCTCTATGTTGAACCGCCGCAGCAACTTTGGCATTGAGGTAATCAATGATCGCCTCTTTGCTGTCGGGGGCTTCAACGGCTTCACCACCACTTTCAAAGTTGAGTACTACGACGCTTCAACCAACCGGTGGTTTAAAGCGCGTCACATGGCGATTTTCCGCAGTGCCCTGAGCTGCTGTGTGGTGTCCGGACATGCCAACCTGTCTGAATACGCATTCCACATTCCACGTGACATCCCGACACTTTTAAATGTGCCAGAAGAAGCAGCGGATTCAGCAGAGTCCACGTAACACCTTTAAAATGAAGTACTGCCATGTTTCAAGATCTGGGACTCCAACATGAAGGACTGAAATAAATCTTTAGAGCATCAAACCGCTGGTGAACTGGACTTTTTTTGTAGATATTTCAAAAACTTTAAGTGTGTGTGTGAGGAGACCGTGCACTGCAGATACTGAGTTTCATCAAGAGAACGCCATTGCAACAATAACAAATTTAAAAGATTTATTAATTCCCTGTAAGACATGGCTGCTGAGTAGCCATAACAGACATGCACACAGGGTGACCAGATCATGATAAGTCGCATGTGGGACTTTTCCAACTCTTCTGATGCTGAATTGACTGATTTATGACTGATTTATGAATTTACTGAAAACATTTCTTACATTTTTCTTATTGCAAGCAGAAGGCTGTCCCGGGATTGTTCCTGCTGCTCCACTTCATTTTATAAAGACTCTAAATCAAACTCTTTCCATTATAATTTTCTAATTCTAGGATGATGTTTTCATACACACATCTACATCAAACCAGTCTTGTTACATACAACCTGCTTTTAGTCTTATATATTATATCTTTGAGCAATTGGTCAACAGCAGATCTGCTACGCATGTGCAGTCTGTGCTCAGACAGGTGACTGCTTGCACCTGTCTGAGGTAACACTGTCAAACACCGTCATTATAACAGTCTTGTACTATATATACAGTACGTATATTATAGTGTTGGTTTATAAAATTTATTTAGAACACAAACCTGTGTTTTGTTTGTTTATTTGTTTGTTTTTTTACTACTATAGTACATCAGTAAAGTGCAGGAGCCCATTTTTCCAGCCAGATAAAAGTGTGATACAATCCAAGAAAGAAGCTTAGCCATGAATCATACTATGTAATATCTGTGTTTGGCACTGTCATGTATTTTTAGCATCATATTTTTAATAAGAAATATTTTGGCTTGTGTAGTAGGAAAAGTACAGGGGAAATAATGAAATGTCCAGGAAAAATTGTGGCAATGAGCTTGCATGCATAAAAGCTAAATATGAGCTAAATATGATATTGTAGTCCATAAGTGCGTTCAGAAGTGCTTATTTTAGCCGTTGCCCTCTGTGAAGCAAACATACAAAATGCTGTGTGCTATCTGTGAGGCTCATTTACAATCCATTAAAACCAAATCAAAACAAAGCTTTTAAGCAATGAAAGGTTATTGTTTTTTATTAAGTAGATATACATTTCAAAACAATTCTATGGGGTAACTGTTGCCAAGTCATTTTGATGTCATAAGCTTCCATTCCATAATCTCACAGTTAGATTTGATTTGGTGCTCAGAACTCTTTAAGACAAGCTGTATTGTATTGTAAGACAAACTTCAGACAAAAAAAGAAAAGCAGTCACAAAACTCAAGATGAGGGAAGAACAGCCTCCATACAAGTCGAGCTCAGTGTATAATGAACTCCGGTTTGAGGAAAAACTTTGTGATGCAATCATCAAAGTGGAGGATGTCGAATTTCCGGTTCACAAGATAATCCTGTGTAACTGTACCCCGTACTTCAGGTGAGTTGCTTACCTGATAATGGGGAGGAAAGATGACGATTTATACCCCAGAAAAATGTAATTCATGGTCTTAGTCTGTGAAACAGTGCCAACAAAAAGGATAAAAAGACTTTGTCACAGTCAACTGACAGATACACTCAAAACATAACGCAAACATTTGCCAGCAGTGCAGATTTTATTTTTACCTTTAAAAAACACTGTGAAGCACTTGGTGATTGCATGAACTAAATTCAGACAGTTTGAGCTGAAGTTTAATTTATGTGTTTCATTTATGTGTAAATTACATTAATATCTTATCCACTGTTATCCACACAGTAAAATACACCAGAGTTACTAATCCTAAAAAGGTTGAACTCTGTTATGTAGTTATATGCTGTGCAAAAGTTTTGAGTTGCTTCTCATGTCGTTACGTTTTGCTTCGAACTAGACGATTTTTTAAAAGTACGCTTCAGCAATGGTTCTCAGAGGCTTTATTGAAGACTTTCAAAGGTTTTGTTTGGGCATTTTTCTCCCTTTTCGGTCCAGTCCTTGTACCTGACCATTTTCAGAGGAATGCTTTTGTTTTGTTTTTGTTCATTTGTTTATTTGTTTGTTAAGCCATTTAAGCCAGAAATGGTTATGGAAGGGAAACAGGGACTGTAACTGAGAAAAATGTACTGGAAATTCCATAAGGAAAAGAAACGGGCTGAGATATCCCAAATTACACAATAACTAGACTGAAGATCAGTGGAAACAGGCCTTATGGAGTTGATTGAAATATTTGTCAAAGATATACAACATTGAGTGTCTAGAATCAGCTGTAAAACATGGTGGCGGCTCTGTCACTGCATTTTGTTTGGGAATAGCTTCATATACATACTGCCAATGTAATAGATCCAACACTCAAGCTCACTAAACATGTACAAACTCTGTTTTGGAGTTATATCCTCTACGGCAATATGGACTAGGCTATCACAATAATCACATAGTAACGCATGCAATTAGGTGATCATTTCCATTCCAGTCACTTGATTTGATATATTTATCCTGCTTGTGCATGATGTAGTTTATTATCTTGTTGCTTCCACGCCTTTTAAATATCTCTGCTGTCTCCATCTCTACCCTCAGAGCTCTCTTCACCTCCTGGAGCGACCCAGACAAACAGGTCTTCAACATACCTGGCTTGTCTCCTGAGATGATGGCACTCATCATTGACTTTGCATACACTGGCAGTGTTTCCGTAACGGAGGAAAACGCAGTGGAACTTCTCATGGCAGCCGATCAATTCAATGTAATGGACATTGTAAAAATCTGCGGTGACTTCCTCGGGGAACAACTCTGCCCAGAGAACTGCGTTGGCATTTGGAAGTTCACAAAAGTACACTTATCACCCGAACTACGTGCCAAGGCCTACCACTACATCATCAGTAACTTTGAGCAGGTGGTTCTTCAGGAGGAGTTCCTGCAGCTAACTGTGGAGGAACTTGGTGATATTCTTAAAAGAGATGACCTCAATGTACAGTGTGAGAACACTGTGTATGAAGCACTTTTAAAGTGGATTAGCCATGTGCCTGCAGAACGGGAACAACACCTCACCGCTCTGTTGTCTAAGGTGTATAAACTTCCATTACTACATTTAGTTTGGGCTTACATCTTCAGCATTCATGTCATAGATTGAGTCAATCCATCTGGGTGTAAGGATGCTTTAATATCTCGAGATTAAGATCATTAAAACCGTATCAGAAAGCTGCACACATATTATAGAATAAATTGTATTTATTTAGTATAGTTGCTAGGCTTATGACTAAAAACTGTCCGTAACAAGTACAACCATTCTCCCCTGTTTGTGTTCCGCAGCTTTATTTTATTGTATGTTATTGATTTTTTTTTATATAAAGTTAAACTTATCACATTAGATTTAAAATTTATCTTCATTAGAACTGTACAAGCTGATATAGTTGAAATTCAATGTTTCCGTTTTCTAAGTCCTATTCTCTTCTGTTGTCTCTCGGTAGGTCCGACTGGGACTGATGACTTTAGACTACCTAAGGGAAAATGTGCGGCGCAATGAGCTGGTGTGCACCAATTCTGAGCGTCTGTCCATGATAAATGATGCCATCTTATTCGTACAAAATATGACCAACAGACCCTATGTGTTTCGCCTCTGTCCCCGTTTTGGTCCTCCCCGGCTGCCTCATTCCATCCTGCTGGCCATTGGGGGATGGCGTGGCCGTGGTCCAACTAACGCCATCGAGGCCTACGATTATCGGGCTGAATGCTGGGTCAAAGTAACAAACAACCTGCAGCATCCTCGTGCCTATCATGGAGCCGCCTTCCTCAACGGGTACATCTACTCCATTGGTGGCTTCGACAGGGTGGGGCATCTCAACAGCGTCCATAGGTTTGACCTGACCACTCGCACCTGGAATGAGGTGGCACCGATGTACTGCCGTCGCTGCTATGTGAGCGTGACTGTGTTGAACGGGTTCATCTATGCCATGGGAGGCTACGACGGGCATGTACGACTCAGCAGTGCAGAGCGCTATCAACCTGAAATCAACCAGTGGAGTCTTATTGCATCCATGCATGAACAGAGGAGCGATGCCAGCTGCACAACACTTCACAGCCGGGTGGGTAAAGTAAAAGAGCAGCAGAGAAATAGAGTAGGGTCTCAGGCACACAGGCCTAGAGACCTGTTAGCAACCTTTTGGTTACAACCAGTTGCTAGTGAAAAATATGTATTCCTCGGCTGGTTAGGGAGTGTTTGTATGAAAAACACTGACTTCTACAAATAGTTTGTGAGTGTTTGCAGACAAGTCAGAGTATTCCATGCAAACCTCTGGTGTGCTCAACAGTCTTCTAATGACCAAAGCAAAGCAGGAGGTTTGTGGTGCAACACCTTCTTTGTTACAATTTCACACTAGTGACACCCATCAACCTCCAGCTACCACTTGCCAACCAGTCAGGGAATACACATTTTTTACAGCGAAGCGAGGTGCAAGATAGGTGACAAACTGGTTTCTAAGCTAGAGTGATGAAGGCCTAAATTGAACAAAACTACACCTGTAAAACTACCTGTAAGCCTGTAATAGTGATAATAAGGAAAACAGAACTAATTAAAACAATTAGCTTTTTTTTTTATTTTTGAAAGGCAGAGACTAAATGTCTAGATGTCAGTCTGTATCAGAAGAATTTATAGTGTTCATTGTTGTGTTGATCATGTAAAAGAAAAGGCTTTTGAAAAAGCTTTTAAGTTCACAGAATATAATAGCATGCAACTAGTGAAAAACATGAACTCATAAAAGTATAGTTTAAAAAGTTGAAAAATATACTAATATATATTTTTTTTTACTAAGAAAAGTAAAAATACTTAATGTCCCTTTTTTGTCTTCAGATTTACATTTGTGGTGGATTCAATGGGATCGAGTTTCTGCAGACAGCTGAATATTACAACCCAGAGACCAACCAGTGGACGATGATCAGTCCCATGAACAGCCGCCGCAGTGGGATAGGTGTCATTGCATATGCGGATCATGTCTTTGCAGTAAGACCCGAAAGTAGTGCTCACACTCATGTAACATACATATCACATCTGTAAGTGTCTTCATCATGAAGGCTGACAGATTTGGCTGACAAAGAATTTTGCAAACTTTGTTTTGTATTTATCAATGATCAGATTCATATCCTGACCACAGGTTCAGAGAAGGCATTCTTACTCATTAATTTAACTGATTAGTGATGTTTCTGCTCCATGTATTTTTTCATTTCATGATGTAAATGTGCCCCATTCCCAAAATGTTGATGATTTCACATTTCCTCATCGTTCCACTAGGGGAAATATTTTAGAGACAATTTCAAACTTATCCTCCAACACCTTTAGAAAAATAAGCAAAGTGATGAGCACTCATTCTCTGGGGACAGTAGGTATTTTAGCTGTAAATCTGTCCTGCTATTTGCCTTAAAACCACAGACATAGTTGATTGCAGCTACACCCTTTGGTAAAAAGCAAAGATTGTGTAGTCTCATCTTCGGTGACACACTTCTTTATTTAGCTAGCTACTCTTGAAGATTTATTTTCTATTCACACTAAGTCTTTATTCAAAAAAAGAAAAAATTATTATCAGCAGAATGCAGTGACCTTATCCTGGTGCTGACCTCGGGGTCTTTGATCAGGCTTTTCGGCCCCAACGCCTGTCAGGGATACTTTAATCTATTACAGGAAGAAAGGCCTGAAACTCAGTGATCCTTTTTAAACTAAAGGCAAAAGAGCTGTGAAGACAACTGAAAACATAAATACTTCACAATCATTTTACCCATGCATTTACTTTTAGGTTGGTGGCTTTGATGGAAACAACCGTCTGCACACCGCTGAGGCTTACAACCCGCAAACCAATACGTGGAACCATGTGTCCTCTATGTTGAACCGCCGCAGCAACTTTGGCATTGAGGTAATCAATGATCGCCTCTTTGCTGTCGGGGGCTTCAACGGCTTCACCACCACTTTCAAAGTTGAGTACTACGACGCTTCAACCAACCGGTGGTTTAAAGCGCGTCACATGGCGATTTTCCGCAGTGCCCTGAGCTGCTGTGTGGTGTCCGGACATTCCAACCTGTCTGAATACGCATTCCACATTCCACGTGACATCCCGACACTTTTAAATGTGCCAGAAGAAGCAGCGGATTCAGCGGAGTCCACGTAACACCTTTAAAATGAAGTACTGCCATGTTTCAAGATCTGGGACTCCAACATGAAGGACTGAAATAAATCTTTAGAGCATCAAACCGCTGGTGAACTGGACATTTTTTTGTAGATATTTCAAAAACTTTAAGTGTGTGTGTGAGGAGACCGTGCACTGCAGATACTGAGTTTCATCAAGAGAACGCCATTGCCACAATAACAAATTTAAAAGATTTATTAATTCCCTGTAAGACATGGCTGCTGAGTAGCCATAACAGACATGCACACAGGGTGACCAGATCACGATAAGTCGCATGTGGGACTTTTGAGCAGGGATGTATCCATAGGTCTTTTTTGAGCAATTTCTGACAATTTCTGAATCTTTAACAAATATGACACACATATACTGTGTTGCTTCACACCATCTTTTGTCTTGTGTGAAACACAAAAATAACTCTATTTCTCAGTATGCATTTCATCTGCTTTGTGGTATTTTCCACTATATTGCATAGAATTAAATATTTGTTTATGATAAAAAGCATGACCTTTTTATTTACTAAGGAAAGTTCAGTCTTTATGTCAGCAAGTAAAATTGAATTTAATTGAATTATGGTTGCGAAAATAGCGCAAAAACTCAAAAGTGACCTGTACATGAATAAAATGTGTTTTTCCTGTAGTGTTTCATCTTAAAGCACAAATGTCAGCCTCATGATGTCACTGGAGGAAATACCAATGGGTCACCAAAGTCAGAGTCATCATCTGTGGATGAAGAATTTCTGTACAAAAGCCTCCGCCAATCGAGTGACAAGACAGAGCGCACTAATTTTACAGTCCATTTGAAAATAAAATCTGATATTATTGCATTTGCAATGTGGCTAGAGCCTTAGATTTACTGTTTAGGAACCATAAATGTGTGTACTACTGCCACTGCCGAAGCAAACCATCAAGCTGTTGTTGGATCTGCATCATACTGAGCCAAAGCGTTGAATCAAGCGACAGACAGAACAGTCGACAGTGCCATCTCTAGAGCAATGCCCTGGCATGGGTAATAAATGGTTTTACATTGTATTCAGCATTCACACTGAAAATGGAGCTGTAGTCAGTGAAACATCAATATACCATGTGAACAACAGTGTATGTGTTTTTTAAAAGTAGAATTTGTTTTGAAATTACAAGGCAGAGTAAGGAAACCTGCTGCCAATACTGGCCTATTACCATATTCTTCTGTTAGCTGTCACCTGACTGCAAAAATTATTTCAAGCGCTAAGCTAATGTGCTGATATAAATCAAGAGGTCCACATCGCATCAGAAATTATACTCACTGCAGCCTGGAGGAGTGACGTCTCTCCTCACTCAGCCATTGCTGTAAAATTGTGGTTTATGGGGTTGATGTGGTGAGCAGGAACTTAGGAGCCAGTCCCGTGTGACCTATGATTGATTGTCAGCTTCGAGTGCTCACCTGTGCAGCATCCAAAGATGGTGGTGGATAAGCATATTCATGGCTGCCCGTCTTGACCTTTACGAAGTAATTAAGGGCCTGAGCTCACTGAAAAGAGCTGAGTGCTCATGTGCTCCACAAAGCTGCACTGGACCTCAGTGAGTTGCCTGCCTCACCTCCAGAAATTAGGTATTTGAAATCCATTTCATGCTGTCAGGGTATGGTTGAACAGCAGCATAGATACGGCATTCATTTGTTAGTAATGTTGTTAAATAATTCAATTCATAAATCAAACAATTTTTTTTTTATCACAAATGAAGGAAAAATGTATTCTCCTGAAGAAGAGCATTTTTAAAAGAGATACACACTACAGAGAGCTTCTTCTCTTTACTTGTGCTCTGACAGCTGTGACCGCTCCAGCGCTGCACAAACCTAAACACTCGCTCCCTGACCTTATCTGTGAGGCTTCCAACAAACCGAGCTGCTAAATTGGACGGACTTTTAAACGGGTACTTCAGAGAAACCAAGCAAGTAGATTGGGACAGGCCTTTAAATTGGAGTTCATTTTTTGAGAGACAATTTAAATGACACTAATAAAACTCTGTCAAGTTTCATGTCTATTAAGCCAGAAATGTTACTATTACTATCTCTGCCTTAACCACTCTTTAGGAAGATTTTCTAGTCTGTTTATGAGGCTTCTGAAAACTGGGCACATTTTTTAGATGCATAACAAATATCAAGCACCTGTGCCTCAAGAGCAAACAGGATTTTGAAAGTGTTTTTTTCTCCTACTAAGTAAATAAGTAGGAATGGTGTCCTTTTCTGATAAAAGTTTCCAAATGCTTATGCTGGAATCTCCTTGGGACTCTCGCCAGAATAAATCCTATTATTTTCTACACGCAGACTCCATCCTCTTATTCCCACCTTAAACTTAGGTGCTCTGCTTCTCTAGTTTAACTATAACCCAAACTAATTACTCGTGTGGCCTTAACATGACCTTCAATAATTACTGAAATAATTGTTGACAGAAGCTTTAACTCATCATGTTTTAAGAGTCTTCCACAGGTTTCCTCCGAGAGGCCGTATGCTGCTAAGTTAATTGCTCGAGAAACAATGGGTGAAGCAAAACTGATGATTAAAGCAGAACACAATATTGTTTAACTACGTCATTTCTTTGGGTTTAGATTGTAGCCAATTCGGCTGAATTAAAACCTTCTGTTCCAACATCAATAAAAGTATCCATGGATAGTCATTTTAAACGAAACAACAAAGTAAAATGTTAAGTCAGGATTACTGTAATTAAGCCTAAGAGAAGTCTGTCATCCTCTCCTGTTGGAGTCCTGTCAGTTTTGAAGCTATATGTAGCCACACTCTGCAAGTCCAGCACGTTTTGATCAGCAGGCTGACAGGCAGGAAAAGATTAGGTGTGCATCATTAATAATAGCTCTATTTGATTTCCAGTGCATGTCAGTACACTGAGCAATGCGAAGAAATGGTGTAACCAGATGTAACTGAGCTCAGACAGATTTACTAATTAAACTGGGCAACGGCTGAGTAAAGGGGGTACCTTTACTTTGTAAAGCTGAGAAAGCTTAGTTTCTTTTATTGTTATTGCAACAGTAAGCAGGGGCTCCACCAGTTTTTTGTGCAGGTTTTACTTTTTTTCTTTTGTGCAGACTCTGATTGTAAATTTCTTATAATTTGCATAGTATGTAGGTTGCAGTTGAGCTGAAAAAAATTACATTCTGAGTCTTTAGCTAAACAGGTTTACTTGATGCTGATGAAAAATGACATGAGGTTGAGGTGAGGGTGAATTCATGAGATATTCACAACACTGAGACGTCCAAGTCCCCTTACACTATGTATCCAATGGCGATGTTGCTGACAACTGTATGGTACGAAACTCTGAAAGGCTGCTACCTGAGGGAACTGTGGGATAGCATTATCGCCTGTCCTTTGACAAAAGATGGTGTTTCCCGTGTTAAAAGAGATAAGGAAGGAAGCACCGGAAACCCTTCTTTAGCATTTAGAAAATTCGACAAGCTCTTGTCAAGGCTGCCACTTAGATACTTCTGGGTCATTTCACTCAGTCAGGAGCCTTCCTAAGCAGAGGAGACTATTCAACCAGAACCTAAGGCTTCACTTCTGTGCAGTGGGAGCAGGTGGTGATATGTTATCCACTTTAATGTACAGTTTATGGTCAACATATCTTCCTTGAAAACGGTCTTGGCTAGGTGTGAAACCACTGGGTTTCATTACATGTTTTATTACTGACCTATAAATGAGGCAAAAAGGCAGAATAAATGACATGCTACACTGCCAAATTTAATAAGGACACTAAATAAACAGTTTATTCTGGGTAATGGTTATTTCTTCAGTCAGACTCACTAGCCAGTTTGATCTGACTGGTAAAGAATTAAGCTATGAGTGAGTTTATATTTAAAGTGGACTATTCAGCTGCGGTAAAGGAACGAGGAACGACGCATCCCAGCAGGTTATTTCTGTCCATACGTGAACAGAAAATGGATTCAACTTTAAACAACTTCTTTCTAGAAACAAGCTAAATGCTGATCTGACATGGAGTGAATATTGTTGTGGGCATTTTTCTTTCCATGTCTGCTGTTTGTCTACATCTGTGCGACTGGGTGGAAAGCTGAATGTGATAGCCAGCCGGCCGGGGCTGTTGACCTTGGAGGACTACCTTCTGGCAACAGATCTGCTTCCTGCATTGATTTTTATTTTCATGGCTGGGTTATTTGGGTTTCTACCCTCGAGTCTCAGCTCAGCTGCCACCAAGGTCAGTTGGGGAGAGAAGGAATCTGTTTTTGTCTCCATTAGTTTCACACCATAAGTAGATATGGATATGTTGTCAGAATCTTTCTGCCCACTCCACCTGCAGTTACCTCCAAAAGCTCTATACTGCCTTTCTATTTTTCTTTATGTTTCCTTTCTTTTTCACTTAGGGAAGAAATTATGCTAAATTAAGTTTCTTTATTTACCAGAGTTGAAAAATAATATATTTCTAACAAATGAAGACTTACAGGTAAACAGTTTTAAATGTCAAAAAATTGCTAATTTCTTGATGTGGGATTTATATAAGTTACAAAGTAACAAATGCATTTTCCTAGACAAAGTGAAGTACCTGATGGCTTCTAATTTTAGTCTTCATGCTAACTATGTTGACTTATAAAAGGCCGCCAATCTCATAAACCTTTGAAGTAGATATGCAGTGCAGGAAAGTCAAGAATGTAAACCTGTGGATTTTATTTCAAGGTTAGGCAATGCATGCTCTCTTTGATCATTACAATAGATTTATTCAAAGTTCTCAGATGTTTTCTTGACTATACAGTTCTATGGGAGAGATGATGACACAGGGATGTACAGCCCTTGAGTTAAACAGGCACTTTTGTGGTACCCACAATCTGGGCTTGAAAATTTTCACTCATTGCACTAAGCGCCACCTGGAAAATGAAAGACCCTGTTCTCATGATTACAGCATAGACTGTGTTTACAGGAATGAGAGACAGATGTACTTAACACCAACACACACATACACCCACCAGCTAAAATTTGATGTCTTAAGAATTTACGCTAAAGCCTTTTTTTTTTTTTTGTAACACAGCTCAATGTGGACACTGGATAAGCTTGAGCTGTTCAAGATACAAAGTATACATTTCAAAAAGTGATATATGGTCTGATCCAACATCAGCTACTGAACAATCTGTGTGAGGATGACTGTATACATCATGTGCATCCAATCAAACTTCAAGGATGATGAACAGATCTCCCGTCCTCCAGATCTCACCGACGGGGACCATAACTCTTGATAATGCAAACTGCTTCGATTTGTCTTCCAGTGCAAAACATGACCTTCTTTTGACCTTCTTCCACCAAGAGTCACCAAAATCAGCCAAAGCACAGAGTATGTCCCCCTCCCACCTCTGCTACTCTTCACCAAGAACTGTCCAGTTAGGCCTAACCTCAATTTTTCATCAATACAAAAGCGGCCTGGGGCCAAGTGAGCAGGGCTAAGAAAAGATCAAAGAACATGTTGCACCAGCATGCATACACAGATCTCTCTCTCTCACACACACACACTGTTCCTGGTTGTCAGGCCTTTCACACACCTTAAGGCACTGAAAAATGATACTTCCCCATGCCAACTACTGTTTTATTTTCTCTGCAAAGGATTAACAAAGAAATTAGGATGCATAGCATGTCCAGTCTTTTCTTCACTCTCCTTTTTGGTGCTCTTCCTTTTTTCTTACAGGTACTTTTACCTTCTAAAAGTTACTCACTGATTCACATCCTCTTTTGTAACAGAATCAGTTAAAACACAGTAACTAAAGGGCATACTTGATTGACTACATATCTATAGCAAACTGAAGTTTCTCACTGACTCGCAATTTACCTTAAACAAAACTATCTCTATTCAGTTTTATATCCCGCTTGGGTATTTCAGGTTGTGTAAAGCTGCAGCATTCCAGCACACACACATTAAACCAGACAGTAAAATTGTGACAAATTACTCCACATTACTGATGGAATTTAAAGCAGCTATACTGAAAATGTGTGTTTGTGTGGAGGCTTGGATTAAGCAACACAGCGCTGACTAAGGCACAACAACAAATGCTGCTTCCTTAATAATTAACAAGGACCTAAACCATTTTGCCCCCCTGTGTGCCTCTCTTCAAACTGCCCAACTGCCACACACACGTCACTTCTGTGTTCTTCTATTTTTTATACATCTACATTACACTGCATATGAACAGATCCATCAAGCCTCCATCACCAGATGGGAGTGCATATGCTCCTGCTGTACATGTTTACGTGTATACATGTGGGGTAAGAGTTTTACATACAACAATACCCTCCTAATGTCACACTTTGCATCACTCTCTTATATGTACAGGCATAAACACGTTAATGTTCATCTTCTTTTCAAATAAGTCAAATAATGTCTCTTTTTTTCTTAATGATAAAAATGACAAAACTCGTGAGGACAGAGGTCATTGCAATGTTATTTTCTATTTAAGGTTTGTCATGAAGTGACATGCGCTACCGTTCCTGAGAGACATTAGCTAAGCAGGATCAGCCATATGGGGCTGTTCAGAGGGAGATCAGTTTTTCCCCTGGGTTATAGGGGTATAGTAGTGTTGAAATAAACTTGCTGCCATCTAGTGGATGCAGAACGGCAAGCACAGCTGCAGAAATCATTGATTTTCATCATAACTTTTTAGTGTCAGTGTATCATATTTGGGGCATGTTACTTTCCAATCAGAAGCACTATTAAAGGGATAATTATGATGTAATTTTTTTAAAACACAGGTAATAGTTTTGTATCTATAAAGAACAACTTTTAGGTTAACAGGTTATTAAACAAGACTACTTATTTAGATTCCTTTCCAGCAGTACTTGCACTTTTTATTATTTTTCTTACATTTATAGATTTTCATTCCTTCAGGGAGATCCTTAAGATTGAAAGTCTAACAAAAAGTGATGTTAAAAAAAGGGGAAAAAAAGGAAAATGAAACCCATGACATACTTTTTATTGCTTATTGTTTGAAGCAGGCCCAGCTCACCTGGGAGCTGGCGTTTTGTAATGATCCCTGGCGAGTGATTGGCCGACTGTGCCTACGTGCCAATTAACTTTGAATGGGCCAATGGATGGAGGCTTGACACCTGAAAGACAAGAGCAACCGAAAAACAGAGCCAGTTATTGTGACATGTAACACTTATTAACATCTGTATTTAAGTGATTGATTAATCCCAAATCAAGTTCTTAAACTGTACTTTAATATGACATCCATTTACCTTTTAGGGCTAGTAAATTGTGCAACATTTGATACAGTGCAGTTACACTTGAATAATGTGTACACACACATCAATGAATAAGAGGGATACAACTGCTGCAGACTTTAATAAATGGCATGACACTATTAAGTCTTATTACCACATGCACATGAGATTCATGAGCCTCAAATAAAAGCAAACCCTCACTGTGGCTTAGACATAAGACCCATAAAAATAAAGAGGTAACAAAAGCACACAGGGTGGGGAACAAATGCAAAACACGACAAAGCTATCAGAAAGGAGAACATACAACTTGATGAAGGACACAAGAAAGATGACTCGGCTATATACACATACACACAAAGGGCTGATTATAGATTAGACACAGGAGTGTGAACAAGATACTGGCGCATACATTCAGTAGGTGATAACAATCAGGGAACAAACACGATAGAAAATAAAAACTATCAGGTCACAGAATAAAAGCTTTTAAAGTAAAACTGAAAGAAAAACCTGAACGACTGAATGACATGAAATGGGAAACATGGGAACACAAGGGCCAAAGCATAAACAAGGAGAAATGTAAAAATAGGAGCACTGGGAGCAACAGCTGAAACTAATGTGGGCAATGAGGCAAAGGTAGTAAAATTAAACACAAGACACAGGAGACAATGAACTATCAAAGTAAAACAGGAAGTACATAACAACTGAAACTGTATTAGAGAGAACTATGAACTAAAGATGCAAAATATTTAAAATGCAAAAAGTAAAAAACGTGACTAAAACTGATTAGATAAAAACTATGAAACAAGAATTCAAAGTCGTTCAAAAGACTCAGACTACGTTATACATGAATAGTAATTCACTGAGAAAAGCAAAATGATGTAAGAACAGTAAGTAGATCATCATATTACCATTCCATTGATAGATAAGTTGTAAATCATTCCGAAAATCAAAGATAAAAACTATGCTAAAAAAAAGTGCTCCCATAGATTGTTCCAAGTTCTCCCTTAATTTTCCTAACAGAGAACTAAGAATCCCATACAGAAAAAAAATCAGAGCTTGGGACCAAATCTTGGGCTACATTCCACTTCTAAATATCTGAGTTCCTACAGTTAATTTACAGAAAAAACCCACTGAGTCTAATTTAAAGAAGTAGAGTTAATGTGAGTGAGAAAACTGTTGTAACATCATATTTACTTTTTGAACTTTATACATTTGTTTTATTGTCATAGTTTATTGTTTTGTCCAAAAGTACACGGTGTGGAAGCGTTTACTCAAAAATATCTCAAATGCATGTAGAAACAAGTGTAATTTAAAACACGGAAAATACAAACACTAACAAACACATAGGCACATGCATGCACACATGCAAATGTTTTCCTCACCATTATTGTGGTTTTTGTACATTTATTTATTTATTTAGCAGTGCGCACACGTCAGTCAGCATGCAGCCTGTTGCTCCTGCTTTTTCTCTTTAGTTTAACTTTTTTCTTACTTATTTCTTTGTCCTTTACTTTGTACTTAGAGTGTTCATCTGTTTTAACAGCTTTCTTTTCAATCATGTGGATTGAGAGAGTTCCAATTCTGATTCTGATTTTTTTTTACCATATCATGCAGCCAAGCTTAATGACCTTATTCATTCAGATTCATCCAAAATATCAAAATATATATAAAACACAACAAATATTAATGGTCCATTTATTCTTTTCAATTCATTATTGCCAAATTGTGCAAGCCTGTTTACAAAAGTCTATACAAAATGTAAATTCAACAAATCACAATGATTTTCAAATTATTTAAACTCTGTATTTAACTGAAAAGAGTATAAAGACAACATACCATATGTAAAAAACATATGCTCCAGTTGCCCGTTGTGTTTTTCAACATACATTTATTGCTGAGGTTTCAGGGATGACAGATGAATTAGAAGGACCCTCTTACTATGGTTTAAGCAGCATGATCAGATTTTGGAGAGTGCAAAGCTTTCCGAAACTTGTTAAATTCAGGTAAAAAATTAAGATAATTTGTTAATAAAAATGTCCCAAGACACTGAGCAGCAATGTAATGCACTTCCACAATCGTACAGCAGAGGGTGACACAGGTCTATTTAGAGAAAACACACGTACTGACGTCTGTCATGGATTCATATGATTGATTTGTAATCTCATAAAAATACAAAGATTGAGTAGAATATTCTTTTGCTTGTGCGTATCAGAGCTTTCTTAAAATTTGCAGTAATAATATCACCAGAAATAGCTGTTTATATAATCATGTAGTCACTGTAGTGGTATGTTATTTTTGTCTGGATGCCCAATATCTTGATTTACAATAAACAAGTTTTTATTTATGTCAAAATAAAGGGACTACAAGATAATCTTAAAATTCCATGAATATGCAGGGTATTTATAAACATCTGTAACTACTATACAGTAACTACTAATGTACACCAACCCCCATCTCATCAGATCTCCACAATATAAGCTCATCATCAGGTATGTATTATTCACACCCATTTACACAAGCCTTCAGAGTTAAAGCAAAAATCCACACATACAAGAAAACATGCACACAAATAAAAATGTCAATTTGCATGCAACAGTGCTATGCATGCTGATTCTGGCAAAAATCTACAGAAAAGTCTTGGCCTGGCAAATAGAGTAAAGGAACCAGAATTCCCAGGGATGTCAACAGGCCAACGCACAGAGTCTATCTCTTTCTTTCTCTCAGTGGTAATGCCTTTCTTTCATAATTATTTAAAAAACTTTTTAGACATTGCAGCCAAAAGAACCTGAATTCAGAATTAGCTTGAGAAGAAGCCAGCTTATCCACAACCTGCTCATCTCGTCTTGAACCTCTGCTGCAGACATTAGAGCTGAAAAAGTGACTGCATGTGTAGAAATACGCATTAAATAGAAAGAGGAAAGTACATCATCAGTGGCTATTCTCAGCGATGCTCCCTGTTGTTAAGATAATGCTGCAGAGGCAGTGTGTGTTTGAGTGTGCGTGAGTGTTTATATGTGTAGGGTTGAGGAGGGCAGTACGGTCACAGGTGACTGTCATGTTTAATAATGATTATCACCACACACCTGCGCCCCCCACGCTAATTAACTGGACGCATATGCAAATGAGTCCAGGGAGTTTAAAAAAATAAAAAATAAAAACTCATGGAGTGGCAGTGAGCGGTTTTTCAGCTGCTTGATTTGATCAGGGTGATGAACGGCCAGCGATGGAAGCGCCAGTGGTGGCAAAAACGAGGGGAGATAAGAAAAAAGAAGGATATTAAGGGTGAGAGGAGAGGAAGGAATGAGCATGAAAAAGGGAGAGACTAGGAAGTGGAGGTGAGAGAGAGATTTTACCATATTGGGAACAGGTGGACGAGTGGCCCGTTGACTGGGCATATAGGAAGAGATATGGAGGAGGCGGTGTGCTGTTGTTTTGTGTGTTATAGTGCAACCAGTCCAGGGTCACAAAAGTCCTGCAGCATGTTGTCAAAAATGGTAACTCGTGCTTCCACAATTTCCAGCAAACACTTAATACTTTCTTAGTATTTGATTATGGACACCATCTATTCAAAATGCTGAATTCACCACTTGTATCTGAACATACCGAGTTGCTTTTCCTTTGGTGTTACATTGTAACCCAGTCTCTGCTTCAGATTCACTTCACAGAGGAGTGCGAAGAAAGAGAGACAGAAAAAGAAGAGGGAGAGCCTTTGAACCTTTTTCATTTATTGCAATGCATTCCAAACACGCTTTCTATAGCTCCATACTGTGATTTGGGCCGTGCATGCATATACACCTACCTCTAACAAAGCAAATTGCAGTTCATCCAACTCAATGGCCCCAATCTCAGTCGGGGGAGGCAGGCTCGTCACTCACACAGATAAGGGTGAATTAGGGTCTCGCTCTGGGTTTTACATTTCAATTTAGCCTCCGGCTTCAGAGCCATTAGGGGCCTAATCTAAAGCTTGGTCCACAGAGCTCTCTTTCCCTACCAATTGCAATATTGTTTTATTAACTTTCCAGTATGGTGGAATGAAGCTCCAACAGATTCATTACTCTGCATTAACTTCATATTAGGGTTATTTGTGATAGGAAGACCTCTTATTTAAGAATATGCAAGTAGTCAGTGTGTTTGTAAAGCAGTGTTGCTGTATCACCAGCTGGTTCATTTGGGCGAGCTGAACAGAGTGTTTGAGTGTAATTGCAAGTTGATAATGTGCCTGGGCATGCAGAATGACCAAGACGGCGCCTGCCACAAAGTGCGGAGGAGGGAGGGATCATTTTGCAGGTGCAAAGTCAAAAGGGGACCACAACTCTTTAAAGATAGCTCTACAAACATCAGGCAGTGTTGTAGTTTCTGTACAAGATGAACTCTTCACTGCTTTCACTCGTACCTTTCGACTGTTCGTTGTTTTTTCAGGTAATTACAGCATAAAGATAAGAGTCATGTTCAATTATTTTGTTAAAAAGTTTAAGAGAAAAATAAATATAACAGAGCTAAAGATGGGAATAAATATGTGTTATATGCAATGTGTGGAACTTGCAGAATTGCGTATGGCGATTATCATTACATATTATTCATTAAAAAAGTAATTAGTTCATTTTTTTTACTTTGTAACTTAGCTCAAAGTCCACTTAAAGAACTTTGAAATCTCTGCAACAACATGCCACGACTTCTTAATTTAATACTTCTAGAGTTTGGGTATAGTCCAAGAGCAGGACGTTCATGTGAACCAATGCAATTCCACGTAACTCTAAAGAATACCAGTCAAGTCATGTTCATTCATTCACAACTCAATATTACAACACCTTCCTATCTTCCAGCTCTTCCATTTGTAAGGTTTGTATAAACTAACCTTACAACTCTGACCACCAAGTACGCAGCCCAGGCCGGTCTGTCATCTCAGTGCAGAAAGATCATGCTAATTTCTTCTGTATGTAACAAACCCCAGAGACAGCCAACAATGCCTCCCCAAACGGTTGAGTAAAGTAACATTTAAACTAAAATCAGTCATGTGATAAAACAATGCAGTGGTTGTTTTGGTGGGATTGTACTGACTAGGATACCAGTGATAAAATGCTGCCAAGTTGGAGTAACAGATGCATTCATTTAAAGGCTTATCAGTACAACTGCTATATTTACAGACTCTGGATTTTACAACTCTGGAACTCTATCACAGCATTAATAAAATATTAGATGGAGACAAATATGATGTAAATACAAAAGAAATGCAACATTCATTTTATGACATAATCACAATGAATGAACCTTACATGCTCTTCCCAAAGAGAATTCTTGTGGTACCAATAAGAGGATTTTGAGTAGTGATCTCAATGCATCTCCTACTACATGTGAGCAGCTCTGGAAACTGTCCCAATTTAATTTTCCCAATGTTTTTCAGGTTTTGTGGGAAAACAGTTTAATTAGCAAATTATTTCTTACTATGACATTTATGTGGCCTTGAGATTGGTTCTATGCAGAGTGTCGCGTGTACTGGTGTAAAGCACACCGCCAATGGAGTCATGATGGACGAGTGCGGGTTTGGAGGTTGCCAAGAGAACGGCACTTGTCTGACTACATTGTGCCAAGTGTAAAGTTTGGTGGAGGGTGGGGGGGTGATGGTGTGGCTTGGCCCCTTCGTTCGGGTGAAAGAGCTCTTAATGCTTCAGCACACCAAGACATTTTGGACAGTTTCATGTTGGAACAGTTTGGGGATGGCCCCTTCCCGTTCCAACATGACTGCTCACCAATGCACAAAGCCAGGTTCATAAAAGACATGAAAGAGTGAGTTTGGTGTGGAAGGACTTGACTGGCCTGCACAGAATCCTATCCTCAACCTGACTGAAAATCTTTGGGATGAATTAGAGCAGAGACTGTGAGCCAGGCCTTCTTGTCCAACATCAGTGTCTGATCTCACAAATGTGCTTCTGGAAGAATGGTCAAAAATTCCCATGGACACACTCCTAAACCCACAGACGTTTAAGCTGTTATAGCTGCAAAGGGTGGGCTGACATATGACAACTCTATGAATTAAGAATGGGCAGATGAGCACACAAAAAAAATGCTCCCACATTGAACACAAACTCTAATCTTCTGGATCGTGATTTGATTGAGCACTTCCTTGTTGTGTTGTATATTGCAGCAACCAGCAAGTTTGGACACATTAGACACTTTTTAGAAGATGCAGGGGTTTGATTAAAAAAGAAAAAAAGAAATGGTTTGTGCCCTGGGAATAAAAATGGACAGTTTTTTTCAATCTTAATTTTTTCTCACTCTGCCTTCCCCAACACACACACACACACACACACACACACACACACACACACACACACACCCTGCCAGTCTGGAACAATTATCTATACTATCATAACTACACACACTTTCTTCAAGTCTGTCTGAACACCTCCCACCCCCACTCCTCACCTCCAACACGCACACAAACCTCCACCCCCCGGCAATTTTCCCACACAGTTTGGGTCACTATAATTCGCTCTGGAGTTTTTGGTGTGACCAGTGCTACTGAGTCTGCTAGCAACGATGGTGGTGTGGCTTGCCAGCATTCATTTGTGTATGAAAGAAGGAGAGAAGGCAATGTAAAAAAATTTTTTAAAATTGTGTCCACATGAAGAATTACAACTCCCAGAAATTTATTGGACTGAAGAGCGGCAGCGTTTTGACCCTACCGGGTCTTCATCAGGCAAAAAATGAGAGAGAAAAGAAAGAGGGGGAACATGTGGTAGTAATCTGGTTGTTTTACTGTCTGGCTCTGGTGGTGAAAGTGTTGGGCAGGGGCTATGAGCGGTCTGGATCGTGTCAGAAGCCGCCGGAGTCAGGTTACCCTGACAGACCAGACTGGAACAGAGTACAGTTGGGGGAGAAAGACAGAAAAAGTGGGAGAGAGAAAGATGAGGGGGTAAACAAGTAAGTGAGGAATAGGACTGGAAAGTAGGAGAGTGAGGTGGTGGATTTGAGAGAGCCAACCTTCTGACTTATTTTCTCCTCCCTCAGGACATTTATATTAATCTCAGTATGTGTGTGTGTGTGTTTGTGCAGTGCTTTTATGTGTATGTGAGAGAGTCTCTGTGTGTGTGTGTGTGTGAACCTGGGCCAGAGGGCTCCAAAAGACAACCACTTGAACTAGCCCCAGCTGAGAAAACAAATGGCCTTGACTCTGTCTCCCTCTTCTCTTCTTTTCCCCTCGTCCAATTTTCATCTTTTTTCCCTGACGATGGGCATTTAATCAAGCGAGGGAGCTAATCAAAGCCAGAGAAAGGCTCCTGAACCCTCAGCTATCTCCTGCCTAATCCTAAAGCTCTGTTTCTCATTTGCCATTGACCTAGAGGACCAGACTTGTCCGCTGAACTCCCGCCACCAGGGCATAGGGAGAGTTGGATTGTTGGAGAGCTTAGCAGTTAGCAAAAAGGTTATTCTGTGTGTGTTCATGTGTGTGCATGTGTATAAATCCATATTCTAAGGCACAGTAAAATGAAATGTCAACAAACCTCTTCAACTGCAGTGTATAAAACATGCAGAAGATGAGATGAATAGGGTCCAGGAATGAGGGAGTACAGAGGTAAAAGAAGAAGTGAGTAAAGGAGAAAAGCAGGGAGGATGTAGGAGGCATATGGGGTCACTAGGGTTGAGGTGATAAGTCGCCTGCTGGGGAATTAATAGGGAGCAGATGGGGCTACCTTTACTTAATGTAGGGGTGTGGATGCAAGTAGAGAGATTTATCAGTCTGTATGAGAATGGAGTCTGACAATGGCTGATGGGCCAACTCCCCCACCTGAAGAGGATTTAGCACATTCTTCCCTCACTGTGAACTGGGGGGTGTTGGTGGAATGGCAGAAGTTCCTTGTCAGATAGGAGGATTTAAAATAATAAAACATGATTTTTTTCCCTTTGCATGATGAAATGTGCTAAGGTTCCTCAATGTGAAGAGGTTTGCTATTGTCACTGTGAATGCCCAAGGTTTCTTGATAATGACTACTTTAGGTAGATGAAGGACACTTTTTCAGTAAAAATATGTGTAAGTGCACAAGGTTACAGGTTTCAAGAGCTCACAGTTTGTGTTATCTTTTCACTTGCATGAAGTCAGGTTATCTCTTTGTCTAAAATACATTATTAAACTCTAATCTTACATCTATGAATCATCCAAGGGAACCAATTCAAAGTAAATTGTCTCTGAAAAGATTAGCAGGTACAATGCAGTATAAGTAATCCACTTTTTGATAATAGACAACTCTAACCTCTAAATGCCACAATCAGAAAACTACACAATAACTAAAAAATAATGTAATTCAATGTTCATTTGTAGCGGATTGGGGTTGGGGTGTGATGATTTTGCAGTTTTATCCTCTTAGCCTATAACTAAAGAGAAAATGGTTCATCCATTAAAAAAAATGCATTATACCAAAGCAAAACAGACTTTTTTAGACATAGCAAAAACCTTAATTTTATGACCTGCATGACTGACTATGTAATGTCTTCCTCAACTTGACCCAGTCTCAGTTATTTCTATGGATACAGCAAAGGAACCAGAGGGAGCTGAGTGGGCCTATCATTCTTATCACTTTAGTGATAATGGCCGTCACATAAAAGATGACCCCATGAACTCCACAAATGCCAGAGTGGCCCAATTAGCCACTATGCATTTCATACAATTTGCAAAGGGCAAATGTTCCCAAGCTGTAATTATGTACTCGCATTGCCCACCTTGGATGACCTGCCAACTAGTCTTGACGTCCATCCGTTGTAGAGGTCGCCATGACAGCGCTGGCAAAAACACAGAGAAAAATGAGCTGCGGGGTCTACCATTGTTGTTGTAATTGGTCAAGTTGTGCTTGTTACCTAGTAGCGAATACATAATGGATGGTGCTGATTGCACTGCAAGATGGACAGGGAAATGTCACTGTGGAGGATGGATGTGGTTGTGAGTAGGATGCTGTTGGTTATGTCTACAGTTTAGCGGTGCTGCCTGTATCATCAGCAGCTATTAGTTATAAAATAGGGCAAAATGTCATTTTGTGACTTTTGTAAGACCGTGAACACCTTTTATTTGCTCCTGTGTGCAAAGGTTTGCTCTCAGGCTGACTACATCTGTTCATCTAAGAGGTAAAAGATATATATATTGATAGATATAGATAGATATAGATATATATATCAGATCTTTGTGCGGTTTCCAAAATCAAACGTAACTTCCTATTTTTTTTTTTTTATTTTTGTTTTGCTGAGCAATAAGAAAAGCAATACAACTCTGATGTATGTGGTGGCGTATAGTGACAACTCTAAAAAAAAGGAAAGCAACTTGAATAAAAGATGAGAAATTTACAAAAAGTCAAAAACTTTTACTCAGAAACCAAATAGACATAAACAGAAATAGTCATAATTAGCTTTAAACAAAACAAAACTTACTATCAGTAGTGTGCGATGGTTAGCCACACACATTTTTACTATAGATAAATAGTATTTTAATGATCTTGCTAACAACCTTTTATGTTTAACACATGGCTCCGATTTTTCAAAGGGCTCACAGCATGAAGGTCCTGAGTTCGACTCCACCATCTGGTCAGGGCCTGTCTGTGTGGAGTTTACATGTTACGTCAAGTCATTTGTTAAACTACTTGTTACATTACGTTACTGTTACTCTGTAAAATGACGTGAAACACATTGTCACATAATTGCCAGTTAACAATACAAACCTATAGGCAATGATCCCAAACACCAACACGGATCCCTATCTCATTGAGGACACAATGTGTGAACACAAAACTCACAATACAAAGAAAAGCTGAAAACCAGCCAAAAAGAGACTTCAGAGAGATCCACGCATTGATTCTATTTTGGAAGTATGAACAGGTAGAAACTGAAGATACTGACTGCTCAGCATTGCTTTTGTTAGCTGTTTAAGATCAGGGTCTGGTGGCTGGGTTGGGGTCAAAAAGAGTTCCTTTAAATCACTCTGGGTTCTTGGCTAGTTTTGTGTTAGCATGCTGTCTGTGCAGATAGTAGAAAACAGCTGATGTTGTGTTAGCAGTATAATACAGCATGCACTTTCCACTTTACCATTGTCCTTTTTTGCAATTAAAAAAAAAGTAATGTCCATATCTCCACTCCACTCCAAAGCTGCTCTGCCATTTTCCTCCTCTGGCACAGGTGCTGAAGTTAGCTGATTGTGGCAGGAGTGCCTGTTACTTTGTAATGGGTGACACCCAGCACTGGTTAGCATGCTTTCTGTGCAGATGCCGTCTTTCTATTTTGCCAGATCATTAAAAACCTCTGAATTTTAAGCAATGCCATAATTACTGTACTATACTGCAGTTACAGTAATGAATCACATCACACCCGACACTGTTCAATTGTTACTCTGTTCTTATATTTTGCTTACAGGCTCTTTAGAAGAATTCATTTTCTTACCTAACACAAAGCATAAAAGAGGTGAGAAAAATTTTAAAAAGCTTTTTAACTTTTACATTTTTTTAAGTTCATCTACTTCTTTACAACGATTAAATATGGTAATATCTCTACGTCCTCTTTGAACATTTCTTGGAAATTATTTGAGTTATTTCAAGTGAAAACACAGGCAGTTTTACTGACGACAGTCACAGATTATAAACAATTCTTTTTAAGAGTTCAGCGGGATGACCTGCCTTAGCTGGTTCCAGGTACTCCTGCTGCTGCGGTGCAGCAGTTTTCAAGAGATGCTGCTGTGAGGCCGGCCCTCCCTAATGTCTCCATTGCCTGCACCTGACCCTGCTAGCCAGCAGTGGCCAAATTTAGTTTGGATACATGCCACCATGGGAGACCCGACAGGCCCATTAATCAGCTGGAGTCTCCCCCCTACTCATCCTGCAGGTCAGAAAGGGAGCAGCGCATACACACATAACAAACACACACGTGTCACAATGCACTATAAAGCACACACTGACTAAACAAATGATGAAACTTTAAAAGAAATTAGACAGCAGTGGTCTTCCTCAGCCCTGTACTACCTGTCTTAAATCCTGTATCACCTCCTTTACACTCACACGTGCGAACACCTGGTCATAGCCCTCTATCACTCCCAGTCTGATCCAGTCTCATATCCCAGCTCTCTTCTTCTCATCTGAGCCAGGTTTTTTGGCAGCTGGCCCCTGGTCAAAGGAGATATCCACACACCACTACCCTTTGCTCACAAAGGGTATGAGGGATGAGGGGAACACACATACAATGAACCAACTCACAAACCTAGGCACAAAGAGTTACTGTGACCCTCAAGTGCACAAAAACAAAGATAATAAACCCTTGGACACACAGACAATCAGCAAAATATGATGGACTATAGATGTGAAGTGAGGAAAAGAGACTTGAAATATATGTGGTTCAAGGCCAGACTGAATGTCACGTTTATTATACATGTCAGGGATGAACTTAAAGTGCTCTTGCCTTTGGGATTAGGCACAGAAATCTGTAAATATGTTGAATTTTTTTCCATGGAATTCCTTACATCACCTGTTTTTGATATGTGAAACTACAACATTCTGTTTAAAGCAGCAGTTAATTGGCTTGCAATCACTGTTTACCATCTTGCAATTAACACTAAGAGACAATGGGATCTGAAGATGTGCCACCAGCAGAAGGCAGTTATTGGGCAATATCCCTGAGGTGAGGAAAGATGCCAGAAAGTAACTGCAGAGAATGTGTCTGATAACTAGTAAGCTTTAATATGCAGTGTCACTGGTGCACTTATCCTTTCTAATGTGAAACTCTGCAGGGAGATGAATGGTGGGATTGGGCAAGATTAATGAAGGTTACCAAAGTCCCCAGATGTTTCTGTGGTAATTAGAGGCCTTTGTTTATCAGGAAAACAAGTCACATCAAGAGCAAAGCATTCATTATAATTTTTCATAATCTTAATAATTCAAGTGTAGCTGCTTCATTTTGTTCCTAATTTATCATGCTAATGTTATGAATAAATCTACATAATTTCAATACTGCCTGTTGGATCAGCTAGCACCACACTTTGATTAAGTAAAATATTGAATTTGTACATTTATTCTTGATGCAGCATACACGCAACAAATAAAGAGGTCAAAGTGTACCCAGAGATAACATGCAATTCAAAAAGCACATTGCTTTATCACTATGTCGACTTGCAAAGATATTAATAATTAACCTTTCTCTGCAGTCACTCTTGAGAAGTCAACTATTCAAGGACTGTTTCTTCCTAATATAGCTGCGCGGACACTCAAAGCCGCATTAAAATGTCCACTTGATGAGGTGAACCGATGGCTGAGTGGTTCAGCATGTTCATCTCCCAACCCAGACCTTTTCCGAATGATCCCTTGCTTTCTTTTCCAGGTTTTTCCTGATTATCATCGCTTGGCGATAAAGCATAAATTCGCCCAGTTCCTTGATAAAAAAAAAAGAAAAAAAAATCACTTTTATTATATTACTAGATAGTTAGCACCAAATAGACTTATTCTCACAAAACACTTGAAACCGCAGCAATTTAAAAAGTGCAGATTTTAATTTAATCCAAAATAACGATTAAAAGGTAGATGACCGTTCTGGTTTTCACAAACTATACTTTTGTAGTTTGCTGTCAGTGTGAGGACTCAGGGACTGAGCTGGACACCACTGGTTTGTTTTGTCTCGCCCCAATTGTCTTGTCAAAAATCAATTGGAGATCACAACGTGGTTTTGCAGCAGGAGGTCAGCCCTCACTACAGCGTAAATATTTCATTCCGGACTCACGTCAAGGGGCTTTTAAAGATGTGTGCTGGACCATGCTCCCCTCTTGCTGCCCTCTGAAAGTGACAGGGCTTGCGTTTTAGCCCACTTCAGGACCAGGTTAAATCAATTAAAATCTATTATTCATATGGTTGTGCAGTGACCTCACAAAAGCCCTTGTAATTTCAGAATAGAAAGGAGAAGAAGGAACTGGCACTGAACTTTGGCTTCACAAGTTTTCAAAAGAATACAGAGAACAAGTGACCTTGTTTTAAAAACCAGGCCTTGGAAGCAAAATTGCAGCTTGAAACATGGTGTGCCAGGAGAAGATCTGAGTCACAGTCCTAGGAGTGCCCATTCATAAGAAGCCATTATCATTAATACGGAACATAAATGGATGCCGAATTGTATTGCAAAGGCTTTCGTGATCTGAACCTCATGTCCATGCACAGCAAACACTCCATGCATCTCTGGGAGAAAATTGGCTCCACATTTTGGATTGCAGGTAAATACAGTTTTCACTTAGGCTGGAATGTATCATCTTTACCACCAAGCTTAAAAATCACCTTCACAAGGTCACTCCTAACATCTGTAGCTGTGCTCTCAAGGCAAAGCATGGCAAGCCTTAATCGATTGTTCGGAAAAGTGTAACTCTATTCTTCTCTTTCTAAGGAAGATTTTCAGTTGCTTCCACAGACGTCAGGAGGCAGTTTGGTTGGATAATAAGCAGAGAGGAGTCAGAAGGAGAGGAGTCATTAAGACATGCTCACATATAATCATCCTAACGCCATCACCATTTCTCTTTTCTTTCCAACAGTCTATCCTTTTTCCTCTACTTCTCCCTCTCACATGAAAAGGCTTTTTTCACTGCATGGCAAATGAAAATGATGGAGAAGCTGATAAAAAAAGAAAGAAAGGAAAAGATGAAAAGTGGTTTTGAAGTGGTTTGCCACATTAGCCGTCTCCCCCCTACTGACCTTTCAATTTAAGCAAACAATACATTGACTCCCAGACACACCAAGCTTGGGTATTCATGGAGACGGGACTGCAGCTCAGAAAATAGGTAAAAATTATATGGGTGGACAAAGGAAACAGTGCATAGATAGACAGATGGGCTCGATACGGGTTGTACTGGGGAGAGAATGACTGAACATGTGCAATCTGTAGTTTTTGTTGTTTTTAGAACAAGAGAACACATACATGACCGTACATCATGCTAACATGCTCGCAACATTTCAATATACCATTGAGCAGATGTGACATCTGTGGTGATCTTGTAAATATATCTTATTAGCTTTCAAACATTTGGAACTTAGCACCAGTTGCCAGTTAACAGTTTGAGCTATTATATCTATAGGGATTCATTTACTGAATAGCATCACAGGGGCAGGAGTGTAAGCAGAAATGTCCAAATCTTCCTTTCCCAAGCCAAATGAGAGACATAATCTCTCCAGGGTGTCCTGGGTCTGTAACAAAAACTCCACCTGGTTGGATGTGACTGAAACACTTTACTTACCGTAAGAGGTGCAGGGAAGGCATCCTGGCTGGATCCTCAAATCCCCTCAGCTCGTTCCTTTTAATATGGAGGAGCAGTGATTTCACTTGGCAACAGTAGGGAGAAAGTAATCCTTTAAAAAAGGAAGTGACCTCTAGCAGCATCAGGCTCTCCAACCAGTTAGGATGATGAAGGCATAAACACCAAACAAAGCCATCACACATGTAAATCAGTGCCTGAAAAAAAAGAAAGAAAGAAATCTGCTGCTTTTGCCTAGCTAGTTAGCAGTTGTGTTAGCAGCACAAATAGTGGGGTCAGCTCCTGCTGGTTGAAAACTGTCTAATGGTCTCTCCCTCTTGTCTTTGTACAAAAATGGCGATCACATTCCACAAATGGTCCAGCCAATCAAAAAATAACTTCTTGACCATATAGGTAGACCATCTAGGTTCTTGTCATTAATCTTATATAGTAACTTTTGTCAGTGTAAAGAAGATGCAATAGTGAGCGCCACTGACCAAACAATGAAAGCATGCATTTCAGACGAACTAATATATTTATAAATGACTGGATTAAAGCAGCAGACCATGATTTTCATCAATATTGCTGGCATGGCTAAAACTCAGTACAAATCAGTAAGTGATGACATGCATATTCAATGACAGTATGACTCATGTACTGAACCTTGAAACAAATGTAGGTGTCGCTGTCATAATATGTGAATGGTGTAAATAGAGTCTGTCATTTAAAATTGTCTAACCCATCAACTCCTTATATGATCCTCCCCCCTTATACCCTCTGGCCTCAGTTGGTACCATGGCATTATCAGTTGAGCAAAGCAGCCACTTTCACAAATATACGCACATATTGTAAATACAAATACACATATGTACACACACACTCATGCACCACCTCCCAGAAATGGCTTCGGGGCCATTCCAGGAATGTCAAAGAGGGTTAGGGTTTCACCCTTTGTATCTCTCCTCTTTCACCAGTGCTGAATGATGGTGGTCTGTGTGGTTTTAGAGTTTCATGGCCCAGAAACCCATTCGGAGTGACTGAGCTTTTAATAAGGCCATCTAGCCTCTGAGGGTAGAATGTGATGGTAGTGCAAAACGCTAGTCAAATCTAGCATGGTTGCCACTTACAAGATATGTTGTCAGAATTAAAAAATATAGCAGAAACAGATGTTGTATGTTGGTTTGTAAAGTTTCTGATTCAAAGCCACGTTTAATTTCAGCTTTAATGTATTATTCACTACTTAAAAGGTACTATCCACTTACTCCAGTAGAGTAAGCATATTGTTTCTATCTAATTGACACTAAGCTCATGGCTATTACCATGTCAACACTGGATTACTGCAGCCTTTGAGCCAGTGGAGTGGTTGACTTGGCCCACATTCAGGCCTTGTTTTCCTTTCCACTCTGTCGTCTGCTGCTCACACACATATAGCTGGACAAGCTCACATGTGCATAGTGCCACATGTGCACACAAACGCAGAGACACAGAAGCCCTCTCTCTCTCACTGTCTCTCTCTCCCACACACGCACCATGTCTTTTTTTCCACCCTTGTCTCGCTCTCTGTCGCTCTCTCTTTCTCTCTCTCTCTCTCACACACACACACACCCCATGTTCCAGTATTAGACAACTGTTCCAAGGCCAATTTCACTGCCGCTGAAAGTTGCCTCTCCCAGAAGCCCCTTTGGTTCAGAGGCTAGACCGGCAAGCGATTGGCCGGTCAGAGGCTACTCTAGTTGGTGATTGGCCAACGAAGGCCCCTGGTGCACGGTGACAGTAATTAGCACACGCCAACCATTAACAAACACAGATTAGGCATGAACCCATATGGCATTCTGCCACTACCATGGTGTGTGGATGTATGTGTGTGAAGAGTGGTATTCCCCAGTGTGTGTCTGAGTGGTTCTCGTTTCTGTGGTTTGTGTTTGTATTCAAAATTTGGCATGTGAAAATATGTTTGCTGCTGGTACATGCATATGTGTATATCTTTTTTCTTTTTTTTCAGTTTGCACATTCATCCAACCAGCCTGTATTCACAACTTTAAGTGCATTTGCAAGTGCGTGGCAGCACATGTGTGTCTATTTGTGTTCAGCCTCATTTCCTCTGTGCCTGCTGGTCAATTTTGGCATTTGAGGAGAAGTATGCTGTGCATTCCCCATGGCGCTTTCCTTTCCAGCATTGAATTAGAGATGGGGCTACGATATGTGGAAATAATTTTTTAAACGCCACCAATCTGTGTTTCTCTCTCTCCTCCTTTCACTGTCTTTCTCTCTTTGCAGCCCCACCCCTCCCCTCCTGAGCTAGTGAATCCGCCCTGCTGTGTGCGCTTAATGAAAGATAAGAAGGGTCCTATACCACTGACACTGAGCCACGGACCCTCAGAGGACTGCACTAATCTGCCTGGCTCCTAATGGGGGCCACTTTGTGTCTGCAGAGGATCATTTCATATCAAACAAATTGTGTCCTGTGAAACCCATTACATTTTAGGCCCTTTGGAGATGCTTCGCCCTTAGCTGACACATAGAGGACATCTTCAGCCTGACTTCTGATGCTGTAAATATTCCTTAAGATGGTTTTACATTCAGTATCCGTTTGGGCTTTGTGCATCTTTGAAACCTGTTCGCTCTTTCATGAAACAGAGATAGGCAGGGTGAGGGTTAAAACAATAATTCAGAGATCCAATGAGAAATAAGTATAGAGATAAGAATGTGGAAAAAGAGGAATAAGATATAACAGAGGGAGTGATGAAGGGTTAATGAACTCAGATTCTCATTTCACACGTTCTCAGCTTCATAATTGTTCCACTGCATGCAGTCTTGCAGCATATACTACTGATACGAGGTAATTCAAATATTATTTTAACTGTTTAAAAATATCTTCATTTACAGTAAATGTGATCATGACCTTGTGAACGTATAATGAAAAGATGACGATGACGCAGAGCTCACAAATGAATTGTTGTCACTATCAACATGGGAGATAAGTTGTTTATTTAAAGTACAAAATATGTTTAAATGTGCAATATAATAGCCAGCATGAGGCGATGTGGAAACACCATCACAGACAACATGCTCCTAATTCATCTCCACTCACCCTGCAAAGCACAAATGCCACAGTAAGCAGCAGCAGCTGCGACACATGTATAGTAAATTTCTATTTGTATTGACAATAGTGTAATCTGCTGGGACAGTGTTGCCCCTCGTGCAGGTCATCACTCTTAATGTTTATGTTATGTGTCTGTCCATATGTACGCATGTGTGTTTCTGTGCACATTGTCCAGTGTGTGTTTTATGTGTGCTTGTGTCTCTAAGTGTATGTCATCAGTTCTGCAAGGCAGAAATCGGGGAGGGGGGGGAGCAGAAAATGATCTGGGGCCGATACATATGAAACAGGAGGGCTCATACATAAACATAGCTCCAAGGCCCCGGGGCCAGGCAATCTACGAGGCAAATTGCTCACCAGTCAGCCATGGAGGCCGCACTGTTTACTATGCATGAGGTCTTGTGACATGCTTTAAAGCCGCCCCTAAAACAGGATGACTGGACCAGTGGTAGTGAGGAGTTGGCTTCTGCTATTGCTATGGTATTCTTTCCTGTGAAAAATACATAGTGGCTGGAGAACAGATCAGCATTTTACATTGTGGAGCTGTTGGGGCTGCATGAAAGACAGAATATTGGTGTTAGAGTATTCTTACTCCTGTCTCTGTGTTGAGTGTGTGTTTATTTGTGTATAAATTTAGGGCGAGAGGTCTCTGGCCAGAATTGATTAGTTACATTGCAACTGTCATAATACTATAAGGGTAATCAGTTGTTTGTCATAAAAAGCTTTAATGTATGTCCATTAAAAAAACTACAATATCCAAATGTGTATAAAATCATCAAAAGAATATGTGAAGTACTGAGCGGTGCACAGGAGTGCATTGAGCAATGAGTCTTCTCCATTCAGATACATTCAGCCATTACAAAAGGAGAGAATACTCTGAGACGATGTTACCAAAAAGGTCACAATCAAATCTCTAACAGTGACAAAAACATGCAGACATCTTTACTGAAATATGTTCTTTGTGAAGAATCTTCTTATCACTTCACAAAGATTGAAACTTGCATACTTTACACCTGCTATGACTTAATCACTGAGTCTGTCACTGTGGCAGTAACACTTCACACCTCACCTTTTTCACCTCACCCTAACATGATGCTTTCAGGGAAATCTGGACTGTGTGTTGCCACTCTTCATGACCTAATTGTACATGAGTATTACAAAAGTACTACAAAAGACATGGTTTTCTTTTTGTTTTGACTGGAAAATGTCATCTTAGTTTCTAACTTGTGGTATGAGTGATTTTCACAAAAGGAATGATTTTTCTTGGAAAAACTGATGTTGGGAATGAAATTCTTTAAAAACAAAGACAAACTCTTTGAGACCGAAGTCGAACTACCCCGTCATTACATGTGAACATGAACGAATACAACTGAGCAGGATGGAATAACACGACCAAATTGTAAGCTATGTTAACATTTAAACAAGCCACCAGTACCACAGCTGCTCCAGCCTGCATTTACCAGCCTGGTATCCCAGGGGGAGCCCTCCCCAATTTAATTTCAATCTGCTCGACCCCAAGGGTCCAAGTTCAAGTTCAAAGTCAGGCAACCGTGGTACCAACAGGAGAATTGCCCACCCACGAGTCCCTGCACAGACTGAACTCTTCCAACTATAGATTAGATCAGGACAAATCCAATACAATATCTATTCAAATGTCCTTTACAAGAATGCCTTTCCGTGAGTGTGTATGTGTGTGTGGAGGGGTGGTGGGTTGGTGGGGGACTACTGTCACAACACCTTTGCTGCCTCTCTCTCTCTCTCTCTCTCTCTTTCTCTCACTCCCTCTCTGTCTGTCGATCTTTCTCCCTCTCTCTCTATCTCTCAGGCTATAATTATGCTAATAGTATGTATATAGCTGTGGCCCCGGAGGCTTGGGGCGTATTGAAGGCTCCCAGGTCTTTCTCTCCTGTAACAGTATTAGGGTGCTATTGAAAAGCGGATGGTGGGTGAGAAGGGGGGCAGGATAGAGAGATAGCACGAGGTGGCAAATGGGACATGACCACCGTGCTCTCTGTCACGACGCCGCCCATTGTCTGGACTAAGAAAAGGGCCTCCGCCGCCAGTGGGACAATAATAAAGGAGCAAGAATGGGCTGTGCATATTAAACAACACAACGGACCAAGCAGACCAACCTGCATGGGTACGATGAAAGGGGCAAGAGGAGGAAAACAGAGAGAGAGAGGCGGGCGTAAAAAAAAATGGGAAGGAGTAGATGGGAGAAAAGGGATCGGATGAAAAAAAAAAGGACACAAAGGGGCCATCGTAAAGTGATAACTGTAAAAAGAAAAATGTTGTATGTTATTTTCTTTAAAAGAGATAAGATCTCCTAATGTCATAGGTCTACTTAGCGTACAATAGGGGATTCAAGGGCTGGCACTGTTTCCATGCCATTTGTTGTTACACTAACAGCTCACTTGGTCTGGGATTTTATCTTTTCAGTTTTTGTGAAAATTAAACTTTTCCTGGCTTAATGGGATCTTATCAGAATTCAGGACCCTCTTTAACAATTTGGAAAACATAATTAAAATTACTTCATTGGCTGATAAACACGATTTTACACGCATGAATTGGAGAATTGGAGAATGACATGTTTCTATCACTAAGTGATGTTTAAATTAAATACATTTTCAAATTATTTGCCTTTATTTGAAGAATTTTTGTTTGTTTTTTAATAAGTGGTTTAATGAGTAGTTTATTTTTTAAATTAAGATATATTTGGACCTGTGATGCCCATCTAACATGGAAAATTAGAAGTATTTACTACTGATGTAATTGCTTTTTTCAGTTTATGATTTATCATGACAACATGTGTACATGCTCAATATGTGCAAAATAACTGTATGGGTTATATATATATATATATATTTTTTTTTTAAAAAAGCTCAGAACCAAAGAAAATTATCAAAAAAAACCTTTCACATTAACCCTGGATTTAGAATATTTAATTACCAGTTATGTAAAGTTTAAAAATCAATCCCTTCACTTAAATATTTCTGGGTTACACTATTATTTTAATATTTTATTTTTATATTATTATTAGTTTAAACAATTGTAATTTTAACAAATAAAGCAAACGCTGATCTGTAACCATTTTAAGGGTCAAAGTTTGATCATTGCAGTCGTGTACACACTTTTTAGTACACACTGTGTACACCTGTCTAAACCAGAAATTTAATCCTTTAAAGAATACACTTACTGGCCATTTCATTACTTAGTATTGGTGTTGTACTGATATAGAGTAATATTACGTGGAAGATAAGCAGAGGTCTGAAAAGTTGTTGAGATTTGGTTGCATTACACATGATAACCTCAAAGTCCCCAGAACTGGTGGCACCTGATCATGAAAGCTAGGATTTGGGTGGACAGTACCTTTGTCCTGGGAGCATACAACGGGGTCTACTTGGTTTGGGAACACAAGAAGAGAGGGTGTTGGCACTTGGTCAGGTGGTGAATCATTTGGTGGCCTTGAAATGGACACTTCAGGTGCTGGAAGAGATGGCAGATGACTTAGTGGTACATGAGAGTGGAGGAGGTCGAGTGTGAAAACTGACTTTGAATGTGCATGAGTGTGGAATTATAAGGCATGCGAGAGACAAAGTGTGGCTGATGCTGAGGCCTTTCATATTGTATATTGGGACTGATGCAAGGCAGGATGAATCCATGCTTTCATGCTGTTTACACCAAAGTCTGAAATCAAGACTCATCAGACCACCAGGCAACATTTTTGCAAATTTCCTCTCACCAGACTGTAGTCTCAGTGACCTGTTGACAGAAGTGGCGCCTGGTGTGGTCTTCTGTCACTGTAGCCTATTTATTTAAAGAGATGCTCATCTGCATACCTTGGTTGTAACAAGTTGTCAGTGTTGTCTTCCTTTCAGTTTGAAGCATTCCGGCCATTCTCCTCTGACTTCTGGCATCAACAAAACATTTTCATCCAGAGAAAAATTTAAAGTTACTCAAATTCCCTTTATTCTGATTCTCAGTTTGAAATTCGGGAGGTTGTCTTGACCATGTCTACATGCCTAAATGCACTGAGTTACTGCCACGTGATTTGATATTTGCCTCAACAAACAGTTAAACAGGTATTTATTTGTACAAAATTGACTTTGTGAGAAAGTTCCAGCTTTACTGTTTCTCACTATCCTTTCTATCCATTTTACACGTCTGCATACAGACATGTCCGACATCTAATCCAGTACATAATGCTAAAAACCAGTGTCCTGCCCATGTACTCTCCCCACCCCTCCACTCTCCCTTCCTGAGGTGTCAACTGTATAGGCGTGGGTGTTGAAGGTTCCACCATGGTTCACGGCTATCGCATGTGCCTCAGCGGCTGCAGTGTGGCTACCATCTGTCCGCATGTCACACAGTGCTACCTAAAGAGAGTCTTTGCAGGAGTAGCTTTCCCAGACAAGCATGTGAACAATACATGGAGACCTTTATCATAGAAAATCTGCAAATACCTGAACATTTATTATGTAATCTTGAATTATGTGCATCAATAATGCATCAAGCACATGGAAATGAACTTCTCTTCCTTTCTGAAAAGGAAGCATCTGAAATCAAAACAGAGTGAGGGTGTTACATAGCGTGTATGAAGTAATATTTTAAGAGTGATAGTAGCTACTGGAGGAGACATAGCTGCACCTCTCACAGACCAGTGAGTGGCAGTGTGCCACAGTTAGAGCAGACCTAAGTATTATGTGCTATAGCTATAGATATGTTAAATAAACATGAGTGTGTGTCTGTAAAGCAGTTGATATCCATTTTAAACATATTGATGTATGTGCAAAGAGCTGGGGTGCTCCTTGCATATCCATCAATATGTTATATCCATACAAATATGTGTATATTTGTGTAGATATATTTTGAATATATCTGTGTTCTAATTTGTGTGTGTGCATGCATGTCTATGTGTATATATCTGTGTGCACCAAGTCCTCAGACAGACAAGAAGAAAGCAGACAAGCAGGGTAAAAGTAGTAGCCAGCTAGCCATAATATTGTCATTAAGGAATTCAACAGATTAATAGCCTTAAATACCTGGAAATGTTCTAAGATCTAGTGCTTTTAGCTTGTAATTTCCTCTCCAGGTCCTAAGCACTAAACCTGCTGTGTTGTTCTTGGCATTCCTCAGCCAGACCGGAGAACATCGCATGGACACTGATACCTTCCTCTGGGATCCATTCTCCTCTCCATTTAATGGAAACCAAAAAAGGGCCTTTGGCCAGGCAGGTCCCATTATGTCTCAGTGACAGAGCCTGAGGGTGAAAAGTGTTGTGTTCTTTCCTCAACGCACCTTCAGTTTTCAACAAGATATGACATACCCTGACGAACAGAGAAGGGGGCGGTTTGCCTGCCAAAGTCAGGTCAAGTGTTTGGTTACCGTTTTGAACTTTGCTTCTGCTCAAATGTGTTTTCTTCTCCTTTTAATGAGCAGATCTTTTTTAATTGCATCTATTATTAACAACCTTTGTTGGGAAGAATTGGCAATATAATCATTTCGTTTCTTTTATTTAAATGCAAACTTGCACTTTTAAATGCACACCACAACGCCAGGTGCTGACTATCCTCAAGTCCAGTGCCCTGTTTGCTCCATGTCACATTCCCACCTAATGACCTCATGACTGGATGTATGCATTAAACAGATGTGATTGGCTATGAGGAGCCTGAAACAGGATAGGACACTCTAGGCTGGTTTTCTCTGGCCTTGAAGCCAGGGGCCTCGGGGTGCAGAGGACAGGATAAACAGAAGAAGTGTGTGTCCGTATGTGTGTGCATGTGTGTAGGGCTCAGGTATTACTCAGGTTGTGGGTATGCAAAGTTTTTATGCTGTAAAATTATGGGGACATGCATTCTGCGGGGTAGTAAAAATCAGATCCCCATACCATAAGTCATTTACATAAAGATGAAGACAAGTTTTAAGTGGATGGTAAAGTTACGTTACAGAGGTTGGGCAAGTAATAGCTAGATAGTTATTGTTGGGAATTAGTCTTCAGGAAATAGATGGAAATAAGGAAATAAAAGTCAATGTAATGTCCTTAAAAGTTGTGTGTTTGCCCACGCACATGTGTGTGAATGTCTGTGTATGTGTGTATGCATGTGTGTTAAGTGCTTATGTGTGTAAAAGACAGACAGAAGACATCTGTTTTCAGGCAAACCATAGGAAAAAAAATAGCACCACACATTTTTACATGATTTTGTTTTCCCACAGTTGTAGTATTTTTGCATATGCAATAACACAAAAAATGTGAAATAAACTTTTATGTAATAAATCAATCAAATCTGATACATTTTCCTTATTATGTATATTTTGTAACAAACAATCAGAGCAGAATAAGTAATAATGTTCTCCCTTTGTCTCTCTCTGAATAGGTTATTAGATATTTAGGAGGTTACTCCAAGCCTTTGCACATTACATGAAAATGTAATAATATTTTGCATTATGTAAAAACATTATAAAAGTTTTTATATATATTAATGTAAAAGGCAATTTTGAATATTCTGACATCAATCATACAAAATAAAACTTTTTTTTTAAACTGTTTGTTCAGGTACTTATTAGTAGTTTACATTTAAAAGTACAATACATACCACTGTAGTCCTTAGTGGAAAACTGTAGTTTTACTTGTACTTTACCATCTAACCTGATGATGCTTACCTGTCAAAGATTCAGATTCAATAAATGAGTTACAGATGGGAGAGAAGAGACCAGAATACATCATAGAAATTAGAGCTTTTAATTAGTCTGGGAGTGATATATTGGTTACCTGATATTTGTTTATCAACCTTAGTTCATCAGTGTATACACTATATCGACAAACATATTCACTCACAATCTAAATAATTGAACTCAGGTGTTTCAATCATGGCCACGGGTGCGTAAAATAAGCATGCAGACTGTTTCTATAAACTCTTTGTGAAAGAATGAGTTGCTCTCAGGAGCTCAGTGAATTTCAGGATGGCACCTGTGCAACAGGTCAAGTCATGAAATTTCTACTAAATCCTCCACAGTCAACTGTTAGTGGTATTATAACAAAGTGGAAGTGATGTGGTAGACCATGTAAAATTGCAGAGTGGGATCAGCGAATGGTGAGGTGCAGTGTGCAGAGATCACCAAATTTCTGCAGAATAAATTGCTACAGTCCTCCAAACTTCACATGATCTTCAGATTAGCTTAAGAACAGTGCGTGGAGAGGTTCATGGAATGGGTTTCCATGGCCGAGCAGCTGCATCCAAGCCTCACATCAGCAAGCGCAATGCAAAGGGTCAGATGCATTGGTGTACAGCATGACTCTCAAGCAGTGGAGACGTGTTCTTTGGAGTGACAAATCATGTTTCTCCGTCTGGCAGTGCAATGGACGAGTCTGGGATTGGTGGTTGCCAGGAGAACGCCGACTACATTGTGCCAAATGTAAAGTGTGGTGGTGGGGGGGATTATGGTGTAGGGTTGTTTTTCAGGAGCTGGGCTCGGCCCTTTAGTTCCAGTGAAAGGAACTGTTAATGCTTCAGCATACCAAGACATTTTGGACAATTTCATGCTCCCAACTTTGTGGGAACAGTTTGGGGATAGCCTCACTAGTGCACAAAGCAAGGTCCATAAAGACATGGGGCGAGTTTGGTGTGGAAGAACTTGACTGGTCTTGAGGTCGGGACTCTGTGAATCTGAATCAGAATCAGAAGTCTTTCTGATTCTGATTCTGACCTCAACCTATCAGAAGACTTTTGGGATGCAATCCAGGCCTTCACATCTAATATCAGTGTCTCACAAATATGCTTCTGGAACAATGGTCAAAAATTTCAGTAAACCGACTCCTAAACTTTGTGGAAACCCTTTCTGGAACAGTTGAAGCTGTTATACCTGCAAAGGGTGGACCGACATCATATTAAACCCTATGGATTAAAAAGGGGATTACAATAAACTACATATGCAAGTAAAGGCAGATGAGTAATTGATTTTGGAAAAAATGTTTATATTGTATGATATGAAAACCATTTATTCAGAGACAAATGATTTCATAATTCACATAATACATGGAGAAACTGATAAATGTTGTCATCACATACTTTGATGGACCACCAGCACGTGTATAAAAGCATGCACTAGAGCTGAGTAAAATGTAATATATATTTCAGGAAAAATAATTTTTGTAGCATTGACATATTAATTCTTTCAACAGGTAATTCAGAAATAGTATGTTTTACATCATAAATAATTATGGCTATTAGTGCTAGCCACAGAATTCAACTAGTGTTGGTGTATTTTGGCCACTGTAAGAACTGTATTTCCTAAAAGCTGCAGTTTTTTGATAGTGTTTTTAGGGAGCCCTGTCATCAACAAGACTATTTTAATAGTCATTTCTGATAGGAAAACAATATGAATGACTTGGTATTTTAGATAAAGTTTCTGACTTTAGATATGAGACAGTAATGATAAATAGTTAAGCTTGTTACTCCATTTATAAAATGCAACTATTTGACTAAGATCAGAGTCAACAATACTAAAAGACCAACAGCTGTGTCAGTGACAAAGTGATGAATTTTGTTTGTAATAGCTGCTCCCCTGGAGACAGTGCTAAGGTGGTGCATCACTCTTGCATCTTCAGAGTGCTTATTCATTTGCACCCATTGTTCTCCATGCCTCCTTTAACAGACACACTGTTCCATAGAGTCAAATAAACCATACACAATGAACATAGAAGATTTATAATGCTCTACAATGAGTGCATGTAGAGCAGCCGCACACTGCACCCTGCTGCAGCAAGTTCCGTTGCTATGCTAGCAAAGATACCATTAGCGAGACTATCGCCAACCCAGGCGGTAGGCTCTAACTAGCCCAGAGCTTCAGACCCATCTATTTTCAACATGCCACATTTTTATTCATTTTTCCCAAAACCTGACATGGCAATCTGATGATGAACCAACCCCATTATTTTTTTTTTTACGCCAGCAGGAAGAGATAGATCCTCTAACATTGTGCTCCATAGAACCAACATTATCCCTCTATGTCAGAGGTGGGTAATATCCTGGCGGTCTGGGAGTCCAGAGGTGCATACAGAATGATGTCATTAATCCTCCAGGGCAATCGCTTTCTCTCTACCTCACACTCTCTCTTTCTACAACTGGCAATGCTGAAAACAGAGCCACATTTGCATGCTGCATATGTTGCCAGGTGGCTCTGTGGGGCTGCAGGTACAAATTAGATTTTCTGACAACATGGTGTAAGTGAGGAAAGACTAGTGGGAGCCAGCAGTTTCTTTCTTTCTTTCTTTCTTTCTTTCTTTCTTATGTCTGTTAGTCATGTGTGATGGATTATGTCTTCTCTTATTATTTTTTTCAAATAACAACTAAAAAACAGAACATTTTGTACCAAAAGAAAAGAAAGAGAAAAAATAGATGCTTGAAACCCTTCTCTGAGCAGTCAGCGATGTTTTCTAGTAATGAGCAATGTTGTTTTTCTTCTTCATGGTATCAGGCCTTTGTGAATTACTCGTAGGTCACGTTTTCACTAAAAGGTGACCTATTGATCAGATGTGGACAAATGCAGCATCTAAAATTAGGCGGCATGCACACATAGACACAGACATAAGACTTCACCTTGACACTCACTGACAATGGGGTAGAAAAAATAACTGTGAATGTGGGCTTAAACCTTTGATACCTGCAAGCTTTATGCCTATGTGGCCATTATGTTTACCACCTTGTCCCAAGCAGAACACACAAACAGGCTGCTGATGATATTAGCATTCTTATATTGTCCATACTGCCTCGGTCTCTCTGGAGACGATGATAAGGGGCAGCAAAGCGAAGTCGCTGTTTATTTGAGTGTCGTTGTACACCAAAATCAACAAGCAGTCTCTTGCCTTGTTTCCCCCAAACTCACCATTCCAGCCTCATTGATCTGTCCCTTCAATTAACGGCCAGGTTTCCCCCCAATCAATTTCTATCTCACCCGTTCTCTGTTCCACTATCTGCCCATCTCTTTTTCTGCATTCTCTCTTTTTTATTTTTCACATTACAACCACTGCCTCCCCAACTCACACTCCTACCCACCGTTAGTCCTACCTCACACCCTAAGGTCTCAGGGGTCACTCCCTCCAAGGTAATTCACAAACAGCAGCTTGTAGAGAAATCAATACTTTATCAACAAGCCACAAGGGGCTTTTGTACTTATCCTATATGATCTTTGTGGTAAAGGCCTCTGAGTATCCATCTCCTTCTCTGGTTTGCTCCCTAAGCTCTGTTGCTAAGACAATCAAAAGAAAGGAGAGAGGGATGAAGGGAGGAGGAGGGGCTAAAGAAGGGACGGAGAAAGTGAGGGGATTGTGCAGGGTCTAGAGGCTCGCTGTTAGAGGAGGGATTTGCTGCTCTGCTGCTTTTAGCTTGATCTGCATCTGATTAAGGAGAGAGGGCAGAGTGTTGTCCTTCACCCCAGTGCTCCCCTGTCCCACCATTATGTACCCTGGCACTGAGATCCATCATCCACCTACCACAGGCCTGGCTCCATAGCCTGGGGACTTATTAGACCGGCCCTGCTCTGTTCAACATAACACTATGCTGCAAACCATTGATGGTAAAAAGCCTTTGCTTCCATGGCATGCTGTATATTAACTATGCATCCTTATGACTTGAATAAACTGAAAAGATGTACACAATGAACACATATTACATATATATATATGCAAAACACTTAAGATTATGTACCTATTAGTTATTACTTACAAACCCTGCCAATGAATTTTGATTATTTTGTGTGGTTTATTCACAAGTTTTAAAAAATAAATTATCTATTAAATCTATTGAAACCGAGCCCAACATAAGTAATGTCACTATGTAGTATAGCTGTCAGTTTACAAAAGAAGTGTAAGCAAAGTCGCACTTACATAGAATTCATCAAATGCAAACCATATCTATATATAATGTAATCCACAAGAATGACATACAGAGCTGTGGCACACGTGTGTGGCCTGCAGTGCTCGTTTGTCAAACGTCAGATAGTGTGTTACTCTGCATTTCTTTCTTTGCATTTTCCCTTTAAAGTTATGGTGAGATGTACTCTCCTTTTCTGTCATTAACCTGAGAACTGCTGCATATAAAATTGCTATCTTATCAATGACAGTTTTTTAAAAAGTGAGGAAAAAGCCCTCGATGTTTGACGGTATAGAATCCAAAATATTCTCTTGCACTCCTACTCACATACCTTTATGTCACGACTATCTGCACAGCTCTACTCTCTAAATGTCCACATTGATTTAATTTTGTTAGATTGGCTTATCGATGGTGAAAAACAAATGTTAAGCTGATGTATTAAAAATGATGCTTTGCATTCCCAATTTTGGAAGTATGCTGATGACGTAAGTTCTGAAAAATGTTCATTATTTTGGGGCTTTTGATGTCAGCAGATGTCAAAACCAAGCCACCCCCTGCCAAAATAAATGTTGTAGTTTTTAAAAATTGTTGTACAAAATAGTTATAAAGGAAAAATGAAATAAAGTTCGGTTACACAGAGCCCATTTCATCTTAAGGCACTTCATTTTATTAGATAAAGACCATACAAGATTATTGGTTGTAGGGTGGATTTAAAGCTGATGTCGGCATAGTACAACAGCTCTATTGTATTCAGATTTGCAGTCATCTATCACCAGCTGTGTACAATATAACAAGGCACAAAAATTGTTATAGTGTGCTTAAACTATGCAGCATTATTTACAGCTATGTCAAAACTACAAAAAACACCCAACTTAACCAAATCAGAAATGTAAATGTAACTTTTCTGTGTTATGTTATTATTGTAAGTGATGGATCTTATATCTTACATTACTTTCTTGAGGTGCTGTAAAAATACAGGCATTTTGTATCATATCATATTACATCATATATCGTAAGTAAGGTTTATGGCTGCAAAAATGCTTTTGAATTGCTTTCATTCTTAAACACCCTGACTACTTTTTTTGTGTTTATTTTCCTTTTTGTTATAAACAAAATTTTAATCTAAATGATATTAATGTGATTAGTTCACCTCTAAAGCAAAAGGTTGTCTCTGTTCTCCAGGCTGTGAGTCCCCCAGTGGGTCTCTTCCAATAAGCCGGCATCAAACCCATCAGACTGAGAGTGAAAAGTGGAGGAGCCCACCATGTGCAAACATCAATCCTAAATTTCCAGCCTCAATGCCATCATGACCTTGGTTTGGAATGACATCTATTTGCTGGCTGGCTGCACACATCTCTTTGCAAATTGTATGGGCCAGGCTAATTTGTTTTTATGCACGTTTAGTCAAGAATGTGATGCCACGTTAGCTTATGGGAGCACCGCCAGTGTGGTGTGGGGTTCGGAGTGACAGACAGAAAAAGGGTGATTGAGGATGACTGTTCTGCCCGGTTGTGTTGATCTATGAAAAGAAAGGCACACTGTGCATCCTGGAATGGGTTCTCAGGAGATAGGTGTCCTTCTGGGACTACCTAAAGCTGAATATCATCATCTGTACTCAGAAATAAACAATGACCTTTAAAGCTGAAATTCAAGAAAAAAGACAGGAGCTGGGTAAAAGCTTAACAAATGTTGGCGAACGTGCTCGAGTGTGTTTAGAAATGAATAAATAAAATTAGAAATTATTTAAACATGTATAACATAATGTATACAGGAAAAAAAATATATAAATATTTTCATGCTTGTCGCAGAATATTCCCTTGACCTGCCACTAAAGCAGTTTCTGTGCCCTGACTAAACTGAAATGTAAACACAGTTTATGCAGGAAAATATTTAACTTCCACACAGCTGCATTGACCTCTTAGCTCTACATAAGCAACCTTAAGCTGTCATTCTATTAATTCTTTAATACAAAATAGAGTTTCAGGTTCAGATACCTTCCGACATGTTTCCTCATTACCGTAATCATGCTTTCTACACTGAATAATCGAAACAATGATTTGTGACTCACAAGGAACCATAGTGGACATATTGGCAACTTTTGACTTCACAGCAAATAGAGATGGGTCAAGTCAAATATATACATATATATATATATATATGTGCACTTGACCCATCTCTACATATCCTGCATTGACCAGGGCAGCCACCCAACTGACAAGAAGCCATCTTCATATTACATGACAGAAATAGCACTTGGCCCTCACAAAAATATATGGCAGGGCGCTGGGACAAGCATTCAGGTAAATATGAGCCATAACCTCAATCGTCCATACATGTACTGCACATACACTAGCAATTTAAGGTGAAAGGGTAAAGCATATGTGAACCTGTCCTCACACATACCCATCTAAAGATAAATATACATACATACTGTAGTAATCCACGCATTGCAGCATTCAGCCCTGTGAGGATCTCTCCACCGTGTCATGGCAAAGGTTACATTCCTGAATATGTCTTAAAGTATAACAGGTGTATGTTTCTTGCTCAATACAGCTCACAGTGTAGTTACAGAGCAGAGACAAGAAAACTAAGTATGTTTACCGCCCCACATAATATATCCTTGTATGTACAGAGGTGCACCTCTGGCCAAAATAGTGGATTTCAAAGGATTTTGTTGTTGCTGTTTAGGGCTATAAAAATTTTAACATCTTAATTTATGTTCATAAATAACGTCCCTGTCACATCAGATCATCATTTTTCTGTGCTTGGTTGAGATTTCATTTTATTCTGTTTTGTTGGAGACTCAACAAAGGTTTCAGGGAATGTGGATATATGTAGCACCTTTGTGTCTGTCTGCCACAAACACAAAAGAGAAAAGAAATATCCTATGTCATTCATAATCTCTGAGATTATTAGTGTAGCACCAGCATTGATTTCTCTAATAAATAGTGACATTCATGGAACATTCCCTTTGACTGTCACTCTATCCATCAGAAAGTGGCATACAAGAATGACTGACAAGTTCTATTAGCAATATTCACTTAGTGATCAAAGTAAACTGTTTTTGCTGAAACATAATGTAACATTATAGATAAATAAAAACTCCACATATCGTTCCCATACTTTGCAAACTTTAAGTATTCCAACTTTCTGTTTTTTCCTGTCATTCAGTTGTTCATAATGCAATTAGTGGCAATATTTGATCCTGCCATGAAGTAATTCAGTATTCTTCCAGTCTTTGTACATCTGATAAACCCTTTAAACTAATGTATTACTCAGAGTGGACATGCTTTAATGTTGCATCATGTCTGTAGCAACACATTATACCAATGCAGTTATTTGATGCAGCGCAAATTCTTTCTGAAATCCAACAAACTTTGATCATTCATTCTGACTGCTGTATACAATCGCATCAAACACACTATAGAGCTGCTGCATGCCTTTGATCTTGACTGTAGAAATAACTACCGCTTGCTGCAAAATAATCACACCATAATTATTAGTTAGCACCACTTGAGCATCAGGTAGCATACTTGATTTAATCCTAACTTGTAACCCTTTTGTCCTTGTGTCTGAGAATCCAACATGCTCTCAGGACCACAGATAATAGATGTCCTTTCATGTGCAGAAGGCCTGATAGCCACACAGTGGCCTCACACCCTTTGGCTGCCCAAGGCTACTCCTTGCCCACATCAAGTGAAACGTTCAACCAACGTTTGATTGAAACTGGAATGAAGAGATACAAGAAAATGTGATATGGCTGCAGGGACGGAGTGCAGTTTTGACACAATCTCACAGACGGAGTGGTATCAGAACTATCAGGTATGCTTGTATACCCGGAGGTTATTCCATAGGATTAGAAACCAGCATTATCTCTCCGCAGCCTGAATGTGAAATAGTCGACACCTGGTTTAAGTGTGTGTCAGTCAAAGCACATTCACGCCTGCCATCCTAGCAAAGGCTATCAAAGATATCATTTAGTATTTCAGGCGGTTTAAGCAAAATATACATAAATATCCACAATATGATTCCTTGCTTTACATACATCAATATTCTAGTGAATTAAGTTACATGGGGCACATTTAGTGACAGTATGCTCAAGTATATAATTTTGCTCAGATGGGGTGTTTTTCTTCATGCAGGATTAGGGACCTAATTATCTACAGAGTTACCTGCTTACTGTGGTCATCTGGACAGGACAGATCAAGCCCACATGTTTGCCTAAGCCTTAATAAACTTTAAGTGTGGCCCTATGGGAATGGAGGTCATCTCAACAGCTGAATAATCACTTCTCTCATCCTTTTTTAATTCTGTCTTTCTCTCAAGCACTATCTTTCCTTCTAATTTTCCATTTTCTGTCTTCTTCTCTTGCTTTCTTTATCTGTCACTTAATTTTACCTTCCATATTGGAATCTTTCAGCTTGTCACTGATTCATGCTCACCTCCTTCCCTGACCCACAGCTCCTCTCTCCCTCCATCCATCACTCTGCTGTCCCGAGGCGAGTGGACAGGAGCCGCACTGACTGTACAAAAGGTCTTGGAGGGGTGACCAGTCTGTGTTGTCTGCTCGACTCAGTGTTTCTTTGATGACGGGACCGTCCATTTTAAAGATAAACTGGTTGTGTTTGAGCAGCAGATGGCAACAATATATTGTTTATGCTAATCTTAATTGTAATAAACAAAATTTGCAAGCAAACATTAGCAAGGATCAGGCATACGATCTGAAGATATAGCAACGCTGCAAAGACGTGCCTGTCTTTTCCACTCTGTTCTCAGTTTTTCCAAGTGGCTCACTAGCTATCCAGATAAAACAGGAAAAATATGTAACCCCCATATTTTTCATCTTTTCTACTTCTGAGACACTTTTCTTGACAATATTTCAAAGAGGTCATTCCACATGTTCAACTAAGCAGCTCAAAATTGGAAATTGATGCCTTCGCTCTAAGATGTCCTCTTTTATTCAGCCTTTTAGGTCATAATACACTTTCTCAATATGCTTTTAAATTGAATATTGGGCTCTTCTACTATATGTCGAACAGTCAGAAAAGTACATTTTTACCCTTACAACAATTTCTCCTGGATCTCCTGGACTTAAAAATCAAACCAAAGCTGAAAAATACCATAATAATAATAATTATAAGAAAATAATAAGAAGAAGAAGACGAAGAAGATGAAGAAGTATGTGAACAACATTCTTCCATCTATCTTTTTTTTGTTTAACCGCTTATTCAATGAGTGTCACTGAGGTGGAGCTTAGACCAGTAGTAACTGTGTGAGAGAATCTCCACCTATCCTAACATGCCTGTCTTTGGACTGTTGGAGAAAAGTACCTGCAGAGAATCCATGCAGGTGCAGGAACACCATACCAACATAAATGAAGTTCTTATATTTGATATAATTCATTTTTAACTCAAATGCACATTTTAAATGGTTTTTACTGCAGAATTTGTGTCATGTTTTCTGATGAAATCTACATTCCTATGAGTATTTGCTTATTTTTGCAGAACTACACAATACAACTACTGCATACATTAGACACATAGAAAAATAGGAACAGGAACATAGTGAATTCCAGCTGGCTGGTACAGCACATGACATCAAAAATGTTCTTATTTTGTGGCTTTTCAGTGTGTGCTACCTCGTACATTTGCATATGCTGTTCATACATCCTTTTTTGTTTAAGCCACTGCTGGACACTACCATGCATACTTGTTGGTCTATTCTTCATCAACCATAATCACATATTCTCTGCTATACACACACAAATACACAAAGACACACACATACAAACACATATATCTAGGTCAAGGCAGCCAGGGATAGTAGGAAAAGCCTGAGGCGATTCTGCCCAGCAAATGATCTTATAAAATGATTAAAGAGTGGTTTCTGAAAACAGTGAAAGCACATTGAAGGTTATGTAAGGTATTGTAGAGGTGTCAATATGTTTGTATTTGTGAGTACAGACTCAATAGTATTGACCCAAAGACTCCATCAGAAGAGGAAGTGAAGAGGCTGTGTGGGTTAGGACGGTGGTTCAGTGGTCTATCAACTGAAAATAAAGCCCATGCACGTTTTATACTGAAGTCCTTCAGTGAAGGTATTGCAAGAAGCTCCTGCAATCTTTTTTTTTTTCCTTTGGATGACCACATTTTATCCTTTAGTCAATATATGACCACAACATGGTTAATACTGATTTTATTTTTGATCCACACAATACAGGCAAGCATTAAAGTGGGAAGACGGTCAATAATTTTCTTTTCTTTCTTTAAATTTTTTTTAAACTTCACACTTTAAAGAAGAAGCCTTTTTAACTCATTTCATCTTTTAATTAGGAGGTAATCAAAGCAGTCAGAAGGTCTCATATCATTCGTTTTTACTTTTTCCCAGAAAATGAAAAAAAAAAAATTATAAAAATAAGCAAAAATAAAGAAAAACCAAAAATTAAAACAATTTGTAAAAAAAAGGTGTGTTGGTATGTTTTAAAGGTTAGAAGATAATAAATAATGAAAACATGAGGATAAAAAGACAGAGTACACTTATAGGTGTTTGAAGACTGACGATGCAGATATTTTTAGTTTTGGCAAACTGCTAGACATTTTCAACTGACCACTTTTTTTTTTTTTTGTTAAATGAATTGGCTCTATTGAAAAGTGCAGACAGATATGCAAACAAGCTGAATATGTGTTAATGACTGTTAGCTTAGTGTGTGAATAGCAAGGTGTTGATTAGTGCTGTTGCAAGCCGCTGTAGCCAAGACAAGCCTGGCCCACTGTGGTGAGTTACAGCACACAGCTTCAGCCAACAATAACTAACTTCTGTTTCCATTAACAGTTCTCCAAGTCACTTCAACTCTTGTCCTGACAGAGGCGATGCTGTCTTACTGCAGAGCTGCTGTTTGCCCTCTGGCCATGTGGGGAAAGAAGGGATAGGATAAATGAGACCCTTTTGGACAGCGGTGAAGTGACCCACATGTTTTCTCTGGTCATCTTTCCATCTCTCTTCTTGTCCTCTCTCATTTTGTTCTATTTCCCCACTGGCCATCTCTCGTTCTCTCTCTCTCGCCTCTTTTGCCTTTGCACTAATGCTGATGCCCCACACCATTAGTGTTTCCACAGTGACGGCAGACAGATGTTTGCTGCCACTTTTACAAAGAAGAAGCCCAGGACAGGAAGTAGAGTCCACGCATGCAAATGTATCTACTAGTATGACACTGCGACAGCTGCGCCAAGCTGTCTGTGACTCCTTCTCTCTGTTATATGCAAAGCACATGGTAAATTTCCACAGATATACCCTTAGACACATACATTTAGGGTGCCCACATCAGGAAAGAGATTCTGTGTTGCTGTTCCCAGTGTCACAAGATCGCTCTCACCACAGATGACAAACAGATATAATCAGCTCTCCAGAGACCCATCCTGCTGTGGCCACATTCATTACAGCTGAATTAATACATACTTCACATCAAACAGTCGGGGGCCACTGGCCACTGCATTATACTGACGCACACACTCTTACGCACATAAGTAACAGCAACATATTTAACGCATTTTCACGCACACACAGTTATATACCCATAATTGCACGCACTGTCAGCACTCATTGTCGTCACATCAACACATATCTCATATCAAAGGAATTGTCTCTTTGACCCTCCGTGGCACATAGACCAGAATAATCGCATAATCTTCTAACTAAGGAGCGATATACATATCTAAATGACTGGCTGGGCCCGCCTGTCATTCCATCAGTAAAGATTTGCATGTGTGTGATGTATTTAATACTTTCTCATGCTGATCCACCACTCCATAATAACACAGCATGTGAATCAAGTCGAGGCAGACCTGAAGCTGATTTATAGTCTTCCACTGGCTGGAAGCTCTGTCCAGGGTGTTTGAAGCAACATGAGTGTGTCTGTGTATATGAATGGGTGTACATAGATATGGATATAGGTGTTTGTGCAAGTGTCATTGTGTGTGTGTTTATGGCAGGGGGCAGATGAAGGCATGTATATGTGCATGTGTGCGTGTGTGTGTTTGGGGGTTCACCCGTCTAATGCATGTCGTCTAGACAACATTTGTGCCCTGCGTCCGAAAGGGTGATTGTCTTATGCAAATGAGGCCACTCTAGCTGTGACATGTCATCCAGCATGTGGGTCATGTGATGAGAAACCAAGGCGAAGCGGTGACGGTTGATAGCCTGCTTTTTTTATTTATTAGTGTGGCTATTGTTTAACATTACCTTTTCAGGCAGCGAAGACACTGGGTGGTATTCAGGCCAACAGAAAGAATACAATGTCCGATTTGTTAAAACCTTTATGTCGGCGTTTGAGTCCAATAGAAAAACTTGTTCTATTATATGGATGGGAACTGAATTTGATCACATAAATAATGTTTTAGTTTCCCCAAAAAGGGAGTTTAACCAAAAAAAAAACAGGCACTTTATTTCCTTCCTTATAATTTTAGTTTAAAAATAGAGTTCAGATTTTATTTGACCTTTTAGATTTCTGACACCTTGATAATACAGCGGTGATCAGAATTTTATTTGTGACGTTCACAGAACACAGAACTTTATTTGTCTCGTCCCAGAAATTCCACAACAAGTGACTTCAAAATAAAAAATAAAGGTTTTCAAAATAATTTTTTATGTTCCTAAGATTTAATCAGCCAAAACATTAAAACACTAAATAACACTGGCAGTGAATGGCACAGATGGTCTGCTGGGATTTGTTGGGTTCTGGCATTCACATCTCTCCACGGTAGTGTCTTTCCCTAGCAGAACAATGCTTCTTGCTGCACTGCAGAATATACTCAGGAGCAACTTAAGGAGCATGACAAAGAGCACAAGACACTCACCCAACCTCTAAATTCCCTTGATCCCAAGCTGATCGAGCATTCATACGATCTTCTGCACTCGGCACAGGGCCCCAAGGATTCTCTGCCAATGTCCTGGAGCTAGACACCACAGAAGTTTTGTCTCTATGCATCATCCAGCAGGGATCATAGTCAGAGCTAAAGGTGCTCTCAGACAGTATAAGGCAGTTTGTTTTAATGTTTTACCTCATCAGTATACACAAATGAAAGGACACTTAAGCAGTCTATACGTTTCTTCTGCCATGGAGCTTAAAAATCTGAAATAAGGTTGTATGTGAGCACAGTCATATACAACCCATCTGTATTCATTCATACTCCTCTAGTACTTTTCACCAAATATGGCAGCCATTTTCACCTAGTTGCCAGTCAAAGTGCACTCTTTAATTATGGAAATCTGAAAAGAGGAGGTTCTAGGACAGCAGAGAGCAGCATGGACTTGACAACCGAGGGCATGAATCGTGTAAATGGATTTCAAAACAGATGACCTGCATGCTGATCTCATGATCTGTGCCTTCCAGTCCTGCAAGCTTTTTACTTCTCATCTCTCTCATCATTCAATGTGTTTTGCTCTGTCTTTCTCATGTAGGAATACCCCCCCCAAACACACACACACACACACACATGCACACACGTAGGACACAGCCTGAGGTATTATCATAGGATATGTCCAGAGGTCCATGCTGACCTTTAACCCCAGTCTCTGGGAGAGACGGGGGCCCCATTCTCTGCCTGAGCATAAAGAGTGGTGGGGCCAACGGCGGTATTGTTGGAGATGGCTGCTGACTGACAGGTCATTTTTCACCCATTGTTTTTCTTCTTTTTTTTTCAAACATCAATTTTTATCTTCCAAAGTAACGCCTTGGCAGCCATGAAAAGTGTAGCATGTTATTGTTTAGTGATGATCTGATGCCATTCCAAGCATATAGGTAGCCAAGGTTTGCTTCAGTTTCAAAAAGGTTCAAGCTGTTTAATTTTACTGATCAGCAGCTTTCCAAAAAAACAGCAGAGTAAATATAACAACAGCATTTACAAAATAATTCTAGACCTTTACCTAAAACCAAACTAGAAAATAAACCATGCAGACAAACATATTTTTCAAGTGCTCGTTTACTTGCTGACACATCAACATACGTTCGTCTTAGTAGCTTGGCTCTGTGTTTTGTGTTGATATCTGGCATTCAATCAAAGCAGGGGAGCAAGACGCACTCCAAGTTTTAAATTGAATTTCATGCTGGATTAATGGCGCTCCTCTGAAATGCATGTGAGCCTCCCCTAATGACGAGCTCATCTTCACACTCTAGAGACATGCCGTGGATATGTGTGTGTATGTTTCTGTGTTTTTTCTTTGATTAGTACAGATACGTTTGTCCTGGTAGTAAAGTAATTGTTGGTTCTGTTTGCCAACACTAGTCATATTATGACAGACCAGAATAAAGAAGAAAATCATTTTATTTTATGATATATATACATATATATGTTCTGGAATATACTGAATGTTTAAGCTTAACCTGCAAGGGCTATCTGCAGTCCGGTATGTATTTCACTAAGTCTCAAGTTCTTCAAAATTACGACAAATCTAATCTAATTCTGAAAGTCTGCACTTGCTCATGAGCACACACGCGATTTTTTGTCTTGCTCCCTCCCTCCCTCCTTCTGTCCCTGGCCAGGTCTGATGGGGTCCAGGCAGCCTTGGGTCTGTCTGTCCTTTGCCATGTGTCCTCTTTAGCACTGACCCATGCTGGAGGAGCAGGGACCAGGGCCTCAGGGCTGAGGTGGTAAAGAAGGGAAGGAGTGTGTGTGTGTGTGAGGAAGGGGGGAGATGGCCTCTGCTAGAGGCAATGGGTGAGCAGAGGGCAACAGTGTGGCAGTTGAATGTAAGCCGTGCAAGCCTCTCCTTTCCTGCCATCCACCACTCCACCCCTCCCTCGTGATCCTGCCCTGAATGACATGGATGAATAACAGAGATGTGCAGCGGTACAGGCTGCCCTGCTGCTGACCCTGTCTGCTCTAGCCAGACCATGGACAGAGTGTATGTGTCCCTGTGCACGTGTGTGTGAGACAGAAAGAGAAGAAGAGAGAGTTTCATATATGCAGAAAGTTTTGTATATTCCTTCATGCCTGCCTGAAGTGTGCACTGGTATTAGATAGTGCAGAAACTATCTAATATCAATGTTTGTAGGCCTTGCTGTGTATTTTCTTATCGATATGTGTGCGTGAGTGTGTGTGTGTGCATGTGTGTGTGTGTGTGTGTGTGTGTGTGTGTAAATGTATGTGTATGTGTGGCCAGCAGGGAAAAATAAACAATGTGCTCTCCTTGTCAAAGGCAAGGCCCCAGGGCTGTGAAATATCTCGGAACCCAGCTCACACAGGGAATGAAATCAAGCAAAGGAAGAGGGAGAAAAAAAGGAGCTTCACTCCATATGGCACATGGCTCAGGCAAGTTACTGTTCATGTGCAAGCTTATATTGTTTGCATCTGTGTGGGCAGCAATTTATTGTGCTTTTAAAATTATATGATATATAAATCTGCACCTTGAATTTAAAGGAGCATTTTCACTGGATTGTCCTATGCTAAAATAAATGTCTGTAATTACACAAATGCATAGTTCTTCCCTGCTCATGATTACTGTCTTCACTAAATATATATCTATTTATATATATATGAATCTGAATGGATGTGAATGTGGGATAAATAAATCTGCATTATTGACAAGACAGAAAATTGAAAGCTGTAACTTTACTTGAATAAATTAACATTATATGGTTTTGAATTATTCTACACTTGCACGTTTTTGTATTTAACAAAATTAATGTAAAGAATTCCAGCTAATCTTCCATGGTACGCCGACAAAACAAACAATATTTTCATCACTTGGAATTTCAATGACTAAAACGTTAAAGAACACATTTTGTAACTCAATTTTGAGATTGATTTTACCTGCAAATATATTATTTAAATCAAAGGACTGGTAACAAGGATCCAAGGGGTCTTGTTGTGTCTGCAAACTTTGTTTGGCACTTGGTATACATTTTTATTCACTGTTTATTATCATTTTTGATTGCTATTTGGATAGGTTTAGGAACCTTTGATAACGCCTATCATGAAGGGATCCTGACAAACCAACCACATGGTTGGTACGAGATAGAAGACAAAACTCTGAAGCAGAAAGTTCCTCTTTTGAAGGATTAAGCTAGAAATTTTTACTAGAATTTGTTCGGAAAGCAGAGCATTAAAATAAGTACATAATAATTAGTTTAAAGAATAGATAACTGAAAGATACAAAATCTGCTGTTTCTGTAACATTTAAAGCAGAATTAATTTACTTATTAGCTGTTTTTAGATTTTTAGTGACAATATTTTTATTTTTATATTAAACCTTTTATAATGATATTGGAAATAACCACTTTAAATCTTTTTCTTTTTTTTCATTTGATGTGTCCTATTACGTACAATCGATGTTTACTCACTGCTTATATTTTATATACTAAAAATATGATGACACACAAACCTTACTGTGTGGTCCGGTGATTAATGTTACAATAAGGATGGATAGTTTTGAAAACTGTTGTAACACGTGTGACAGTAACGATGCTATGCAAATTTGCAGCAATCAATCTTAGCACAGAAGTGGTTAAGTTTCAGAGGGAGGTGGAACAAAAAGCCAGCCATATTGGCAGTGCTGTGTGCCAAGTGATACTCGTGGCCTCCTATTATGAGGCTGGCAATAAGTTGGCCTGCCCGCTGGGGAAAACAGGGAGCTGACACCAGGAACATATGCAGCAACACCTGATTGCTACGCCACCGCCACAGCAGACCTGACTGCCAGAAAGAGCACAAACACAGCACATGTAGATTCAGCACACAGAGTTTTAATAAAATATCCATACATTCTAGCGCACGTTAACGATATGTAGTGAACAGGATACTCGTGATGGAATATGTACCCTCCACATATTTTCACTCATCACCGTTCATGCTTTACACGTAACACCCACAAAGCACATGCATACACAAACACACGCACACACACACTTATAGAGTAAACCCACTGGGGATTAATTTCCTTATTCAGAGAGTGTGTATGCCAAGCTTGGCTGGTGTGCCAGTTGCCCGCGGTGCACCACACGCTGCCATGCTGTGCCAGCAAACAGCACTGATGCCCTCCATTTGCAGAGTCACATATATCAAATGCATGCTGCTATCACTTAGCCCTCAGTAGTGTGAACCCTGCCCGCCTGCCCGCCTCGCTGTGCAAATGTGTTTGTGTTTAGCATCTGGTTTCATCCTCCATTATGTACTCTGATGCATTTGATTGACGACAGTCCTGCATAATGCAATGATTGATTGTATGAAAATCTGAGTGAATGGAAATGTTTTCTGGGATTATCTGTGACCAGACACTCACCCCGCTCTGCCTCAACACAAGCTGACGTTTCTTGGGATTTAATTTTCAGCAATTTTATAGGACTTTATACTAATTTGCAAACCCTTGACCTTCTTAACAAATCCATACAAAATACACTCAAACTGCAACACGATTTTCTGCCCCTCTGGCCGGTAAACCCCTGTTAGTGCATCATTATAGAGCCATGTGTTTTAGATGGAAGAAAGCTTGAAAGAGAAGGAGGAGGGTGGGGGAGTTGTTAGAGACTAGGCCTGCATTGTCTACAGCCTCTCAAAAGGTTTTACTGTTGTTCATGGTCACGTTCTGAACTGGATGAGACCCTACAGGTGTCCCTACTCTCAAAATGTGTTCCCCAGACCCTTCACCAGCCCCCCTCAAGCCGCCCGCCTGTGACCCCTGACCCCACAGACCCCGGGAAGTATGGGTAATGGCAGGCTTGTCAATAAAGTCCAGGGTCACTAATAGACCAGCTTTGTTCGGTGATGTCAGCTTCCAAAAAGGAAAAGAAGGGTAAAAAAAAAAAAATCTCCCTCCAACCCACCATCCTCATAACGTATCTGGGTCTATTGAAATTACAAATGGGTGCTTTTGATTAAATCCCACTACCCACCACCTTTCTTTACCCCTCTCCTGCTTGTCTGCCTCTCCTCATCTTCTTCCATCACCTTGCCTGGCTCTTCTCGTCTTTAACTCCAAAGAGGTGCTTGTGCGCTGGGCTAAAAGGTCTTAATGTGTCTGCATTCATGGAGCCACACCATAGAAGGCTGTTTTTAACCCTGTTTACGGCCTTGCATCCATTTGGCCAGGAGTCCTTCACTCCTTGTCCCTCCCCCTCTCCATATCTCTCTCCATTTTCAACCTCCTTCACTCTCTCTTGCTCTCTTTCTCTCTTCCACCCACATCCCAATCCTTTTGTGATAGGATATGAATGCACTTTGCTAGTTGATAATTACACTCTCCTTCTCTGCCCTCCTCTCCCTTTCTGACAGTGGGATCCACAGGCAGTCCTTATTCAGCTAGTAATTTGCCTGTCCTCCTCATTCATTGAGAAGGTACAAATTATCCTTCACACGGGCACTGGCTATTCTCCCTCTCAGCCAGTGTGATGAGGACTGCACTAAAGAGAAAATAGCCAAGAATATGCACTTTGCATCTGCTCTAAGTGTAATCTGAAAGAAGAGATTTGTGTTTCATTCAGAAAGTACAGATTTCTGGTTAGTATGGCAGGCAAATAGAAAAAAGTAATAATGAACGCTCATAATCGCGCTGCATTTTTACAGTAAAAATATGATCACAATTATACAAGAATCTCCAGCTTTCAAACAATTTGTTTTGAATGTTTTGACCATATTAAACACTAAATGTTTAGCACAAGCATCATAATTATAGTCAACGCCATAGTTGGCCATCTTGAGATAATTCACTGTCATGATTCCTGGCGTTAGTGTCCAGACCTGGGCACATTTGGACATTTGCTCCTCATTGCCTTCTCATCAACACCCATAGCTGAGGTCTCACCACCAACCCAACTGTGCTTAAGGCTCATCCAAAATAGTCCGAGTGACAAACAGATAGTTAGCAAATGAAAGGATTCCACGACAAATTACTTACAGGACTCTGACTTCTTGAGAGCATATGTGTCTGCAACCATTTATATCGCTTTTATGAGTGTATAGTTTAGTCAGGATTTATGGCTGGATATGAAGTGCGTACAGTATAACACCCTCTCAGGCTGGAGTGTTTTGAATCCTTAGACAGTGTGGGTTTACTTCAGCATATCTGTGTGAATTTAATTACAAGTGCTTTGCTCAGTTAAAAGTGTGACAGCACTATGGGCCATTTGGGTAATTTATTTATGGGCTGCGTTGGCAGCATAGAGGAACCTCATTGGCTGGGAGCAGGGTTCAAGCAGCCGGTGGCGATTACAGGGCAAACGTGACCACTGGATAGACAACGACCGACCCAGGAAGTCAACAGGAAATGCTTTTTTAAAGACCATAATCATGTTTTGTCAAGTAATTACAGAACAAGAAGGAAAGTATGAAAACACATGGTAATAATGGGACAAAGCATTGATCATAACTGTACGAAACAACTCCTGATGGTCATGGAGGGACAATAGAGTACAAAGGCATCCATTGTTCCTTGACTCAGTGAACTATGTAGCTCGTTAGGTGGAGCTTTCCAAGATTAAAGAGATGGATATGAGCGGAGGAGTCAAGGCCTGAGGTTAGAACTGGGGGCGAAAATCGACACTCCACCACTGCAGAAATGATCCAGCTCCCCAGCCCCTGACCCCACAGTGACCTGCAGCCTTTGATTTCTGTCCTCTTTTTTTGTCCCCACATCCAGAACACACATCATTTCATCTCTTTGCATATTATTAAACTCCACCCCACCCTCCTCATCTCTAATAAGGCCTGTCTGTCTTTTATCGCCTTTTCCTCCTTTTTTCTTGTTTTCTTACAACTGTTGTCGCCTTCCTCCCTGTAAGGGGTCCATAATTGATGGATTTCAATGAAAGGTGTAGGTGTGTATGTACATCCACCAAAAGCATTGATATTCTCCCCGAGGCAAAGGAAGAGAGAGGGAGAAAGACAGAGAGGGAGAGAGAGGTGACCCTGCTGGCTGAGTGGCAGTGGCCGTCATGCATAGCATCTCTAAAATGGGGATGGGGGGGTGAATGTCACTTTCAAGTCTCTCCTCGGCACTCTCCCTTAATGAGAGATGGGTTCTGCTCCGCAGACAGCCAAGGGGACCAAGGAAATGCCCTCCCCTCCTCCTCCCCATTCCTCCCCTCCACCTCTCAGATCTCTAATCCTCCAAGGAGCTGACAGCTCGAAGATCCGCAAGCCTGCATCTCCTCCACCTGCACAACCTCATTTTCCAATCATAACAACAACAACAAAGGTAGGGAGATTTCTCTTCACAGGTATTTTCCCGGTCTTCGTGACACACATATCATCTTTTACATCACTCTTAATCCAAATGATACCAACATACATTCTAACACTGGCTCAAACCACAGCCCCTACTTCACTCTTCTTAAGTGAGGGACGCACACTAATGCTATTTAGCTAGCCAGGCTAGTGATTCATCCATTCCAGCTGAAAGGAAAGGTGAGAGGAGAGATCTCCCAGGACTCCTTGCAGCCCCCATCTGTCAGACACACCCGGCCCACTGATTTACATTTACCGCAAGGATTTATGGGATGCCCGCCACAAAACGAGTCGAAGCAGCAAGAATCATGGGGCAAGAGACAGAGCGGGGAAATTATTCAAAGCAGTGATTATTTTGGGACGGCCATTACGCATGCACACCTGATCAGGGGGTGTCACCCGTGACTCCCCCCATCCACCATGATGGAGAGGGGCCTCATCCGTGCTGCGCTCTTATTTTACCTGGCTTGCATAAAGGAGAATTCTCTTAGGCACCAGGAGAGCCTACTAAGGCTAAATTAGGCCCCCGGACAGGCAGAGGAGAATGGAGAGAAGAGCAGATGAGGCAGTTATGTATGCACAAGGGATTGAGATGAGGGATACTGGTCAAATTCACGATCAATCTTAAACCAAGTGTATCATAGTTATATATTTGCAAATCCAAATTTGCTACTTTCTGTGTAGTAATTGTTTACGAGGTTATTTCATCATACTAGGCCAGATTCTCCAGCTTCAAGAAAACTTTACATTATGTGCATTTAATATTAAATGCATAAGTACTGCAAATAATTTAAAGCTAAGTACAGCAGATGATCATAAATGTGTGAATTTCTGTATGATTAACAGGTGACATTTGCTAGACCACCTGCACTCTCTGTTATTCAGAAGCCCAGAAAATGTCACAATGACAGCCCTCCTTTCAACATGGCTCTTAAAGCCCTACTCACTTGCCAACTTCAGGAAGGATCATCATTTACAGTCATTACACTGTAAAATGTAATATTGTGTTTAATTAAAAATATTAAATAGGCTGAACTCAATTTTTATCAATTTGTTATTAGAACTCAATTTAAATAAGTTACCAGTACTTTTTATGCAAAAATGCTGATAAACTCGATTAATTTGAGTTGTCCTAACTTAGAAAAACTAAGTAAGCTGGAAGTTTTGCTTCTCAGGGCGGAAGGATGAAAGATGTGTTTTGAAAATGCCACGTCCCCCTCCCTCCTGGATCAGTCCGCATGTTCATGGCGCCAGCATTTGTTATGGAATATATTGAGCAAACCTGGAGATATTATTGTTGTCATTGCTGTGGATCTTTACTGACTTGGTGAGTAAATGTTTACTCTTATTCAAACTGATTTTGTGGCTTCTCTTAGTTTAGCACCAGGTTTATAATCTTGCTAGCTAGTTAGTGTTAGCCTAGCGTTGCTGCTGCCGCTGTGCTCATGTTACTTAAAAATTAACACCACAGCCTTAAAAACCTTACATAAAACTATGTCGGTGAATTTTTTTGTTGATTGTTTGAAATAAATAAGTGAGATAAGAGCCCAGACAAAATTCTTTGGGAGATGCAGCCGTTAGGAGTGGGGGGTGGATAACGGAGCTCTCCGAAAACGTGGAAGCACTTTTGCAAATATGTGATATTTTGATAAATTAAGTAGATATTTGAGCATTACTCAGCTACATTGTCGCCTGAAAATATATTAAAAGGTTATTTTGTGACCCAGAAAGGGTAGTCTGGGGAAAAGGAGGATCGCATTTGTCGGCTGCGGTTGTCGGAGCCTGTGCGCACTTGTAAGCGCGGCAATGGCGGAGGAGCACTGCTGAAAAACGTATTACTTTTTCTGGGTCACAAAATAAACTTTTAAGATATTTTCAGGCGAGAATGTAGTTGTGTGAATTTGAAATATCTGCTCGATCTATCAAGACATCACATATTTGCAAAAATGCTCCGACGTTTTCATGCTTTGTGGCAGCTTTAGAACATCTGTGGCATCTATTAATGTGAAATCTAGCCTTTATTTAACGACATAAGCAAACTCTATGTTACAATGATTGCACAGCCATTAAGGATCAAATCAGTTTCTGAAAAATGTTCTGTTTTTTCTCCCTCTGCTTGCTTCTTACTGTCTTTGAGGCTCGGGACCAGCACTCCTGTTGGACAGAAAGACATCAACTCAGTGGTAAGTATTTTGGTTTTCCAATATATTAGCAACTGTCAGTGACATTTATATTAATCAGGCTGAACTTTAATCATACTTTAGATCAGCCTGTTTTACTTATTGTTTTGTTTGTGCTTTGGTTTGGGGAAGTTGTTTCTTTACTGATCTTTTCCTGTCTTCTGTTATTAGACTTGAGATATGACTGCACTATGCTGTTGCTGTGACTCCAGTTAATTCTACAAGACATGCTGTGTAAGTAAACAAACAACAACAGTTTGGTCTGCATTTCTTGAAAGATCACATCCCCCAAACTTAGTTTAGAGGGTTTACACTGTATATAGTGAAGTCTGCAAGTTTTCTAACAGCAAAATTTGTTTTGTGCCCAAAATCATTTTGCACATCATTAGAATGAAAGTTATTGCCCATGTTTGCATAGCCCTTTTTAAAATGATGTTTTCATGACAATATTGTGTGTTGCGTGGTGGTCACGGCTATCCAGACTGACAATTTGAGACATTGAATGTCACCTCTCCGGCGGGGAGGGAGCCTGAGATTGTCTAAATTGGAGTCTGTTTTATACCAAATGCAGAAAAAAATGTTTTAAGAAAGCAATTAAGTTCATGTTCCAAAAAATATGATTGTTTGCTTGCAGGACACCAGGAGAGATGAGTCCTCCGTCACAGATGGTGTGGTCAGTGAAGATGGTCGCCTGCAGGTTCAAGCTCATTGCATCTCCAACCCACATCCACTGCCACTGCACTTAAGGGAAGTTAAAGACTTTCTTCTGCACCCACATTTGGATCACCTCGATCAATGATAGTCATTCAGGCAGTAATGCCTGGCCTGGAAACAAGCCATCCTTAAAATATTACAACATTCCAGCTCATGTGTTGGAATGGAAAACAAATGTGTTGTTTAAATTAGAGACTGCACTTGTGACAGAACAATAAATATTTTATGTTGATTATATAAGTAATGTAAGTACAAAACAAACTTGTGGTAGGCCTAAACTTATTTTCAGAATAATTACATCTGAGACTTTGTTTCATTGTAAGATTATAACAGTGATGGCAATATAATTGTTTGTTGTTCAGCAGAACAGTGTCCAGTATGTTGGCTGTTGTACTTTGTTGTGTTTGAAAATAAAAGTTGTGCTCATTTTAACATCATTACAAAAATTGTTGTTAATTATTTTTAATCATATTCATGGTACCACAAATTGTTTTTTCATTTAGTTGAACTTGAAATGTTTGTCAGTAGGTAAACAATTAGTATTGTCAGAAAGTCAGAAATATCAAGTTATTCTTAATACTGCAGACTTGCAATGTATAAGTTGTCCTAACAGTCATCCTAAGTAAGCTTTACTTAGTTTTTTTGAGGCAACGAGTTTCCATAATTTTTTTGAGTTCTGGGAACTAACACGGCTGTGTACATTTTGAGTACAGTGTACTCAAAATGAGTAAGTTGCCCTAACTTGGTCATCTTACGTAAACTTGATCCAATTTTTTTGAGTTCTGGGAACAAATGAGCTTGTACAGAGTACTCAAAATAAATACGTTGTCCTAACTTAGTCATTTTTAGCTAAGCTTTACTCAATTTTTTTGAGGCAACGAGTTTCCATAATTTTTTTGAGTTCTGGGAACTAATTAGATTTTACAGTGTACTTACAGCACTTTGCAGTCTGTAGCTGAAAAGGGTTAGCGTAGCCAGCTTTGAGCACATGTTCCTTTGCTGCAGCTTTACAACTAAGGTCAGCTCAACTGCAACTCTCGGCCCTCCTCCTCTCTCCTCCTCCGCTCCCCTTCTCCTCACCAAGTTCATTACCAATGGCCCCCAGGTACGACCTGATTTCAATGCACTTTGTTCAATTGCCCTACTTGGAAGATCCTGCCAAAATGGGGCCAGCTGATTATGCGCTACCACCACTTTGCTTATTTTATTTAATGCTCAAAACAGCAGATAATTTCCATGCTACTTCAATGGCAACTATTCAGTTTTCACTTCTTGTTTCCTTTGCTACCTTATGTATTCAAAGCATCAATTTATTTCACATGCTAATTACACTGCATAGCAACACTGGAAAAAAGTTTTAGGATAGCTTACACTTAGCAAGTGTCAAAGTGGTGTCGAAGAGCAATTGAGAATTTTTGATTAGCTGTTAGCAGTTACCTGACCTCACGATGAAAAGAACAAACATAATATCCTATTTGCAGTGATGGAGTCAACATCACTGACCTCTAGCATATTGTTCTGCCTTCAGAATGAGATTAATTTAAATCTGTAATTCCACTTGCACTTGTTTTTCAGAAAGAAAGAAAGGAAGAAAACCTATGTATTTGTATTATGTGTGTATTCTAAAACTATTTATTGCTTCTCCTGTAAACTCAGCAACTCATGTTTCAATATTGTCACCCTACACCTAAGTCAAAGCTACATTTTTCACTTATCTTAAAATGTAGATGTTTTCTCATGTATTTTGTTTCTTTTAAAAGGAATCCTTATAATATATGTAAAAGCACTAAAAGGTAAACAATCGTTGCTGCAAAGACTTTCTGTGTCAGAAGAACTGGGGTGTTTTATTGCGCCTCTGGCCAAGGCTGTGATCCCCTTACCTATGAGATGCATTTACAGGCATTACAGAACTGGCCAAAGTTCAACACTGAGCAGCATAGTATTTCTGTTTTACTACACACTCTGTTCCCTATTCATCTACTGCCTGACTGCTAAATAAGGTTTTTTTTTACTGAGATGAATAGCAGACTGTGAGTTACTATTTGAATCCAAGTCAAAGGGACTTACTCGTTCTATGATTGTCTTTTTCCTGGCAGTGACGATCAGCTTACTAAAAATGGCCTTCTCTTTGTGCCAGCTGATCCTGGGATGATGAACCATTTCACTGGGTCCAAAGGAAAGTTGATTTGCCCCCAAAACACAGAATCCTTAATTTGTCTGTTTGAAAGTGGAACACAGAATGAGAATTGACTGTAGTCCATTTGTGCCACACTAAGTCTCACAGAGAAAGAGGTGTGAGCAAAGTCGACTGTAAGGCTTAAAGAGGCAGCCGGGAGAAAAGCAGCTTGGACAAGAGAAGTGCTGAACTAGGTGGGCAGATTAGTATCACAAGACTTTGTCAGAAGGATGAAACGATGAGGGGAAAGTCTTCTCTGCATGACATTCTCAAATGTTGTTACTGATAGTAAAATAAGATCAGACTGAGAGAAGTTAAAGGAGCGTACTGAATAAAAGTTGTAAGTTCTTATCAGTTTTTCATGAACAATAAAGAGTATAATGGTTTTTAGTCACAAATTAGCATACTCCACAGCGCCCAGTGCCCCGATACCATTGTCTTTGTAGTGAACTGATAGAAAACTGGGGACATGGTGATTGTGAATATGTGGCATAACATATGTGGGAAATATTCTAAGGCTTTTGTGGCCTGACAGAGGAACCACCTAATCTGCGGGATAGCTTTGCCTCAGATAGCACGTCTGAAAGGCTGTTAAGCAAAATAGGACAAAAGGGAGTCTTAATTTCCAATACGGCTTCATCGGTTGTCAACCCAATTAACATATTAGAAGGGATCAGTCTGTGACAACTGTCAGAGCACAACCTCAAGACAAAACCGCCATTGTGTCCGAAGGAAACCTACATGCTCTGGTCAGATACACAAGTAGGCAATAGGTAAGAACCAACATGAGGTGAGGAGCCAAAGTGCGCCTACAGGTGCACAGCTGAAAAGCAGAAAAATGTCTGCTGTCATGAACTTACATGTGCTTTTTTCTGTGGCCATGAAAAGACATATCTCCTCAGACTCATTTCATTTCCGCAGCATTATAAGCACACGGCAGAGGCCAGCGTGCCAGATGCACTGATGGTATTAGTGTTGAGTTGCGGCAGTGTTGAGGCTAAGCGCTGGTGACAAAGAGAGATGCCTGGAGGACTCTTCAAACGTCCATCTTCACACAAGATGAAGCGGACAGGACCCGCAGCGGCTCAGAGACAGGATGCCAGTCTAAGCATATGTTGCACAGAGACAAAGCACCAAGGAGCGACAAGGGGGCGAGATGGCCACAGAGATGGCCGCGTATCAACGGGGTTGATACGCGGCATGATAAGAAACAGACATGAAGAAAGGCAGACGGACAGACACAGACATGTGGGTTAGAAAAGCAAGAAACTGGGAGGTGGAGGAGTGGGGTGGATGTTGAAAGGAACAGAGAGGCTATGCATGAAAGGAGGAGGGATGAGGGGTATGAGGGGGTATGGGCAGGGAGGGGTGAAGAGAGAGGGAGAAGTTTGAAGTAAAGTGGTTGGGACATGTGTGACATTGGGGCCCTGGCAGGAGTTGTGTCATTGGTCCATATGACTTGCGTGGAGCCTGGGTGAAGTAACGCGTTGTAACAGTGGTGGAATGGTTACTGTATGTCAGTGACCTTTCCATCAGGGCCCTGTAATGGCATGTCAAAACATTTTGAGGGGCAGCACTCTGCAATGTTGCAGATGACTAATTGTCCTTTGTCTTACAGAACCAACTGTCTTGGTCACTCATCCACTTGTTTAATTTAAATGAAAAAGTGTCTTTGGAAAAAAAAAAGGTGTCAAATCTAAACTTCCATCTTAAAAAACAACAAAAAAAAACAGTCTTGCTTCATTCCTCAGCAAATGAAGCTCTGTGTCTTCAGCTGCTGTGGGCTGATGAGAATGAGCAGGGTTCTTCAGTCATGTAAACAAAACCCCTCAGAAGACAAAATGCCACGGTACCCCAGACCCTCCTACCAAGTGATCGGACTTGACAAGAAACAGACACGGGCTCAAGCCTTGGACTTCAGGTCTTGTTGCATTCTTCAACGTTTCATAAAACATAAAGTATTATGGAAATGCTTTTGTGTATGTGTTTCATGTAAACTTCTGACAAATTCCTTATTCAGATTACTGGCGCAGTGCTATTGATTTATATTTGTTTGGCCACCTTTTCTGTTATAAATGAAATTTTCAGTTAATTTGGCTGATTGCTAACACAAAACAATGCCACTGTAAACTAGAAAATCCACCTGATAACACTTTAGTAGAGTTAAATGGGCACTTTACCAATTTTACACATCAAATTTATTCACTCATCTGAAGGAGTTGTACTCTGCCTGTGAAAACAGATGTTTAATTTCTATTGTGGCTCTCGACACAGCTTTCTAATGTGATGACATCATCAGGGTTAACTGAGGTTAAGATTAGAAACTAAAAACAGAAAGCCTGTGAAAAATAATGGCATTTACTAGACAGGAAAATCAAACAAAACATTCGACCAACTTCAGCTGTTTGAACTTCATGCATTTTTTTTCTTTTTGTAACCCTTGTTTAGGTTTTAAAACTTGACTGACGTGATAAAGGCTTAAATGTTTATGAAATATCCAGCTGCCTTATTTTAACCATCAAAGATTCACTGGATTCAAACCAGATAGGGACCCATTTTAACACATTTAAAAAAAAAAAAAAATTTGGTGACACAACAATATAATTACTAAGTTCCCCAAAATATAATTTTAGTTGGTGAAAAGCTTGCATTTTTCTTTTCTTTTTTTTTTTTTTGCACTGATAGAAAATATTGTCATTTGCAGTGTTACATTTATTTATTTATTTTATTTTCAGGTAATAAGTGGCTGGATGTCACAATGAAAATGAGCTGAAATAGGGACGCTGAAAGTCATTTTGGGCAATGCAGTAAACATCCCAAGCAGAAAGTGCAAGGTGAGAAAAGCAGATCATTCATGCATCAGAAGTCCACAAACAGCGGCACCATAATACAGATACATCATTACGTTAATCATTAATTGGCAAATTCATTTTGTGTTACTATTTCTTGTCTTTTTTATTTTTTCTTTAGTTTTGACTTTTCTGGACGTTATGTGCTCACAGTACCAAAAAGCTGCACCTTAAACAGTAAAAACATAATTATCAAAAGATTACTGTAGAAATACAGATATTTGTGCTGAAAATACTCTGGTAAAAGTACAGATTCAATTTCTTCACCCTCTAAAACTGAAAAAATTGCATAGTCCGGAGTTAAAATGGGATTAGGCAGACATGGGAACCCCGTGATCGGATGTAGTGATGCAACATGAGGAAAAGAATCACTTAGAAAAGTCACAATAATTTCTCTTGTGAGCTCTAGTAGATATTGTGTACACACTGTGATCAGCTGACCTGTTAGCCTTGATTTAAGCTAATATTGACCACTACAAATGCTCTCCTCTAGTCCAGCTTAGTGCATAACTCTGAACTCCACCAGAGTACTGCAAACTAATCAGTGTAGCCAGCAGTAAACTGCCTAGTACCTGAATAACACACAGTTAATATGTGAATATGTAAGCTTTAACTTAACTCAGATGCCACTGAGCAGTCTTTACCTCTAAAAAATGTTTTTCTTCCTCCGCTGTTTTGTCTTTCTTACATCTTTTTCCATCTCTGAGTGAAGGAATCACTCCCACTCCCTTTCTCCCCCAGAGAAATACAGCAGCTGTACCGTTAGCTAGCAGAAACATAGCGTGTCTAACTGAACAGATATTTGTGCTATTTGTCTGGCTGCTGATATTTGTTGAACTGTTGGAAACATTGCATTTGAAACGACCTTCCACTTAAAATTGTTCAGGCTTGTTAAGGTATGGGCATCTGCACTAAAATCACTGAGTATAGTGCTATAATTTATGCATTTTATGCATCATTTTAAATTATATGTTTCTTCATGCACTGGTGATGGTTATACCAATAGGATTATCTTTTATGCTATTATTCCCTCCATGTAGGTTTAAATCTTAGTTTGTAACAAACCATTTTTGAAAATGTAACAAGCAGAACGTAGAAAGATTTGTTATAAAATCCAGTTGATAAGAATAAATAAAAGATGTCAGTATAACGAAAGTATGGTAACAAATTGCTTGTACTTTACTACTTCCTACCTCTGCAAATCAACCTTGGGTGATACAGTCTGCTAAACTGTGTACTCCACCTTCAGGGTTAAATATGACAAAAAAGAAGGAAGTGAGAGAAACAGAGACAAAAAGACATTTTGAACTTTAATAAGAACACACACGATGGGCCTTTGTGAGGATTAACTCTTTGTTCCCCAAATACTCGATCAATAACCACCAGGCCCAGACATCTTTATTTGCAGACAGCTCAAATGCTTCTAGAGAGGAAAAAAAAGAACAGAGCCTCCTATTCTTCTTTCGCTGCATGTTTCAAGCACAGTGTTATTCCTCTCTCCCTCCTTAATAATCTGTGATGCTTTCAACTTGTCCTTCTTTGTGTGCAGCATTTTTATGTGTGTTTGTGCATTTTAAGGAATTTATACTGCACTGGGTGAGCAGCTATCGTGACAGCTGATATATTAAACTTAATAGCAATTCATATGTAATAAATAAACAGCAAAATACAGCGGTATATATTAAAGATATACTTTCATAAATGCTTGTTTCAAAGGACAAGGCGATTAAAATATCCAGCCAAGGTGAAAGGAGCATTTGGAAATTGCAGATAAGGGATGAGAACGACAATGAAGGGGTGCCCTGAACATGTGTTTGCCTCCATAATCCTGAGGCTTCACTCCCACATCCTGGTTTCTTAAAGCTAATCCAAACATAAACAAATAATCTTTGCAATATATCTAATTAAAAGAAATATGACAGAATAAGAGACATCGCATGGAGGAAAAAACACTTTTGCTTTTAAAATGTGTGTCCTCATTCCTCCCTCCCCGATGGTGGACTCCCACAGTCCTTGGGCCTTTGTGTCTGTCTCCTCTTTATGAATAGAGGCTTAACCATGGCCTGAAGCAATGCGTCTTCTGCTCCCTCATTGATAGCCAATGCATTATTCATTTATTTTCATCATATCATCAGATGTGCATAAGCTTTACCCAGTTATTTTTGGGGAGATGCATTTATTTATTTAAATTTTTTTTCCTCAATTACTTCTCAGGGCCTCATCGAACGCATTCCCACTATTCAATCATTCATTGCCTCTCAACTTTATCAAGACCCCAGCTGAGATGAAAGCTAGTCTTTATTATTGATTATCAGAGGGATTAGCTCTCAGTGAAAGTTAAGGTTAGCCCCCCAATGCTGTTAGTCAATGGAAGGGAGCCAGTCCTTTTTGTCAGAAGAGTGCCGCTGCACGCTACCCTCTTATGTGCGTGTTAGACGATTGTATGAATGCAAAGGCAGCAGAAATATTTATCAAATCATACACGCGTTCCTTATGGTCTCATCTTTTCTTCACATTCATTCAAACTATGTGCGCCCAAGGAAAGAGAAGGGTTTTTTTTACTTTCAACAGACAAAACGAGCTAGCTAAAGAGAGACGAGGAACAAAGGATTTGAAACTATACCTTATGTCCACGGTCCTGCATGTAAGTCAGTGCCCAGGACCAGTTATCCATAGCTCTTTCCCTTACCTTTCTTTACTTAGAATGAAAGACAAACAAAAACCCAACAGCAGCTGGCTTGCTTGGTGTTTCTCAATAAAAGCATTGCTTCTTTCTCGACCCTCTCTTCATCCAGTGCCCACAAGTCTCCAGCCTTGACCATATATTATCTTTCAGACTCAATGCTTCTCTTCCTCCTCTCTTTTTTTCCTCTTCTCTCTTTTTCCCTACCTCTCCAAGAATAAAGCACTCCTAATGACTGTGGGCTCTCAAGGGCCTGCTGGTGCCCGGGTACTCGAAAGTGCGGCGCGGTGGAAAGGGGGGCACCTCCTCCTTCTCTTCCTCCTCTTTTATCACAGGTGAGAATAGAGGGTCAAGAGGGGTTAATGTGCTGCTGTTGCACAGAGGTTTGGGCTATCACCATGGCAGCAAGCATGTCGAATACCAAAGTGTATATCCTTCCTCCTAAAAGAAAGGTTTGTTTGTGACTTGTTTTTTTGGCCTTTGGGTTCAACTTCATTTTCAAATTGTAGGTTGAAAAGGTTTAACTTTGACTCTTTCAAGAAGGATGAAGGTGAAAAAATGATGTTGTAGTAAATGTGAAACTGCTGTTGATCCAGTTTTAGGGAAATGTTGTTTATGTTTAGTAGCTCAACAGAGAGCACTAAATTAGCCCACAAGCACTTTTAGCAGTCCCTAGGCCTGCAGCCCATGAGAGAAAGGTCACAGCGTCAAGGGCTTAGGTCACCTGATGGGTTCAAGGGAACATTCGTTGTGAGGTTCACTGGTGAACCACGATGATGTGCACGCATATACACACACACACAAAGTAAAAAGCACTTTTGGTCTTGGCATATGTGGCACAGATACAGCAAGAAGCAGAGAAATTGTTTGCTTGCTGCAGACCTGAGAAAATTAATCATTAAAACCCTGAAGGCTTCTTGTGCTAATTTAACTTCAGCAAATAATATAGCTTGCACCTTTATTCTTTTCCCCTCAAACATGAAACAAATGCAGGCAAATCTAAAATAATTAATTTCAAAGGATGTGAATTAAAGAAAAATTCCATCTAGCCATACTGATGTAATTTACATTTTGATTTCTGCGATTTCTGCACTTTCTTTATTTTGCTCGCTCACAGTCTCTCAAGATTCTCGCTTTAATATCAGTGTGGATCAAAAGCCTTTCATTAAGGTTTCCTGCACTCCTTCCAGCATTGTTTGGCTCCTAGGATAACAACAAAGTGCTTTCCCCTACTCCAGGGCCAGGTTAGCTGAGAAGAAAGGAACAGTTATTCCTGGGCTAAGTTCACATCAAACACAAGGGGCTCCAAGTGAGAGAAGATGAAAGCGCCAGGCCTGACCCGGAAGATTAGACCAACTCTGCTGCCAGCTCTGTAGCACCCAGGGGCCATCCTCACTCTGAGATCCTACCCCTCCTTTTCGTACAACACAATGGACTTTAGCAGAGAACAAGCGTAGAAGAAGAGAGTAAAAAATGAGGTGAAGAGGAGGATACAAAAAGAATAGAGAAGGAAAGATACCGAGAAGCAGTGCAAGGAGGACAAAGAAGGAAAAAGAGAAATGGATGAGCAGAAAAAGAAAAATGTAATATAATTTTAGGAGTGTAAAACTGCAGACTATCCCAACCTACTTTTCTCGCCTCTGCTGCCGCCTCCTCTGACAGATAGCAGTGAGGCAAGAAATAATGCCGATTATCATAATTGCTTAAAGTGTGTGTGAATATTCATGATTTCTCCAGCCTTATTATAGCAACAAATCCATGGCACAATGAATGTAAATTCATTGTGATTATTTTACATAGTGCAATGCCCCCAGTCCTTTCCCCTCCTCTGTGTGTGTGTATGCATGTGAGGACTGCAGCTGGGGGTGTCAAGGTTGGGTGCTATCTCTTACTGGCCCTCATCAGCCGGCCGAGCTGTTGCTATGCATCACATGCAGAGGAGAAAAAAGGCTGTAATGTGAAAAGAAAGGGGTAAGATGGTGGCATGCAAGAAGTGGGAAATGAGGACAGAATAATGGAGTAACAGCAAAAGTGTCAAAGGAAAGGCATTTAGTAAAGAAGAAAAAATGTAAGGAGGGGTCATCTATTTGTCTCTTCGTGCATTTATAACTTTATTATCAAAGTTTGGAGGGTTTTTTATTGTTTTTTTCATAGGTTAAAAGGATAATAAATAAGTATAAATAAAGGAAAATATAAGTTCTGGATGGTGACGTGTTGAAATTGGTTGTACAAAGTGAAGTTAGGACACTTAACGTAATGAAAATATCAAGATAGCAAGTCACACACACACAAGCACACACATACACGTCTCCTCCTGCTCCTGTGCCCATGCGTATGAGGTGCCAGATGGCACAGGACAAATGCTCCTGAGGGGAAACAGCGCGGTGACCCCTCCCTCTCTCACCCGTACTTTCTCACACATTGAAGCCACATGGAAACAGAGCTGTGTTGGGGGGAAGGGGAGGGGAGGGTTAAGGTTATCGATGATGCCTATCAAAGCATACACAAAGACATACGCAAACAGAAGCTATGCACTGACTAATTCCCAAGATGCAGCGATATCAAGGCATGTCTTGACATATTCTCAGGCAGGCAAAGAATCTGAATAGCCCTTAAAAAATTTGGCTAGTCTGTGGGCCTTTTGCACCGCCTCAAGGACAGTGCTCTACAAACATTAGCTAACTTCACTTCGTCTACCATCTGAAGATGCTATCTCACCTCCGCCTGCATGGCACACGGTGACCCACCCTCAGACCTCTGCTGCTGTGCAACAACAGGACCCATGAATCCTGTCCAAAAACTTTCATAAAGAGCGGTGATGGTTTTGGGTGAGTGGTTCAGAGACAGAGAGATAGAGCAGATAGTAAGTTCAGGAATGAATGTGGGTGAAATTACCAGAGCAAGGGCATACTGTTTTTTGCTGGTAGTGGCTATATTAATCAAAGTACCACCATGGTACTATGTGTGTCACACAAGTATAAACAGTGTAGTAGAGTTATAAAGTGACATTTCAGTATTTACAGTCGGTCACTTTTTCATTACATATGACTATCATTTCTTTCATTAATTATAAAGTACAGACATCAACATCCACAAAGTGTCAGAGAAGAGAGAGAGAATGAGGCGACAGCTGAGCCAGATTTTTCAGACATTTCTTTTATGAAGTCAAGACCAAAGTTAAACACTTTACAAGTTTGACAAACAACACACAGTTACCCCTGTCCAGGCCAACTTCCAGTGGGACAGTTTGGTGGATCACATACTGACTTTAGCTAACAGGAATTGTATTTATTCCGCCTTGCTTGAAGAAATTTAGTGTACGAGTAAGAAGCCTTTGTCTGGTACAATTATTTGATTGCACACCAGGCTGAAAGCGGGCTTGTGAAATTGGTCAGAGGTACTCAAGGTACCAAGAAGATCTCTGCACTTTTGGATCTTCTACCAGAGAGGCACACTGAACTGTTTCTTAGCTTTTCCCAAAACCTGATTTAGTTCAGTGTTCGTGACTGCTTACCATTCATCCCAGTGAGGAGTTTACTGGTCATCAAACAGAAAACTCTTATAAATCTGAACATCATAAAAGATGTAAGTGAGACAATGAAATACAAGATTATGATACATTTTATATTTTTGTCCACTCTGTACTTGTCTGTTGTGGTGAAGAGAGAGATGACCTCCAAAGCAAAGCTGTTGATTTAGGTGTTGATCTATGCCCATATCTTCACTTATGGTCATGAGCTCTGGGTAATAACTGAAGGAATAAGATCGCAGATACAAGCGGTGGATATGCGTTTTCTCCAAAGGGTGTCTGAGTTCAGCTTTATTCATAGGGTGAGAAGTTCAGTCATTCAGTCAGTAGCTGTGCTACTCCTCTACATCAAGGAGTCAGTTGAGGTGGTTTGGGGAACTGATTAGGATGCTTTCTGGGCACCTCTTGGGTGAGGTGTTCCAGGTATGTTCTGTTCTGGAGGTACCAGAGTTAAACCAGGACGCATTAGAGAGAGAGATTAAATCTCTCGGCTGGCCTCAGAGCGCTTTGTTGTTTCCCCAGATGAGCTGGAGGAGGTGGCTTGGGAAAGATAGGTGTGGGCTACTCTGGTTAGGCTGCTCCTGAGACCCAGCCTTGGATAAATAAAAGAAAATGCATGGATAGAAGGATGGAAATTTTGGTTCCACTTAGTACTGATGTTTTATTGTAACCTAAAATAATATATATATATTTTTAATGGCAGAACAGTTGTTATTATAAAGCTACAATAATCTTGAGAGGCCAATAGAGTAAAGTTGAACGGAAGTGAAAACTGTGATGGAAAGTTACAGTTTTAAAACCTTTTGTATTATCTAACTATTAATTTTTCAGCATTGTCTCCTAGCCAGACTTTAACAACTTGATAACAACTTTCAAAAGACAATCTTCAAACAAAAAATGTTCCATAAATTCATAATTAATTGACATTTCTTGGGCAATGGCTACATTTGGGCATGTAGCCATTGCCCAAATGTCTTTGGGCAAAATACTGAACCCTAAATTGCCCGCAGTGTGTCCATCACCGTAGGGATGCACATGTGTGTGAATGGGTGAAAGTGACTTGTAGCCTAAAAAGCTATTTGAGGCGGCAAAGAGAAACTTGAGTACAAGCAACAGCCACAGTATATTCTTTTCCGAGCTATTCAGTTATATCTGGCCACAGTTATATCCAAAATACCTCTGTCTTTGCATGCCTGAAGAGTGACCTATTTGATTTAGTCTCACTCCTCTCTCTGTGTGTCGGCTTGGAAGAAAAGACTGCAGTGGGAGGACAGGCCAAGATGTCCCAGTGGGCTCCACCACTTATCACCAGCCTTCTGAGATTCCACCAAGATTCACCCCCTTATGAATAATCTCAGCCACCGGCACAACGGAGCATTGGAAGAGGAAAAAAAGCGTCAGATTATTTAGAAAGACACAGGCAGGGATGGAGATAGTTGGAGGGGAAATGAGGAAAAAAGAGAAAGAAGAGAAGGGGAGAGAAGAGTGAGGAAGTCTTTTGATGTGTTTCCCCCTTCAGTGCGGGCATCAGGGTGGATGGTAGATCCAAAGCTAGCCCCACTGCTTGAAGGGGCTGACTGGTTTATTAAACGCTCCCACCGCCCCCATGCCTCCAAGCATGATGGGATTAATGCTGGCATAACCCTTTACTTAATTCATTACAGGGGGACGCTGGCTAATTTGATTTGATATTATTTTAATAAAGTTCTGTGATGATTTGGAAGATTGTTTCAGGCTATCAGAAATAATTTTCCAGTTATTACTGCTGTTCAGGCAAGTCCTTTGATAGCAGCAGTCAGTCTTAGTGTGCAGAATACATTAGCCGTAAGTGCAAGTACTTTAGCTACAAAGCTACTAAAGAAATACTAATAATGAGACGACTCTGAATTGCTGAGTATTGTGAAATGATGTTAAGATGTGCTGTGGGCAGGCGCTGCGTAGAGCAAACATGACAGAAGAGGAAGAAGAAAAGGGGTAGGAGAACAGAGAAAGAGATAGAGCAGTGGAGCAATATTTTGTATGCATTGAGCTTACACATGTCACCATTGTTAAATCTCCTAGGGATACATGGTTGCCTTTCAGAGGAGCACCAGTGCTTTGTGTTATTCATGTGATTACTGAAGAGACTGCTGCTAGTGTAGGTGTCTCGGAACAAAAAGATAGTCCATTTTCTTTTTTCGGGGCTGTGGATTTTGTCAGTGCACAAATGATGAGATGTAGAGCATTAAAAATGACACAATAACAATTGTAATCTTTGGAAAATAGATAATGGTTTTAACAGACTTTTTAGAAGTGTTTGCTATATATTCCTAATACAATGAGCTTATTTTATTTCCAATGTGTTTTGCTTGGCTGTACAGTAGTTTTAGAGAACAAACAGGTTCTGAATCCATCTCAGTAATGTATTAGTCCCTCAGTGTTGGAATAATCCTGTTTTCCACCGAGCCATTTGTTCACCTCATCAGACTTTGCCAGTTCTATATAATCTCAGTACTGTCTCTTCACCTATTTACATATTGCTTAAGATAATTGAAGACACTGTAGATGTCTCACACTATTTTCTAAAGCCTCCTTCCAGACCTTGCAAGTTTTGCAAGTGGAGGGAAAGAAACGCAGGGCTGAGGGTTTGGGGAGGGGTTTGAACTGTATAGTAGTGACAGTGTTTTTGTTTTGCTTTTTCCTTAAACCCCAAATGACACACATTTCCCTCTGAAAAGATAAGCCCTCAGTCAAAGGCCGCGGGAGATGTCTGGGACCCTGTGAAAGAAGTGGGGGAATTACCTACCAGGGGTCTGGCATGAAGGGGAGAGTGGGTGGAGGGGTGAGGATGGAGAAAGAGGTAGGGGGGTGGGGGGTTACCCTTATTCATTAGTCCGTCTGGGGTCCAAGGCGGGGTCACACAATGTGACGGTTGTTCTCCAGACCCCCAGACCCCAGCAGACACGTTTAATGGCCACCGTTTCCTCTCCAGACAGAAAGAGAAAAAAAGGGAGGAGGACAGAGCTTGGAGTGAAGGTGACAGAGGGGGGGGATGGACTTTGACAGAGAAAGAGGAGAAGGATGAAGAAAGAGGTATAGAGAAAAAGCGAAAGGACTAAAGAGAAAAAGCAGCGAGGGGAAAACTAAGATGAGTGATTCAAGTGGACCAGCATGAGACACATTTTTGGATCACTGTGGTTTTCATTTGGGGCACGTTAGTACCTGCCCTGGGAGAGAAATGGTAGAGGTTCCCACCTCTGTTTTTTCACAGGATCTGCAGTTCACAGGTCACAATTTAGAACAATTATTTGGGGTCGAGGTGCATAGTTACCATGGATAAGTGGAATCGCACAAATGCGGAATTTCACAGCCGATAGCAAATGTCTCCTAAAAAAACATTAAAAAAAACATGGTCCCTACTTTACATAAATACTTTACGAGGACTAGACAAAGGCAAGGTTAAACCCAATTAAAACTTTTACTTGATGCTCCACACCAACATTGGCAAACCAAGAGGAATGATGTTCAACTTCTCATCACTTGTGGAAATGGAATGCAAATTATATGTATATCACCCTGTATTTTTGTTCCATATGTGCGTTTTAACCAAGGCATTTGATAATGTCAAAATGTCAGAGGTGCCAGTAATAGCTAGCTTTCTTTAAGTTCATTATATCCGCTGAGATATGCTGCTCCAGGTTCAGTAGTATGGCCCCAGGCAGAAATCAATGTCCACAAAAAGGTTTTTTGATACCAAAGCAAGTAATCAAGGTTATAGAAAAGGGCACGCATTAACACAATTTCACTGAAATATGCAGAGTTCATGTGCATATGTTCTCAGATTAAATCAAAAACTCAAATGTCAAGTGTAAATGCATGCAGATCCAGGCAAATAGGGCAGACCTTCTGATATCGATACTGCGACTGCAAGGTTCAGTGAGGCAAAATGAATTTATGTAATGATCAGTCAGTGAATACAAATCAAATACAACTAATGCTTGATATTTAGCCTTTCCCAAGAATCATTTATTGTATCAATTGATTTTCCTCAAAACACAAATTTCATGCAAAAATATTAGCTTCTGCTCTTATTTGTTGCCAAACACCAAGTCGATACCAAAATTAACAGATGTTTGAACACGTCATAATGAATAAAGACAAATTGTTTCAATCTGATAGGCAGTTGTGGTTTTTTTCAGCAATTTAGGTTGACATAAGGTTTAAGATGGAATTAGAAGATATAACATTAACTACAAAGGTATGCTTGCCTACATCCTTCTCCAGAGCTTCCCTCTTACTCCCTAGAGTGAAAGGTAGTAATTTGTCACTTTACGCTGGATCCAATTAGATTAATTGCATTAGACAGGCTAGTTTAGTGAAACCCCCTCCTTTGGAACTGAAAGATGTGGGTTTTCTGTCTTTTTTATTCTATCTGTCCTTAATACGCTGTTTCTATCCCCACCGGGTTTAGCCATGATCTTGAAAGATTTTAGTATCCGCAATTGATTTATATATTGCAAAAAAAGCAGCGAGGAACATAAAAAATACAAAATAAAATGCTGTTCTTAGTGTAACCTGGAGACAAATTATTGTTTTACACTATTTAACAGCAATGAAACACCACAAATAAATACCTGACCCACCCATCCACATGTCTCAACCATGCTAAAGGTGCACAAATAAGAACTTGCTCCTCCATAAAACCCCTCATGTCTGCATGTTCCTCTTTAAAGTATTGTGACTAAAACACATGTTGGTGCTGTCAGAGCCTTGGTTAGTACTCTTCATCCTGCTGACTAGAGCAAGAAGATGAGGGGTCATGTCAGCTCCAGATTATTGGAGGATTTTACATTTATAAACTCGTGCTGGCTCTAATTTAACTGCACCTTCAGGGACCTTAAAGTGTGGCTGGAATGAGAGAAACAGATGTGGGGCCCCGTTAATGGGAAAATAGCAGCAGTGGACACAGAGACAAGGCCACGCAGGCTCATCTTCTCCCTACTTGTCTCTTTTTTCCTCGTCTGATTTGTCTTTCTTTCCTTTTTATCACTTCCATAGATTTTTTTTCCCCCCTTGAATCTCATCTTTCCTCTCTTGTTTCTTTTTCTCTCCTCCCCTTTCTCTCCCATGTCCTTTTCTTATGTGAAGCTTTGTAAGACCAGGCTGGGTTTCATGCCATGTACTGTTGTCAAGTGTGTTTCTTGCCAAGTGCTCAGTGTTCAGGGATACTACCCTGGCACTGGGGCACTGGCCAGGGCCAAGCCTCTGTAGCTTGTGCTCTGCTAAGCTGGCAGTGTAGTTGAAAGTTAAACACCTTGGACTGTGAAATCAAAGGCACCACAGTGATTTAACTTGCATGATCTTTGCAGAATATTATGTCACCGAGTCCTCAGGGTAAGACGGATGTAGCTGATAGAGATTATGCCATGTGAGAGATTGCATTCTGCTGCTACCACCTTATATCTCTGAATGAAAAATGGTTTTAGCCAAGGGCGTCGATTTGGCATGGACGGAGGGGACATGTCCCCACCAATATCCAGCGATTATTGAATTGTCCCCACCAATAATTTGATCTCTGCGAGTAAAGAAATACAAACCCAATAGAAAGAAAAAATCGATCTGTCAGCGTCTCAGTCACCCAGCGGTGCAGAAAGAGTTAAATTACGTTCTCTACTGGAGTCCTACCTCATGTGACAAATATGGCCAATGTGATTGGCTGTGCCTTTCAGGGAGCTCTGTTTAGTTTTAGCAGCGGCAAACCTGCGCTGCGAGGAGGACAGGACGGTAGCAAAGAGGAAGAACGTGCATATAAGAAAGTATTTTTCAAAGAAACCTGTAAGTCACTTAAAGTCAAGTTCACTCATAAAATGTGTCCGTCATAATAACGTTACAGGCAATACCAGGCCATACATGCCAACCCTCCCGATTTTTCCAGGAGAATCCCGAATTTCAGTGCCCCTCCCGAAAAGCTCCCGGAGCCACCATTCTCCCCAATTTCTCCCGATTTTCCACAACAAAATTGAAAAACCATATCCTAGATTGGCCCAGCCAATTCCAGTTTCCAACAATAGCTGCTACTGCAGCTACTTAGTATTAATATTACTCTCATTACTCTTTCTGGGTCGCGAAATAAACTTTTAACATGTTTTCAGGCGAGAATGTAGCTGTGTAAACTTCAAATAACTTAAACATGTTATTGTTTGGCCTTTTTCAGTGTTTTATTTGTTCATGAGTAAATCGGTTTGGCTGAGAATAAAGTTATTAGATTAGATTAAATAAAACTTTATTAATCCCTCGGGAGGGTTCCTCTGGGGTTTTCACACAGCTGAATAAATGTCAAACAGAAAACTGATTAAACAGAAGTGTGAGATGGTCGAGAATCTACGCAAGCGTCCGGTTATATTTTATTTTATTTAGACAGCAAGGAGCAGACGGCAGAGGTGACGTAATTATGAAGGCTAGACCCCCGAATTTCACGGTCGCTCATTTCCGGTCTACCCGGCTTTCAGTTGGACGCAGCCTCTGAATTTGGACACCCCCGGAACAGGCCGGTGACATTTAACTTATTTTTTTCCGATAAGTAAACACTGTAAAAAAACAAAAAAACAAAAAAAAACCCCTTTGAATGTCTCCCTAATTCTGAGGTCTCAAGGTTGGCAGGTATGTGCTAGGCTTTGGCCCACATCAGTCTAAAACTGTATGTAACCATGAAAAAAGTGTTGCCATGTCCACCAGGACAGTATAGTATAGACAGTATAGTATAAACAGTAGTATAGACTCCTTCACATAGTGGACATTGAGTTGTTGTGTGGGGCACCAGTAGTCCATGTCTGTTGCTGTAACAGTAGTTCATGTTTAGAATGAAAAGTCCCAGCTCACTGACTTGATCGGGGCAATAGTGCCTAAAAGGTTGCATAATTTTGCTGAGAGATCTTCTACTTTGTGGTAATCTTAGATGAGTAGTTTTATGGACAAAAACCATCAGGTCATTCAGTGTTCCCTTAGTGCTAATGTGTAAGAGATGTTGGTGCACTATAACTGAAGTAATGTCCTTAAAGTCATATTCTTTTATTGTCATGACTCTATTTGAAGCTTTTTTTTATGTTTGTATGATACCTGATTTATATGGAATATGGCTGAAGTAAACTAAAGTCTAAAATCAGTCATTTATTTAATAGTAATTTAACATTATATAATTCACATATAAAACTATGAATTGTAATTTTAAATGGTTTAAAAGCATGTAGAATAGCATATGTAAGCAAGTATATTTCTCCCTTTTTTTTCTTTTTTTTTAATGAAGAAGCAAAGACAAAAAGGAAAAAAAAAAAAAGAAACAGCGCAGGGTTCGGTGGTTGAATCATCCGTCCCCACCAATGCCAAAACCAAATCTACGCCCTTGGTTTTAGCCACAGGAATACATCACTGTAAGGCATTTAATACTAACCCGAGTGAACGTGAGCAGTGACAGGGCGAATGATTTCTTTACTAACTTGCTAGTTAACTCACTTTTATCATCTGAACCTCTGACCCTCTCAATCTCTCTCTACTGGATTATTTTGGATTCTCAATAAGAAAGGGGTCAGAGTTTAAAAGGGTTTGCTTCTCATTTATGGACCTTGTTAACATTCATCACTTATCAAATAGTTCCTGATTAGTTCCTTATTTTTTAAATATATTCAATTAAACTGAATTAATGTAATTTAATCACTTCTGGAACCAGCTCCCAGATGAGATTTGGGAGACAGATTTTTAAGAAAAACAAATGTTCTATTTTTAAGATGAGGCTTAAAACTTTCCTTTTGTGGTTAAGCCTGAATCACGTGACACTGCTATAGGCTCAGAGTTTTTTTTAACTAATCATTACCTGATGAGTCACTTCTATTCCATTTTCCAGTATTTTTTTTTTTAGCAGGCAATCATTATATAATTCATAGATGCAAACTAGACATAATTAGACTAATTAGAAACTATAAAAATACATTACCTATGAGGTCTAACAATTACTTGTTCTTCCCCTCTAACAGTTCTTTTAGTTAAATTTGTCAATTTAAAGCAGTCTGCATATGTAATGTGCTTATATATTAAAAAGAAAATATAGTCTGTTGAAATATTCATATCACTGAGAAAATTAGTTCAAAGCAAAGAACTTTCAGCTATCACTGAGAATATGATGTTTAGCAGGCAAAAAGACAAAAATTGTGTTCATAAGAGGATGGAGAAACCTCCTGTTGTTGATCTTCTTGTCACCACAGATCAAGCTTTAAAACTGCGTCTTTAACTGTGGTGTTCGTCAACAGTTTTGAAACCATCAAGCTAAAGAAGTTTATATAACGTGTGAGTGACTGTTTGTAATAATAATCTGTCCCCTTAGATCAACTTACAAATAATGCTTCTGGCAAGTGCCCTCGTCACAAAGGAATCATCCTTATCCGTATTAAATTACTGCCATAATTTGCCCCCTCGCACACAGGCATATACACCCACCCCTGTCAAACAATGGCTTGGTGTGAGAGGGGCGAAGCAATGCCTTATCAGTGGCCAATCAGTGGTTCTGTTCCATATGGCACAGATCCGCAGGCATCGCATGCTCGCTGGCTTCCCAGTCTTACTGCCAGACAGGCCTGTTAATTGGGCGACAAGATCAGAGGCAATATTACAAGCCAATTAAAGCGATTGGGACAGATTGCCAAGTGATGAGCTCCACTGCGTAATTGAGAGTGTGAAGTGCTTGTCACCTCTCTCTCCTTCTCTCTATATCTGTCTCTTTCTCTCTCTCTGGGTCCATCTGAATAAGTGATGAGACTGCCGAGGACTGAAACTAGTTAGCGCATTAGTGATGTCACTTGAGGCCCCTTGATCATTACTCTTAGAGCAGGAGGCAGTGGATTTGGGTAGAGGATTTGCTGCACCGCCTCAGTTTTGCTGTTACTGTAGTAAGTGGGCCCATGGCACAGATGTACCAACATCACAGCAGACATTATTCTGTGAAACTAAGGCTCTCTCTAGACGCAAGCATTCAAGTTTGAGAGATTAGCTGTTTCATGAATCTCAGTTGTTTGATATCTGCCATTCTCCTGTGATTTGAGATCGGCTGTGCTTGTTTTGGGGTTGGTTTTGTTTTCTTCTGTGTGTGTGTGTATGTGTGTGTGTGTGTGTTTGTCTGTGTATGTGCGTGCAAGTGTGTGTGTGTGTGTGTGTGTGTGTCTGTGTCTGTGTGCATGCATGCGTGTCTTTGAGTCCACGTGTCCATGTGTTTGTGTGTGTTTGAGGGAGAGCGAGAGAAAGAGAGAGCGAGAGAGTGATCCATACGACAGCTACTTTAATTTGTTCTGGGAATATTGTACTGGTGCAGTCCATTGGGTAGCACCTGCATGCCAAGTTTGCTTAATCATGCAAAAAGAACAGAAAAATGCATTACAGATGTCAGACTGTGTCCCAGTAGAGACAGAGATTTGACAAACACCTTGAACCCTGAGAGAACAGCGGTGCAAAATTCATTTTTGTAGCATTAAGGCAGAACTCCCTGTCACCATAATATAAGTTCTGCCCATGTATTTTCCACATTAGCCATGCAGAAAATAATTAATCATAGACTAGATGTTATTTTATGTTTTTATGCATAAGGAAGGATGCCTACATTAATAATAAGTATAATAATGTGTGTGGTAAATAAAATACAAAGGCATTCCTTTACCAAGGCCAATGCTATATCTTGCAGTTTTAAAGAAAGTGATTCATATCATTACCAAAATTGAATTCTCCACCTCTACACCAATTTTCATGTAATTCACCCAGTAATAAAACCTACACTTCCCACAATGCAACTCATCTTTCAACACCCATTTCATTCAAGCTCCGGTCTAATGTCTTATATCTGAGATAATCGAGATGACATCACTATGACTTCATCGGGGTTATTTTCTCAGACTTGACAAGCAGCAGTTGCTCTCACAGGCTGAGTAATACTATCCTTAACAAGTAATGTAAGGCTAATTGAAGTTAATTTCATACTATCTAGATTTTGTTTTCAGAATCAGCACTAATTATTCGGTGCCAAATTTTCACTTGGAAAGATAAATGGATAGAAAATTTGACCCTAGATTAAATTAGCAATTTTAATTACTTTCAATTCATTATTTGTTTGTTATACAATTTTCTGGGCAGAAAGGTAAAATAATATAGAGCCCAAGATGAATTACAAATCTTAATGTGGAAGGGTTATGATGTTACTTGTTTAAGGATGGGAGAGGACCTATGATGCATATGTTTGTGTGCTGCACAGTTGTGTAGCTCATGTAAGGTTATGTAGGCACTGTTTCTATTGTGGCACATTTGCATAACTTATTAATCTATAACTATCCATACAATTATAATGTTGGACTGAAATTATGCATAATTCATGGCATTGCAAAGTGGAAAAAACACATTAATATTCCTCTCTTGAAAATTATGCTTAAACTGTCTTAATATCTTGTCATCAGTCAAATACTATATTGCAGACTGCAAGCCAATAGTTAGGCCATTTCTCTAGATAAATGAGTTTCTGCAAAGACAAAGTCACTATTCATATGATAAAACACTATTCACGAGGATGAAAATGGCACAATGTTGCAGCAACATTGTAAATTTTGGCTTCAGCCTGCTTATAAAAGTTAGATCAATGTGTGTTACACACTATATGGCAAGTAGCTTCATCATGGAACAGCTTTACATTTTTTTAATTTATTCATTTTTACCATTTAACTTTTTATAAACTTTATGAAATGATTGAATTCACTCTTCCAATCTTTGGCACCCAGCAGCTATCCACAACTTATAAGGTCTAAAAATGTTTTAATATGTTGCTTACTGCATTCACTGAACTCATGAATCAATGAAATTTCAGTACGAGAACTGACCACACAGTTTGCTTTTATTGGCTGTCTTCTATGAGATACAGTAAGCTTGAGTGATGAAAGGATCTTTTAGCCTTTGAAAAATGTTTTTAGGAGCAGAATATGCAAACTGCAGACATTCTCACTTGGAGAGAAGAAGTTGCAGAGCATCATTACTGTGCACTGTGGCAGCCCTAAACCTATGTTCAAGTGGACAGGAGCTAAAAAGGAGCTAATAGAAAAATCACATCAACTTAAAAAATAATAGTTACAAAATAGCATGCTTTAAGCTTTCCAGAGCTCCAAAAAGCAACTGATTGAACACATCAGTTGCTTTTTGCATTTTCTTAAACCAATGGCAGTAGAGCTCATTTAAGCGCCTCGTGATTATGTTATGACAGTTTGACACTGAAGACTTATCTTTGGCGATAGCTCCATGTCATGCGTGGTTTGGAGGTAGATGGTATTTAGCGTAGCTCAAAACCAAAGTCTATGCCCTTTGCTCCCTGTCTCTCTCTCCCACTCTGGCTCTCTCTTGGTCTACCACTATCTGTGTCTCCCTCAGCCTCTCCCACATCCCTCCATAATACCATGGCAGGACTTTAATATCCAACGGCTGTGATTATCCAGTCAAGTCAGAGATTTTCTCTGATATTTTCCATCTGATTTTTAAAACTAATGTGGTGTTGGTGTGCGTTTTGTGCATGATACACTTTTTAAAGGATTGTAGGGGCTCCTTCTAAAGGCTCTGAGCCATTTCAAATAGCAGCTAATGCTAGACTCAACTGGCTTTGTTTGTTTTAAAGAGGGGAGAGTGACATTTAGTGGCTAACCGAGGGGCGAGGGAGCGAACATGAAAGTGAAAGTTTCATTTTTAAAAAGAAAATGCCAGCCTAAGGTTTCTGTTACCGGCAGGTTGTCATGCCACACACCCTCCAAAACCACACGCGCACAAACACGACTGCAGCTCCAAAACTAACGACCATTTTCAGTTTTCCCCATCAATTTTAGATCTCCTGCAAGGTGCATCCTTGTCACGTTTAAGCACACTTCTCCTTAAATGGGCCATAACTTTAAAGGGAGTTGACACCAACTTCCCATTACAAAACACAGTTACAACTTTCACAACCCTTTTTATGAGCTTTATTGACAACTCTCCCTGCAATGCTGAGCACCAGCAGTTCAGTAGTTGAATTGTCCTTCCTTCCGCTTTTCCCTCTGCTTTTACTGCTGATGTTGTTCTAGTGCTACTTGGGGAATAAGAGACCTCACACTATGGGGACTTGTAAAACCACTGTCATGTTGATGGGGGGAGTCAGAAGAGTGTGTGTTTGCATGCATGCGTGTGTGTGTTCGCCTTTTTGGATGTGTGTACGAGCACACTGCAGAGACCAGTAAAATGCTGTCTGAATGAAGTCCCAGAGCAGCAGTGGTGAGTAGTGTTTGATGGCCATGTGATTTGTTTGTTCAGCCCCAATGGCCTTTTCTCCTGGCAGAGGGAGGGAGAACGAGGGAGGGAGAGAAAGAGAAACCAGGAGAGAGGGAGGGCCGATCGCTTCGCACCTTCTCCCCTCCTAGCTCCACCAATGAGCCATTTAATCCTCCTTCCTACAGCTAAATCAACACCTTTCACACACTCCGAGCTGGTTTGGACCACCGTTGCTGGCTGTCTGCTCCCTCTATCTGACTCTGTCTTGTCGACTTTTTGCACATTTTTTATATTTGTTTTGGAGAAACAACGTATATAAATTCAACAAGCATTGCCTCACTGACAATGATGCCATTTTATTGTCTTTCCTATCTCATGAAATGGAAGCTCTTATCTCATATCACCTGAGTCTAGTGGAAGAGGCAGACAGGCAGAGTGTGTGAATGAGATATAGTAATAATGGAGAGAGAAAGGCATCACAGGGAACAAGCGTTGGGGAGAGTATGGAAGGCCTTTGATGGATACTGTACCTTGTGGGCGGTATGTTTAGCCCAGTGTGGTAATTGAGTGTGGTAGGGGTGAGCTCCTTGGACGTAATCCTGGTCGAGATCAGAGAGCGAGGCAGATCGCTGCAAAGCAGTGAAAGAGAAAGCATTAGAAATGAAGAAAGAACAAGGGAAACCGCACGTGCTTGTATTACTATGTAAATTGAAGCTCATAACAAGTCTTCTTTTTTCAGAAAACATGTATTTCAGGAGCTCAGGAGCTATTAGCAATATTAATAAGCCATCTAAAAAAAATAAATCAGATAAGCTGAGTTAGAGAGCGCTAAAATTCAGTGATGACTGAATTACATTTCGCTTTTTCTATTTCAGCTCTCATGCTGGCTCACCATCACACTGTTAAGGCTGACAGGGATGCTTCAGTTGAACAGCTGTGATTACTGCTATGAGTAACACCTGTGCTTTTTCTATTATGACAAGTCAAAATGTCTGTTGAAGAAAAGACAGGTCTATTAGTAACCTGTGACCTTCTATATGATTCTATACAACTTGGATCTTCTTTTTGCAGTTTGGTCATCATTGCTCTCAGTTGTGAAGACGTTAATTACAACATGGCACATTGATAAAAAGAAGTCGCACGGTGTAAACTTCACAAGCGGAGAGTTTTTAAAAAACAAGCAATTTGCTAGTCAGTCAGACTTATTTAAAAGAGGAAACAATCTAGTACTAGATAACTACATCTCAAAATCCCCTTTGTAAACCTGCATAAAGGTTTACAGTCTGGCCTTCTGGTTCAGCAGTGACCCTTTCTACAACAGCAGCATTATGTAACTTAAATGTTGTTACAGCCATAAAAACTATTCATGGTAACTGGTCACACTATCAAGACATTCACATAATGAGGGCACGATTAGCTTATTGGCTTGTACTGAAGGTATCAGTAAATTGTAAAACTGGCTGTAATCACTTGGGATCAGTGTACTAATAGCCCCCAGTTTCTGCTATTTGGATTCACTTGTTAAATAAATGAGACTGCAATTATTTTAATATTGTTTATAACCTTTGGAATATTGCCTAAACACTCCCGTATTAAGATAATGGGAGGTTTTCCTGTTGTTTCCATGCTTCCTGTTGTGTCAGTATAGTGTGAATGGATGCACAAACTCATACAGTCTTACATGTACATCAAAAAGTAGTTTTAATCTTATAGGAATGAATCACAGTTTAACTACATACATTTACCACATTTTTACTAATCTATTTTGTGGTGATCAGTGTGCATTTCTTGCCAGGTAAAAGTTTGTTAACATACAAAACTATGAAAGAAATGGTAAATAATTGACTTTTAAAACTGCAACAATTTATTGCTTTTGCAAATAAAATTAAAATTAGTTGATAGCTTAGATTAGAAGTCACACATCATACATAGCACCACAAAAATCAACAGATTAGCTACCCATGATCATTACATTTAAAAATGAATAATGCTCAGTCCATTTTAACACTCTTCGACATACTTTGTGTTCATGCTCTACTCAGCTAATGTGTGAAAAGCTTTTCTTGGCTATTTTTTTGCAAGCCAGAGTACAGAGGGGCCGCTTTTTTGCTCCCCGCTGAAAGACCAACATACTCTCGTGTGAAACACCTCCTTATCTCCCTCTCCCAGAATGACCAGGTTTGTTTCCCTGCAGGTCCACCAACACACACACACACACACACACACACACACACACATCAATGCACTCATGCTCACACACCACCCAGGGAGCTAGCAGGACTGTTCACAGACACATGCTGATGCTCACATAAAAATGGGTATGCAGCAGGACAAATTCAGATAGACACAGAAATCTTTCTGTCTTTCTGTCCCCTCTAGTTTGTCTCTTTTTCTCGTGGTGGCAGCAAGAGAGTAAGGGGAAACATGAGAATTGGCAGTCCAAGTGCCTTGGTGTCGACTGACAGATATAATTACAGGAGCGGTCTTTAAAACCACACCCATCCTCCACTCACCCTAGTCCCTCTCTCCGTCATCCACCCCCCACCCCACCTTTTTCGTCTTGCTACCCCTGTACCCCCTACCCTCCAACGCCACTCTTACCCCCTCAGCTCTAACCATTATTTATTTTAGCAGCTCCAGCCCGCTTCAGAGGGCTCAGCAGCACTCACAGGGGCCCTGCCAAAAAGTGGCTTTCTGACTGAAAGCTTTCCAAACAAGCTCCGCTGGTCCATTTGGCCGAGCTCCAACGCTGTGCGGTCTCCCTACTCCCGCTCCCTCTCTCTCTCTAAGAAGAGAGGGAGAGAGGGAGTCTGGTTTGCATTAGGGGGAATATGTGTGTATGTGAGCAGCCACATGTGCGCTCATACTTCTACAAGTGTGTGTGTGTGTGTGTGTGTGTGTCTTTCTGGCGATCTGACCCAGACCCAGAGTGATGGTCCCTGGAACCTGAAGCCACACCGCGCTATATAAACAATGAGCAGTGTATTTACACAGAGCTAAGAGAGCAGGAGACTGCGGCTCCTCCGGTGCATCACAGCAAAGCCTTGTCTATGATACTATGCAGACAACCTGTTTATAGCCTTCTATGTCTGTGTGTGTGCGTATGTGTGTGTGTGTGTGTGTGTGTGTGAGAGAGAGAAAGAGAGAGAGAGAGAGAGAGTTAGAAAGAGACAGACAGAGAGACAGATAGCCTGCCTGAACCCTTTTCTGGTCTACCTCACTCCCAGGTATCTTATCATTGTCGGTGAAGATAGTAGTATATGGAGAAGCCGGTATAATGGCCTCTCAGATAAGACTGTGCACAGAAGAGGGAGGTGGGTAGATAACATAAGACTAGTTTAAAAAGTTAGCCTGAAAATGTGATGTGCTCCAATTTACAGCTGGTCAGCACAAACATAAGGTTAAAAGGACCATTTGATCCTGGCAAAAAAAATTATTTGGATACTATACATTATGTTTTTTCCTCTGCAAAACCAACAGTTCATTGAACAAAAGAAACTCTGAAACAGAATAAGCTTCACAAGTACTTTAAAATTAAATTTAAGCAATCAAGAAACGTCAGAATTTAAATCTAAATCAGACCGTTTGTAACTTGCAAATAAGCAAAGAAGAGGAAATGTTGACTGAAAAGGAAAAAAAAGACAGACAGTTGAAAAAAATAAGTATGTGTGTGAGATCTGCGCATGTTACTCTCTGTGCTTGGCGTTTGTGTGTCAGGGCATTTGTGTGACATGTTGCAGCGCTCCATTTTTCCAGGAATCAGGAACCAGATTCAATCTCACCTGACCTCCTACGAGCTGTGGAGTGTGACCGAAAACATCTACCATGCAGATGTGTGCGCACACATGCACACCTGCATACACAACCCTCAGAGGAACAAAGCAACAGGACACACACTCTTCCCCAGGCCAGCAGGGAGGAAGGAAGTAAGGGCTGGTGGTCACACACTACACCAACGGTAGATCTGCCTGTCACACACATTATATGAAAGTCCCCTTTACCAGTACAACCTCAGAAATGAAATGACTTTGTAATGAGATATGTTATTCATTCTACACCTTTTTTTTTTTTTAAATCAAACTATTTTTTTCATTACTATGAAAAATAGTCACATCAGTTTTTCAGTCCAGCAGCACTTTTTTGCTTGTGGAAACTTCAAATCTCTTCCAAAGGACAATATCTGACAACTATGAAAATCCTTGGAGGAGTTTTTGTCTTTTGGATGAGTTTTATAATGGATTTGAGGCATTATGAAATTCTAAAGCTGCAGTCCACTGAACTGTAGATTAAATCTTAAAATTTCCTAAAACCAAAATTAGGTGGGGACAGACTGAAAGTAAATGAACAACTTATTCCATATAGACTTATCACCTTTGTTATAGAACACCTCTTTGAAATGCTGTGCTAGCAGAAATAATGTCCAATAATTGTTGCTTTTGAAAGCTCACAAGAGGTTTACTTACTTGAAGCTCTTATCATCAAAATGCCAGGTTAACTCTTCTTTTATTCTTGGTTTTTACACCTCCCGTCTTTGTCTCCTTTGCCTCCTCATCTATCACAAGTACAGTTTCTACAGTTTGTTTATTCTATGCTCCACCATTTCAACTACCTGTGTTATTTTAGCACTATCTGACAAATCTGTGCTTTTAGCATCTCTCATCTTTAGCATTCCTTAATGCACTTGACCAACTGACAACTGACCATCTAAGAAAATATTTCTTGAAAACCTGCAGATTAGCTCAGTTAATACAGTTAGTCATAACTGAATTCTGACGAAACATTTCATAAAACTGTTTCTTGTAGCAGCAGGGTAACATATGATGATTGTGATTGGTGATTATGCTGAATGACAGCTTTGTGAATGTCGTCGTAGTTTTATAGCCCCCAACAAAAAATGTACAAAACTTGAACAGCTGGTTTTATGAGTCTAAACCGTTTTAAATTACCTGCATTTACAGAAGCACCAACTCAGTAGTGTCCCATAACACAGAAGTGATTGTTCAGCAAGTTAGTTTGCAGTTGCTGTTTATCAGAAAGGGTCAAGGCTGGCGGTTATTGTTTGAGTGCAGCCACTGGTCCCAGGCTGCAAGTAGATGACTGTAATGAGCAAAAGGTTGCCCTCGCTGATAACTGTCAGCGAAGGCAGTGGCACGGCTTACATCAATCATTTCTCTGTGTGCTCAGTTCACCCCTTTGTGTCCGTTCTTTCTTCCTCTCCTACATCGTTTCTTCCTTTCATTTTTTTTAAGTCATTTTATTACCCTGCAATTACAGCTTATCTGCAGTAGTAAACTTGGCCCTTCCACTTCCTTATCTCTCCGGCTGGGCAGAGCAAGGGTCTCTTGAGTAAGGAGACGGGGAGGACAGAACGAGAAGAGAGAGAATTGAGAACAAGCAAAACCAAGTCTGTACTCCCATCTCTACTGTAACAGCCAGCACAATACATTTTATTTTTATTTCTACGCTTCAACAGTGTCAGACATAGAGCAACTAGGTGCATTACATTTTCTGGTTGATAAATTTGACATTTTTTAGTTTGCACAAAATAATAATAATTAAAATATAGTCTTGTTTCTAAAGTGAATTACTAAGTTAATTCACATTTGCATACGCAAATATTAACTTGCATTTTTCCATCAGTGCATTTGTCCAGAACTATCAGTTGCTCCTTTAGCCATCCCCCATCACCCCATTCTTTCACTCCCCCTCACCCCTCCTCACTCTCCCCCCTCTCTGTTGGCTGGTCAGCCGGATTTATTGTGGAAATGTGTGTGTCTGTGTTTCTGTGTTCGTCTGAAGGGCCACTGAGGTTAGGGAGTAGACCTTGGCCTTGTGATTTGACCCCAGAGAAGAGACTGGTGTCTGGGTCTGAATGCCCTGTCTGACCTCCCTGTCACAGTGTGTGTGTGTGTGTGTGGGTGGGTGTCATCTTACAGCACATGTTATGTATCTGTTCTGCATATAAATCTGCCTGTTTATGTTTGCATGCTCATATACTTTTAGTGTGCATGCAGATATTTTCTAAACTTTTGTTGTGTGTACTCTCACACACGGTGCGTCACCACGTTTTGATGTGTGTGTGAGAGCATGCTTATCATAGACCGCCTCACTGTGTGGTGGGGGGCAGGGGAGCAGGGCCAGACGAGACAGAAGTGACAGGTATTGATCATCGCTGTTGCAGTCAAGCAAAGGCCCTCTCAAGCCTCTGTGCTTTGGGATGAGTCCTGTCTGCATCCAGGGTGAGAGCGGGAGAGAGGGACAACTGCAATCAATGTCTGATCCTTCTCTCAGTGCAGCAGGGTCAATCTGGATTTACATGCTTTTTTTTTGTTCCTGACTGACACAGTGGTAATTAGATATATGTCAGTAAACCATTTGTCAAGCAACAAAAAAATGTCAAAACTCAATAAATGTTCCCTTTTTATTCAGTACGAAAAAACAGTTTTACCGTTATTAGAGTTAATCTTTCGTTTTTATTGTGTATTTAAACAGAATAAAGATTTAAGAAAAAGGCTATACACACACCAAGATTTCTTGCTGTTATATGTTAAATTTTGTTGGCTAGACCTAAACTGAAAGATGTAAAGCTCATATCTATTCATCATCATTGACCAGAGTGCCAGAATAGCAACATCCACAGGCAATAAGTGAGCATGCATATTGTCAGCTATATGCTGACAAAATAACCTTGAAGTGGATTTAACCAAGTGTCACTCTGAAAAACTGAGCAGAGACATTACTTACAATTTTCATTTTAAGTCCCAACCAACACAATTCTATTCAACAGCCAGAAAAGTCCAGAAATTTGCTGGACTGCAAATTAAACTTAATCTTTCAGTAAATGTTTATGAAATAAAACTTTTTTGTGCTGCACTGTCTTTAATCTGCAAACAATTTCAGTTTGATTAACTATTAAAGACCCACAAGTAACCCCACTACTAATTGGCTTCCATGAGAACCTCTTCATTTGCTACCCATATAGCAAAGAATAGGAGATTTTGCCATTGTTGAAGAAGGGAGACTTGCATTCCTCAGGCTTTTCACCTAGTTGTCCTCCGAGCAGCGTAATTTTCCATCCCACCTCCTTGCCCTCACCTCTCCCACAGACAAATTGATTTGCGAGGGTCCAGAGCAGGCGAGCCCTCAGCAACTTTTTTGCATACAGAGCGCTGAGGGGGTAGCACAATGACAGAAACCGACAAAAGATGAGAGGAGAGAGGGATGAGGGGAGAAAGAGAGATGGAGGGAATGGGGGATCGTGGTTAGTGGATGTTTGGGGGTGGGGAGTTGGTTGCACCAGGCCAAACTCAGCAGGACAGGGTGAACTGGCTGGTTCAGATGTCCGTGATAACAACTAACACACACACAAACACACTCTGACACACACACACACACGCCATGTACACACACACAAATAAGCTTGCATGCACACACACACTCCAGTGTCCTTGTGCCCTCAGCCCTCCCTCCTTGTCCCTTTATCCCTGTCTGGTTGGAAAGGTCAGTGCATGTCTGGGAAAAGGGGTCCCAGAATCCCCAAACCCCTCTTTTACACACACACACACACACACACACACACACACACACACACACACACACACACACACACACACACACACGACAGCTATTTCCATTCATTTTTGTAAACTTGCTGTAATTCATAAACGCTGCACACACACTTAAATATAATCCAATACACATCTAGTGATGTCCCTTTGGTTGAAGTTGTCAGTGGAGTCTTAAAGAAAAGTGCGCGTGCACTGGTCAGCATCAGCTGAGCCTCCTACCACCGCCAACATTACATTCACACGCATACATACCCCCCCATTACCCTAGCCCACTCCTACCCTACCAACCTCAGTGAAAGAAGAGAGTGAACGCATTCAAATGGAAAGCATAGCCCATTGTGACCAATGTTTTGTCTCATCATGATGTTAATAGCTACACTGACCAGCATTCAGAAATATGCAGTTGTGCAGGAACAGCAACAACACAATCCCTGTCTACGATGTCATCATGACTTATAGTATTTTACTTAAAGTTTTGCAACATCACTTTTCATCAAAGTATGTGTATGTGTTTTCCTGACTAAAAGTCTTTTGAGCTGAAAGTCACCTATAAAATATCAATGAAGACAAAAGTATAAAACTGAGAGCAAAGTAGCGTAAAATAACGCAGTGCACACATGCCTGCATGCATGTGCCTGTACATGTTTGGGTGTGTAGTGAAATGATCTGCTGTCTGGCTCTCTTCCTTTTCCCTTGATGCCCGTGAGACACAGCCCCTCATACCCACCCCCTCCCCCAGCACGCACACAGAGACGCACAGAGGCACACCGCACACATGCATACACACTTACACAAGATTGTGCGCACACAGATAGAGAGGGAAACCCTCTATATCCTTTATGAACCCCCTGACCCGAAGCCCTATAGCACACCAGGACCAGGGTTAGGTTGTATAGGGGGAAAAAAGAGGAGATGGGGGAAGGAATATTGTAAGGAGAGGCGAGACTGCAGTCCCAGCTGGGGTGGAGGAGGAGCATAAAACCTCCCCTCCTCCCCTTGGCTCCCTCACCTCACTCTGTGATCTCTGACCTGGTGCGAGGCAGAGGACCGGCCATGTCTGGTCCACTGTATAAATTGTGCAAAATGCCACACTTAACACTAACAGGCAAACTTTTTTCTTACAGCCCTGAGTTTGCTCATTTTTACTATCGATGCTACTCGTGTTGTGATTTGCTCCATCATAACTTTCCAATGTTTTGCTCAGAAATACAAACCTTGTGCCACAGGTGTCTGATGAGCTGGGACTAGTTACATGTTATAAAATTATGCTGATGTTCTTGGTTTGATACATTGTATTTGTACTTGTTCTGTGTTATTCAGTTTTTAGTGGTAGGCTCTCATCTGTCAATGACACATCATTTTTTTTTAAATTTTGAAGTGTAAGAAAAAAGCACACTCTGATATGAGTGTGTGTGCATGTACATGAGTGTACATACACCTGTTCTTCTTTAAGGAGGAAAACAACTAAGTACTTTTGTTAAAAGAAACTCCTGGGGCAAAATGTCATGGCTGTTGATGAAAAGTATTTGTCCACAAGACATGTTTTCTTAGGTGAATAACTCAACACTGTTGCAGAGGTTTGTAAAAGCTCAAACAGACACAGCTGCTAGTTGCTGACAGCTTGAGAAGAATCATCTTCTTCTTCATTGTGAACTGTGCATGCCTGCAGGGAAGGACATAAAGACAAAACAGTAACTGGGACCAATGCCTTGAAAAAATACACAAGTCATAAAGAGAGAAAAGAGAGTGAGAAAGTGAAGGGGAAGTCTGTATTGTGTCTGAATTTACTGTTTGTCTGTGACACCACAGATGAAGTGCTATTGCTTTGTCTGTGTCTATACTTTGTGTGTCTGTACAAGAATTTGTATGTTTGAGTGTGTTTAAGTGTGCTGGTGTTTGCATTTTTACACATCAGTGCTTTCGGTGGGTGGGACAAGGGGGGTCATCCTTCACTTGGTGCTAGGTCCCACACACCATGAGGGTTTCTACTGGTCCTGCCCCTGATCTGGGTCAGGGGACACCCCATTCAGATCCATTCCATCCCCCAGAACCCCCTGCTGCTTCTGTGCGCCATCCTCATCCCAGCAGCCTCTTACTTCTCCATGTCAGGGATTGTTTCCAAAGATTAGACTTAATATGAATATCCATAAACAGAATGGGACTCCCAGACTGTGAAAGCTATCAAAGACATATTTGCATCTAATCCTCAAAGAACCCCCTCCCACCCCTTACAGAGAGCTCGCTACCCCTTTCGGCCCCCCGAAAAGATCCTACTAAACCTCATGCAAAAAAAGACTGCCATCCCCCAGCCCCAGAAACCCTCCCTCTTGCCCCCCGGACCATCCCATCCATTCCCTAACCGTTGGGCCAGACAAGACCAGACCAATTCTGTTGGGGATTATTTGGCTTAGTGATGAATAATGGATGACCATCTCCCCTCTGGCTCTCCACCACAGTAGCACCTCTCAATTGGCCTTGGCATGGAGCCCATCACTGGCCTGTCTGGATGGCTGCTTGGTTGGCTGGCTAGCTACCCAAAGTGATTGCAATATTGGGAAAGTATGGACAAAATAGTCATGAATATTGAATTTAGGCATTCATTTTGTCACATAGGATCAAATCTTTATGTTGTAGGGTTATCTGCAAAACATATTTACTTTATTAGAAGTGGTTTACCTTGGATTCCTTTTTCAATTCACACATTCACAAAGGTGAATCTCTTTCCTTGAAGTATTTCCAAAAGGGTGGTTATTGAACAAATTCCTGACAGCTTTTCAATAAATTAATATATAAATCGATTGTCTTTGACATTAAGTAGACTGCGGTGACGGAGAGAGTGTTGTCCAGAGCGTGGGAGAAAGGGTTGAACATTGTCCTTGCCCTGAAAAGCAAGGAAGCCACTCTTCTTTTATTCCTCCTCTCATCCTTGTTTTACACTTTATCTCTTTTCATTTGCTTCACTCTCCATCTTATTTTCAATAGAGCACTTGGGGCCAAAGAGATGTCAGTGCTGTGGATACTAACACATGCACACACACAAGGACACACCTGGGCATGAGAGCGCCAGCTGAAAGGAGACAAGTTCATCTAAAGGGCCTGGCTAACAGTAACACAGGAGGGGCCAAGTCCCTTTGTGCCCCAGGTCTGCTGAGAAGCTTCTTACCCCTCACTCTTCTTGAAGACAGACTCCCAAGGTGCAATTTGACAAGATGGTTTTTGTACACTCATTATTTGTGACCCTTTTTTGTCTTTCATTTTCTTGTTTTACGGCTTTGTTTGTTTGTTTCTTTCAGCTCAGGATAGAGTAGCCTTGGGTCTTTTGACGACAGCTGTGCTACCAAGCGCCGCATAGAAACAACACAAGTTCAACACAATGACTGACAAGCGCTTTGTAGGAAAGGAGGCCCACAATGAATGTGTCCCCACTAAAGACTACCGGTTGGCCCCATAAAGGACAGAATATTAGAGGCAGCTTGGTTCAAGAGTGTCAACTACACTAGTGTAACCCAAGTGGAAGAGCCTGGACACTTGCAAAGTCCATCATGGAGAATGGCAAATTATGAAAAACTGTGAAGAATTAAATGCACAGACTACCTAAAGAGTGACAAATCTGTAGATCTGACAGTGAGAGTGGCAATAAAAAATTACATTACCAAAGAACCTAACTAATAATATCCATTAACATACACAAAATCTTGATGATTCTCTGTCTCACACACACTAACTACTTTACATTACTCTGAGAAAAATTAAAAAAGGGCTTCCAAAACATTCAAATACAGTTCATGTAGTTCATTCACAAAACTGTAAATACTGCCGGCAAAAGTAAGTATGTATAGGTTGGAGTAAGGTCAAGGTCTGCCAGGTCAAGCATGTGACTGTGGCCCTGCAGTCCCTCTGCCCTCCCCCTCATCCCACTCTCTTTAACCCCTGGGCCTCAGGAATGAACCAGGAGTGAACCAAGAGTGGCACGGCAATTCTCAGAAACTTCCAGAAACTTCCAAAGCCCTTCACCCCTCCACCTCAATGGTTTTAGCCTCTATCACCTCTGTAGCAGCAGCTGGAGTGGCTCAGAGAGCTCTGCTGGCCCCTGAAGGGAGGGTTAGTACCGCAGTATCGCAGTATATACACCTTCACATATAAACAATTATAAAGATCAGAAAGAAAATAAACATCTAAACAAAAAAGAACTATATGTCATCCTCCCAGTATTTATTAGACCTTTATTTTTCCAATATGATGTGAGTCTCAGTATTGCAACTCTCAGTTTTTGGTTCCTGTTCCTTGGAGGTTGCTGGCTGTCACAAGATGAAATTGGCTACAAAGGGGGTGCAGCACCAAAAACCTCCCCCCAAAGCTTTGGTTGCTAGCAGATTGCTGTGAGCACCTGAACCCCCTTGGAAGACGTTGACTTGCCTGCAACTGTTGCTTTGAAGGGAAATGGTTTCCATATCCAATTTCTGTCGCACCTTTCTTAGATTCACCATCATAATTCAGTCTATAGGAGACCATGACACACTCTTAGCAACCAAAAGTAATCACAAGGAAGTTTTTTAAAACTTGAGGGAATCTAAATTTCTCTTTAGCAACTAGTTGCCAGAGGCTCACTGACTGGTCTCTAGGCCCATATGACTGGAGTTTTAATACTTGATTTCCCAGCAACTGCGATCAATCTGCACCAGCTACTTGCCCACCAGTTAGGGGATATAGATATTTCCATCATGGCCAGGGATTTCCAGTTGTGGACTGTCTCTATGCCTATGTGTCTCACTTGGCCCTACACTATCACCATGATTGTCACCCAACCAGAATCGCAGACAAGCAAGCGCTATTCTTCTTCATTTATTGGCTACCTGACCTTTGTCAGCAGATGAAAGCAAAGAGATGTTAATCAATGTACATGTAATACTTAGTAGTATCAGGCTACTAAGGTCACAACCTCATCTTCTTTCTTCACAACCTTAACTTACACCTATTGAGAATTCTTAGATTATCTACCAAAAATGTGTGATTTTTGCAATTATATTGCAATCATATGTTTTGTCTATTTGTTTATGCCAAGCTGCCGGGAATGTCATTTTGGCAAATACTGCTTTATTTTATTTCAAAAAACATGCTTCTGTAACCTTATATTTACTGGGCATGTATGACCATGATTTCAGTTCTCATTTCACATTTAACAATACGATGTAAAGATTATCTTGGTATTAAATACAAGTCAGAATGAATAACTCAGAGATTTGCTTCGATGGGTGACATAGTTTAGCAGCTATAAATTCTGAATTTGTTGATTTACTGTCCAGCTTTAACTGGCACTGAAATATGCAATATAGTGACATGAAGAGGCCAGAGGGATGAACTTTGGCTCTTTATTCACAGGACAGTAAACAGGCGCCCTGCTGTCTCCAGTTGCACACACAGTATGCAGACACACATGCAGGTGAAATGAAAAGCACACACAAGGCAAGAGGGTATGGATAGTATGACCCTGTTTTACTGGCTGTATAAATTCTGCCAGTAGTGTTGCACCTGGAGAACACACAAGCACCTAAACACAAATATGAAAATATAAGCATGCACTAAACTGGACATATATATCATGCACACCACCCCAGTGTAATACATGTAATACACACAAGTACACATGTAAACACATTTTATTTGACCACCACAGCAAAGACGCAGGTGTTTAACTGTTAAACATTGTGTCACTCTAAGCTCAATTTACAGAGGTTCAAGGTCAGATCAGTCAGTGTCTCAGATGTACTGCCCTTTTCTGCTCCATCGTCCACAACCTCTCTTCAAGTCTGACCACACAAGCTTTGGAATGAGCGAATCCTGCAGTCTTCAAAGAAAGGTAGAACAACCACATACTGATACAATGCAATAGCAGTGACTCTTACATATATAGTGCCTCGCTGTAAAGCAGTACAGACACGTACGGCATTGGGATATGATTAATATGCAGAATTACAACATCTATCCGAAGACCCATATTTGATTGTGCACCATGAAACCAAAAGGGGCCACCCAATTATGGCCAGTGCTGTATTCAAGAAATTCTTTCTTCACCCCCTGTCCTTTTTTTTCTTCGCTGTGAGGTCAAAGTTTTCACCTTATCTGGAAGCCATCAGCAGTACCAGTCCCACCTCTGTGAGTCATTTAGTTGAAAATGTTGCACGTCGTTAAAATATTTCTCTCTAGGTCTGAGAAGTAGGAAAAGAAAAAAAAATACACACAGAGACATTTAAAGCAATACTTCACAAACGAGGTAATCCAGGTCTCTGCCAAGATTTTCACTGCCAGTTACGGCATATATTGTCTAGCGGGCAGGCTACAACTCAGATGTTGCGAAGGAGAAAGAGGAGGAGGAGAAGGCGAAGGAGGGGGTTGATTCTGCTGTGATCCAGTTTACTATTTTGGCTGGGGCTTTCTTCTCGCTGTGTGGTCATGGAGAGATCGGCAAAGCCAGCAGGCATTGAGGACACTGGCTGGCCGCAGCCCGACACAGAGGCCACATGGTCATAGCAAGAAGGAGACAGAGGGAGGAGAGGGAGAAGTGCACGGAGAAAGGCAAGCAGAGCTATCGAGTGAGGAATGTGGGTTAGGTTATTCTGGTTTTTCTTTTATGTTCTCACATTTTCTCATTCTCATCTCTTGTTCCTCTCCTGTGTGCTTCTCAAAAACTTCCTCTTCAGTCTTGCATTTTGACTTCAGCCGTCGCAGGCTGACCAAACTTCAACTTCATCCACACATCCATCCGTCTGTCCCTCTTTTCTCCCTTCCCCCCCTCACTCTATCTCTCGCTCTCCTCAGACAGACACAGCTACCCTCCTGGACGTTTCCTTTCTGCCGGCCTGCCCCAACAAAGGTGCTCAGTCATGTGAAACCTAATCTCCAGCCCCCCAAAACCTGACCCTTGACCCCTTCAGTCTTCACACAGCCAGAGGGGGAGGGGAGCTGAGGCAGGAAAGGGAGGCTTTTGGGAAAAGGTCACATTCCCGAAGACACTTTTGTGTGCGCACGTGTGTGTGTCTGTGTGTGTGTCCGTGAGCGTGCAAGCACCCAATCCATTATGTGGTTTGTGTTCCCGAGTAAGCATGTGTGTTTGATTGTCTGTCCGCATACAAACATGCAAGGGGGTAAATTTTCCTTTATACCCCTCTGTACTTAACTGCCTTTTAAATTTTCATGCGTGTGTTCTATACATGACTGCTGTGTAGCAGATATAAGCATCTGCGTGCATAGTCACACTGTACATACATATGTGCGTGTTTATGAGAAATCACTTTCAGCCCTGAAGCATTGCTGCCCATAGACAAAACACAGACTTTGTTTTCCAGCCAGGCCAGACCTGCAAGTCTTGTCTGGGCAGAGCTCTCTCCTTCCACCCTATAATGGCAATCCTCAGATCTTTGTGCATGTGTGAGTGTGTCTATGAAACGCTGTGTATATGTGTGAGGCACTGGGTGTCAGCTGTCCTGGGTGATTAGTGCTTTTATATTGTTCCAAGGAGTCCGGACGAGGCCCCTCTTCGCTGCACCCCAGCACAGCTGCAGTCTGCTTCGCCATCTCTGCTCTTCAGCCTTTTCTACTGACACTCGTGAGTTAGGCTCAGACCCAAGAAAAAAATTAGCCTGAATCAGAGGCAAGAACAAAAATAAAGCATGATAGAATCTATATAATATAGGGAGTGAATAACGGGGGGTTGGGAGAGATAAATAAGCACAATCCAGTGACAGCTGACACAAGAAGGAAAAAGAAGCAATAAAGAAAAGGAGCAAGTTAGAGGAACAGACAGAGAGGGAGCATTGGGCAGGGAGAAGCAGCATATTGGGAGGATTACAGAGTTGATTTAGCGTCCCTGCTATTTGCTGGACGCGCTCTCCAGAGCTATGCTGGGAGGCCTTTACAGCATCAAACACGTGCGAATGAGAAAGATGAATTATAGGAAAAGTAAAAGAGGGAGGTAGTAATCTTCATCTTTATGGCGCTGTTTGTGAAGTCTTTTAATTAGCATAATAAACAAATACATTTTTTGCCCTCCAACTGAGAATTCTTGTAATATTAGTATAATACCTTTTTTATTTTCTCTGACATTATTTTCCAAAATTTCATGACCAAAACTAGTCTAAGAAGATTAGAAGCATTATTTTTAACATGTAAAACTCTCTAAAAAACAAGACAAAAAACTTTGCAGTCAGAGTGCAGTGACTGTTAATTTTAGAAGTTAAGGATATATGTTTATGTATGGAGGAGGAGGAGGAGGAGGAGGAAGGCAGAGAATTGTAGGCAAGGGCCAAGAGTCTGCTATGGGAAAAGTATGTCTGCTATGCATGGGTTGATTGGTGGCAGGATTTGTGGACCAGAGCATTGTTGTACTCCTGACATTGAACTTGGGTGATCTTAGATTAGTGGGCGGGAGTAACCCCCCTGCTAAAGATTAGAAGTGTGTATATGTGCAAGAACACACACAGGGTTCCTCTCTCCCAACACCCACCCAACCAGCCTCACTTCCTTGCAACTCTGCTTTATCTCAACTGTCAACACCTGGCCTAAGCAGGAACCTCTCTCTATCTGTGAACTTTAATCTGGCCCTGCTAGGCAAACAGCACCAGGCTCGGACAAGGAAAGCGATTAGTCTGTCACATTGCCCTCCAGTGCTTCAGCAGGGTTAGGAGGAAACAGGGAAAGGAGTGGTTTGAAGAAAAAAAAGAGATTTGGACACAGGCACATATATAAAGTAAGATAAAGGATGATAAAAGTGAAGACCAAAGGCAAGAAGGACAAAAAGAGACAGAAAGAAAGCTAATGCTAGAGGTGTGGGTGGGGAAACTAGGGGGGTGGGGTAAATAGAAGTTTGCTGGAGATATAACACAGATCTTTAGCTGACCTGACAAGGCCACTGCCCACAGATATGATCGTAAACTTCCACCCTGATGACATGTGATTCAAGCTGAGCCATGCAAACATATCTGTGGAATGTATTAAAATGTTTATGTAACACTATTAATTGTCGTATACAGTATTGTGACCGTGCATGCTATGATAAAAAAAAAAAAGTAAATAAATAAAAGCACCAAATTCAAATATGTATGTAATACTTTTTATTATTTTTCAAGACAAAATGGCTGAGTGAAGAGAATAATGCAGACAACGGCTGAAAATAGAGTGGCATCTCCATAACTGAAAAAAAAACAACAATAAATTCTTTAATTCAAGCAAGAACTTGTAAATGTTGGTCAATGACCTTTGGTCATCATAGAAATTAAGCCATCACACTTCATCAGGAGAGAGAAAACTGAACAGATTTGTTTTGCAGTGACTGTGTTCTGAATGGAACATGCGTGTGTGTAGTCATAATAAATAATGTCAACCAATGCCAAAGGTCAACTTCAAGTTCAGGTTAGGACAAACAGCTTGAGAGTAAATACACAGGATGAAATTAGGTTGAAAACCTATCTGTACCTTAGTACCGTCAGCATGGATAACATGTACCAAACTTTTCTTCGCATGATTTCAGTTATTTAGAATATGCCTTGCATATGAGATGTACCATATTTAAATTATAAAGCACCGTGGATCTTTTGGCAATGAAAAAAACAACAATCTGTAGCAAAAAAAAAAAAAAAAATCTTTCAGATTAATGTTGAATTGATTGCATATGACAAAATGTCCTTAAAAAAAGCAAAACAGCTGGAATGTTTTTAGGTGGTACATGATCAAAGACAGTAAAAACTTTTCTACCAAGAAAACCCAACAATAGCTTGTATTACTGCATATAAAATGGCAGGAGAGAAAAATATATAAAACAAACTAAAAAGATATGTACAACCACCTGTTTTTACCTCATTGTGGTCACTCCAGCGGGACTGCCTGAAAAGGCCATCATATGACCTCTCACCCTTGGGGAACACCACAACATTTTATTTTTCAGAAATACTTATTTTCAAGCATACAAATTATTCACACTATATTATCCTGCCAAATTAAGAAAATATACGGTGGCAGCTTGTTGGGATTTTTTTTTTCACTACAGAAAAAGGGTACATTGAAACCTTTAAAGAGTACAGGCAAAACAGTTAAAAATACAGGCTCCAACATAAATACTATAAGTGCCTACACTAAGTGAACATTAATTTCAAATACCATTCTAAATACAGGAAAAAAAGTAGACCATAAATGTGTTTTGAACATAGGAACTTACATGAGTGTGCAATTTCCTATGTATTTTAAGTTCTCTCTATATATTTATATATCATAAATCTCTCCCCAATGCAAATTTTTGTTCAACCTGAAGACTTGTGTATAGTAAAGGCAAAAAACATGAGAGACATTACAGTTCATTACATAGTGATCAAGTCCTGGGTGTCTCCAGGACAGAAAAGAGAAACAACAATAAACAAACAAAATTTAAATAAGGTTCTCCCCTAAAGATATTGATGTTTTACTTTAAAAAAAAATCAACAGCACATTTTACTTATCTGTTTAAATCAAATTTGTAGAATTTTTATTTTTCTATACTGAGCAGTATATTTCTATAGTTTGTAGTATGAAGCAGGATGTTTCTATGGCAGTTCCTGCATTATTACTTCCAAGATCCAAACCGTTTATGTTTAGTTCTCAGAAGGAGACATGGCTGGCAACAGTTTCTAGTTCAACGTTCTTTTCTCTTTTTTTTTTCTTTTTTTTATTTTAATGCAAAGCAATGACACCACACTAATCTGTCAGCATAAGAGCTAGTTTTCCCTTGAGCGTCCGACTGTAAACTGGGAAAATTGAACAGTGCACGTAGGCAGTACCAGATCTGAAATCCGGTACTCATTTTATACTCAACCGACTGTACCTCCGATTAGAGAGACAGATACAGAATCCAAGGCAGAGTGACAAGTGCTATATCATCAACAATGACAGGGAGTGAAGACTAAAAAAAAACATGGCTACCATGCGTACGTCTAGACAAACGAAAAGAAAACTAAATGTGAAAACTTAAAACCGTGTCTGCGAGGGAAAGTTTCCTAATTTTTCCATATTCTTGTCCTTTGATTTAGAATCACATTTTGGATTTCAGTGTGAGTTGTTAAAGAAAATTTGGATTGCTAAACAGTTTCTAATATCTAATACCCTGACGGGAAATAACACTACAGCGACATAGATTTTTGAATTGTAGAGACACCTGGTAAACCCACTCCCCACTCACTACCCTGAACATCATCCACCCTTATGCTCTTACACCCACCCAACCCTCAACCGAAAAAATCTGTCTGGCTTACAACAACTAAATCCCACACTGGGGTCTTCAAGTGGCTGTTGGCGGACACCAAAGAAACATTACTCTGTGTTACTTACAAAAAACACCTGCAAATTGTTTAATTATCAAAGAAAATAAACTCTGGAAAATTAAGAGCTTTATGTTGGTAAAACAACTCATCAGAGTACCCCCTCAGTACGGTACACATGTACCAAAAAACATATTCACCTATACCAAAACTCTACACCAAACTCCTGCCCCTTTAAGCATGTAACATGCCCGTAAACAGAACTGTAATCTTGAAAAAAAAAAAATCTACAGGAGGAAAGCAGATAAATGATTCACCAGAGATACACGTAATCTTTTTTTTTTCTTTTTTTTCTTTTTGTTTTAGCTGGTTCTCTATGCTCCACTAAGTCAAACAAAACACAAGGGTCGTACAGGTGCTTGATGCAAGGACCTGCTTATTTCATATGTGCACAAAATGTTGTGTAATCTTTTATAGCTGAAACTCCGAGCTTATAGCAAAAAGGAGGATTAACTAATGCAGGTAAAATATCCAAGGCACTCGTTGTTGTCATTTCACACCATATTGTTAATTTCATTGCTGTTTGTAAAAGAAATATTTAATGGCGCCAGTGCCTAGCATTTCATAGGCAGCCTAATTCTCTCTATATATATTTATCATAACTAAATGTTGCATGGAAAATCTTTCACAAAGATCAGTTTTTAAGTGTGACCCTGCTTGTCTTGATGTTTTGATTATATGACACTGCCCACTATGTTTGAACTCAAAACTGTACATGATATGTAAAACAGTATGTACTGTATGCAGCATGGGTTTTCATAAGTCATTTTTTTATGTTGAAGAAATCAAAAGTATAAACAGCAACACATGTACAACCAAACCCACCAGCTGAGGACAATTTTCTCTCTAGGTAGCCAAAACACACAGAGCATGCTGTCCAGTTACAAAAAATACAAAACGTGTAAATTATTGCACAATAGAAAGGCTCAAAAAGTTTTAAGTGTGATGCAATAGTATTGCCCCGGTAATGGATCATGCATCTAGCTTCTTCCAGTCGGGATGAAAACAGGGCTGTACTGTGTACTGGTGTCTAACCCTGTTGTCCTTTCCCCTTACTTATTGGCTAGTTAGCCAGGGTTGCTTTTTAGCCAGAGGAGCTGAGAGAGAGCAACCAGCATGCTGCTCTTTGCCTACTCAGTCTTAATGTCATTAGCCAGAGGGCGGTCGCTGTGCCACTTTTTCATGTGTTTCTCCAGAGTGCTGTATACACTGAAAGGCATGTGGCAGATTTCACATTTGTACACGTCCTTGCCCATCTGTCCATGGGTCTTCATGTGACGGGTGAGCTTTGAGCTCTGGGCGCACGCATAGCTGCACAGCTCGCATTTGTAGGGCCGCTCTCCAGTATGACTGCGTCGGTGCACAGTCAAGTTGCTGCAGTTCTTAAACACCTTGCCACAAAATTCACAGGTGTCACTGCGGCGACCATCCTTCGAGCTTGGCCTGCCATTGCCGCTGACACCGTGGGGAGTGCTGGCCCCGCTGCCGGTGCCGCTCCGTACTGATGCGGCACGTTCCCCATCCAGTTCACCGGGTGGAGTAGAGAAGCGCAAGCTGCCGTTTTCTGAAGAGTGCTCAGATGAAGAGGCAAAGGGTGATTGTCTGGAGTCCCCACCTGTGAAGCTGATGAAGGGGTCCTTGAGTTGCCGGGAGGCAGCGTAGCCAGCAAGCCACTGAGAGTAGACGTTCTCCGTGTTTGGGATTGTGGGAGTGGGAGGGTCAAGGTCTTTCTCTACCTTGATGCGCTTGGACAGGGGACTGAGGGAACCAGGACTGACCCCTCCACCCAACAGCTTCCTGGACAGGTTGTCATTAGATAGAGGTCTCAAGCCATTGATAGTAGTAGTGGTTCCATCATCTGCCCGGTCTGACTCCATGGCTGAGTTTTCATCAACAGGCTCCCTGGATAAGCTCCGGCGATGTGGGTGCAGAGCCTCGCTGTTCTGGTGATGGCGAGCCCCTTCAAGCCTCAAGCTAAATCGATAGTCATTCCTTCCCTCTTCTTCTACTCCAGGCTTTCTCTCAATTTCCTCCTCCTCCCCCTCCTCCTCTTCTTCCTCCTCCTCATCTTCCTCTTCTTCTTCCTCTTCCTCATCATCTTCCTCTTCCTCCTCCTCCTCTCCATTTTCAGGCAGAAGGCCATTGTTCTCACTTTTGAACTTTGCCACCACTGACTTGAGTGCATCTGTGGCACTGCCCATCAGCTCACTCGTACCAGGTTCAGGGGAGCTAGCGGTTGAAAGACCATCATCTGACTTGGCATTAAGCAGTGAAGACTTACTCTGACAATGTGTCTTCATGTGACGTTTTAGTTTGCTAGCCTGTGTGCAGGCATGGTTACAGAGGTGACACTTAAATGGCTTTTCCCCTGTGTGGCTACGCCGGTGAACAATAAGGTTGCTCTGGAATTTGAAGGTCTTCCCGCAGAACTCACAAGATTTTGCTTTGAGAGGGGTGGTCGATTGGACTGCACTTGTTACAGGATTAGGTGTGGAACGTGAGCCAGAAGGTGACTGAGAGGTGGAGAGGGGAGGTGTTGCTGAAAATGGAGGCTTAGAACCTGGCTGAAAAGGCTGCAGCAGCCGTTGCATAGGGTTGGGTCTGTTAGGGGAAAGAGGCGGAGAACCTCCTGTGGCATTTCCGGCCAGCTCACGTAGACGTCTAGAAAAGTCCATGGTCTGAGGGGCTTCTAATGGCACAGAGTTCAGCCTCATCACCCGGTCAAAAGCACTGGGATGGTGTGTTGCCAAGGCTAAGTCATCAGGGCTGAGGTGATGGCGTGGTGGTGGGCTGAATAGCGGTGGCGTTCGGGGATAGCGGCCCTCACGAGGCGTGGACGCTGAATCCCGACCAGACCCAGAACCCGGCATTCTCAGGAGGCTGTAAGGACTGCCATCAGCCAAGTGGACAGCATGAAGGGGGGGCTGGGAGGAATTACAGTCACCCCCCATTCCGGGAGCTGCAGCCACACGAGGGGTGAGGGGGCTGCCGGGCTCGCTCTCCAGATAGATGCGGAAGCCATGGGTGTTCTGGGCATGCTGGAGCAGGAACCAGGCACTGGTGAAAGGCTGTTTGCATGTGGTGCAGGTGTAACTGCTGGGCTCATCTTTATCTGACAAAAAGAAACACACAGAGAGAAAATAAATGTAAACTGAGAAATTCAAACTATAAAAAGAACATTAGTCATTTTATTAACACTATATATTATTATAAAAGGAAACATGATGCTTAAATAATGCAAGTAGGGTTTTAAAATAGGTAAAGTAATTATCTAAAACCAAGAGAATATAGACTAATTTGACAACAGCCTATAAAATATCTGCGATCACTTCTGACCAGAACTATTATGATTAGACGAAGGTATTAAATAACATTTAAAAAACTAATTTTGCAATTGCAGTCTATTTAAACAGAGCAAATTATTCTTCTTAGTAAAATTGTTATTGCTCAGTATCACAGCTATAAAATGTGAAAACTGTGTGTGTGTGTGTGAATTTAGATTTAACACTTAACAGAACAAAAGATAAAACACAATTACAAGAGACAGGCGGCAAACACACAAATTACACGGGAAGAAGGCATAGGAATATTTAAAACAATAATTGACTTTCAATAGCACTTGCACACTGACCTGAGATTTGCCTGACAATGCACGCCTAATCTCGTTAAAAACACTCATCTCCCCTCCAAAGCCTTGTTTACAGAATTAGCAGGGCTAAAGTGGGACATGTATCTGATGCTGCATATTAACACTGAATACAAATAAGAGGTCACATGTTAATAAATTGTACCAGCGTTTATCACAAAAAACACACATTCACAGGAAAAAAAGAAGCGAAGAGGAAAATTGGGTATGTGTGTTTGTGTGTGGGTGGGGAGGCTCCTATGAAAATGCATTTCATGCATTACTTTTCTATTTCTGATATTTCATGCTTTATGGATTTATTTAAATCCTCTCAGGTGAATAGAAAAGGAGAAGAAGGAGAAAGAAGAAGTGAGAGATATGCAAAATAAGAAGCATCCGCCACTTGCAAATGTGCTCCCTCTTTCATCTTTTGGGTTTCTTATCATTTCTTCCCTTTTTTCTTCTTTCACTTGAGGGCATTTTTCTGAAGTCATTTGCCAATGCTGAACTCAAACCATGGCCATACTGTGTTTGAAGAGGGAAAACAAGGGAGCGGGAGAGAGGATGATAGGCTATGTGTGCCTGATTGAAACTATGGGTGATCCCTAAGATGGTGGATGGACAGTTTTGCATGTTTTAAGCCTTCTACTGTTGAGACAAAAGGGTGAGAGGGGCCAGAAAAATATAGTGACAGTCTAGAAGAAAGAGGAGGGATGTGGTGGATGAGCAACATAGGGAACGGATTGGTGTTTTTTGGTTTGTTTCTCTATCTTATGTGTCCAGAGTCAATGTGGCCCCCTCCGAACAATCTCACTTAAAGACCAGAACACAGCTAAAATGTGCACCCAATCAAACCTCCACACAAACCTTTTTCTCTTGACTGAAAAGAGTTGGAAGGGGGTATACTGGTAAATTATGGATCATTACAATCTGCAAAAATTACAGTTAATTGCTGCCACCTGCAAGGGGCTTTGACCCACTATGGAATTTTTCCATCATAAAAAAGCCATTTGCCCATACACATTTTTTCTCCCTCTCTCATAAGCACAAATAAAATGTGCCCATTACATTGACTGCTATATGTATGTTTCCTTATTATGTGTGTGTTTTTATGGCTTTAAGTAGAAAGCCCCGTGTCACTTGTAAAACAGTTGCAATAACCTGGCCTCTCCCGTTCACTTTGCTTTGATTCAGTGTACACACTTCCTCATCCCGGTCTTAATGTGCGAGCACAGAGTACATATATATGCATGAGGGGGGAAAATAGATTAATTTTTTTGTTATTGTGAAGGACAAGAAAGAAGGAGGGGCTGGCTAGAATGTGAGATGTCCATGTTTTTAGAGGAAAGTGAGCACTAAAGGATCATGGAAGTGAAGGAAGGAGGCAGGGGGAAAGGAAGGGAGCAAAGGAGAGAAGTGTGGCGTGAAGGAGACATTCCTAATGACAACCCACCATATTTCTGAAGGACACAAGAGCAACAAGACGGCACTTCAAAGCCAGTACTCAATTCATTTTCTTATGCATCAAAACCAGCATGTCTTGTGCTATGCAATCACTAGTCCATCTATAGACATTTGACAAACTGTGTTCATGCCACAAGCAGTGATGATAATTGTTATTCCCATCCGAGCAGTGGACACATTGATGGGCATCAACAAGCCAGACCAACACATGCCCAGATTTACAACAATGGCAGAGGAGATATCTAAATAAGCCCACTATTGTCCTTAATAGCTGTCCTCAAAGGGATGGAAGGACAGCTTTTCAAAAGGATAAAAGACATTCTGACGAGGCGTTTGATGGCCTTGAAGGTTTTTTTTTTTCCTTTTTCTGCTTGTATGGAGAAGCACGGAACTGTGCGAGGGAGGAAGGATGATCTTATAAATGAGTCTGTCCTCTAATAGAATAAAGGAAAGCTCTGCCTCGCTTTCTCAGTCCGTTTCTCTTCTTCTAGTAACTTTAAGTCTGTGATGAGTTAGGGCTGGAGAGCAGAAGAGCAAGAGAGCTGGAGCTAATGCTGAATCTACACGTCCCTTTGAAATAGGATCAGCAGAGAGGAGAAACCACACTGACAACCCCTTAGCTGCCATTTCATGGCAGGGGCTGAAAGAAGAGACTGTGAAGGAAAGAGCAGACAGAAAGAATATAGAAGAAGTGAGAAAGGGCAGGTGGTTTGGGAGCAAAAAGTTAGAAGGATGATAGAGAAAAGAAAAATAGAAAGTAGAAGATACACAGTCAAGGGAATGAAATGGGAGGTTAACAATTCCTTCAAAGCCATCAGTGCATTGCAACACAAAGCAGCGGGAGGCTATTATTGTGATATTAATGGACATTGCACTGATATCAGAGAGAAATGATTTGATCTAGGCCTGCTGCAAGGACAGAATAGAAATTATGATAAGTCAAAGAGAAGATAAGGTAGCCTCGCAGCACACTCACAAAACATCTTAGCCAACAATTTTGACCAAAGTCATACAGAATTCTGAAATTCTAGGCAACTGAGGAACACATTGCTTGTGCATATTCCTCTATCGTTAAAGGCCCATTCCCCATAACTAGTCTTACTTACACAAAGAGTAGCCATACCACCCTGTTCCACCTTATCCCATGAGCCCAAACACTGGCACAACCACAACAAAACCAAGTTACAGACACAAAGACAACCCACTGACCAAGTGCTGGCAAGTTAAAGATGCACTGACACAAAAATGTCAACAGCTTTCTCTTCCTCACCCACCACTCACAGATGTATTGTTTACTACTATTTAGCCACGCAATAAAAAGTTAGCAGACTTAGCATGACCTCCATCTTTATTTTTATTTTTTTTGTCCTTGACCAGTTGCGATAGTGGGCTGAGCCTGTCCTGGTGTGACCACGCAGCTTTCACTGATATTGGTCATTTAGCTAATGGAGGAATGGGCTAACAGGATTAGCTTGCTTGGCTTCCAAAGGAGGAGGAAGCCACAAAGACAGTAGACACGAGGGACACAGTGTGTCACTGCCATTTCTCAAAGTTATCAGTCGCTATGGCTCGAGAGAGCACTCACACACACCTGAAAAGTGATTATGCTAATAGAAGGTCTTTGCCAATATTCATAAGTGTTTATAGGTGTTGGAGTGAGTGCCTCGGGAAGATGGAGGGTTGTCAATACAGTGCCTCTTAAGAGTGCCTCAGCCGTAACTCCTGTTAATGTGATTACCACTCTGTTTATGTCATTAGGGTATTCACAGTCAGGGACTGGACAGGGGTGAAGGGTGAAGCAGGAAAGGAGAGGTTGAGGAAAAAGATGGGGGAGTAACAGAAGCTCACAATAGAGGCCTTCTTGGTGTTCAATGACTTTCAGCTCAGTTAACAACAGAACTGTAATTTTTCATTAGCAGCTTTAGAGATTAAGAGAATGATCTGTCATATGTCTCATACATGTTATCACCTTAAGTTGTTTTCTCTGTCTCTGCTTTTGTTTTTCTTTATGTGTGTGTGTGTGTGTGTGTGTGTCTGAAACCTGATAGAGCAAATGGGCTGGCCTTGACCTTCTTTCTTACTTCCATGTCTCGATCTGTTTGTCTGTGTTTCTCTGCCACAGCCACATACACCCAGCTCTTTGTCCCGGCCAGGCTCGTTATGGTGCGCTAAGCCACTGGCCACAGACAAAAGGCTTGTTTGACAAACACTTGTTCCTGAGACAAAGCCGGATGCAGGAAATACAGTTTACTAAACAGCAAACCAGCCAACACTGACTGGTGTCGGAGTCACACATTATACAGTATGGGGAAGCTGACCACTACTCACTACATAAGGCACAAATGTAGGGAAAGTGAAAAGGAGACACACAATGAGGGGGGGGGGAAAGAATGGAGAGCTAAAACAGAAAGGAACGGGGAAAGACAGAGGTAGACTAGGAGAAGAAAAGCAGCTGGCATGAGCAAGACAGGGGAGGGGGAGCAGATCTCCAGATAAAGATGCATGGTGGTCTTTGAAGGCCTGTGCCAGTATAAAGTAAGCTGCTGGCTGTAGCTTTGTTCCCAATCAGACTTTTACACTTCTTACCTTTCCTTTCTCCTTCTCATGAAAGGTGATAAGAGCAACAGTTGAGCTCGGGAGTTTTTTCTGAGCCACTAAGAAACCACAGATGGCACCCACACAGAGGCCAATGAATGAATGCGCCATACACAGTAGACAAATGTGTGTTCTCGTATAATTTTGTACCTTTTTTTGTAATCAGCACGCACACTCACTGTTAGAATGACTGCATGACTGTTTCCTGTAGTATCCATGCATTCATTTCTGTGTATTTGCATTCAACACACTTGCCAGAATAATTTTAAAATTAGCATCACTCTACGCTGTCTGTTTCCCTGCATAACCTTAGTCCTTTTGATCTTTTCTCGGTTGAACTGTGTTTGAACTGACCATCCATCTACCCGTTCATCCATCTCTCTTTCACTCCATCTATCATTCTCTCCATCCATTCATCCACTCCGACTAAGCGCAGCTGGACAGCTTCGTGTTTGGGTGCGGCTCGGGTCCGGCAGACCTTATAATAGGCAGGGCCAGCCGTGTCTCTGATGCAGATCATTATTTGCTCTCTGCTTACCAGTGACAGTGGGAGGCCGCACACTATTGTTTCTCATCCTAGCTCTAATAGTACAGCGAAAAGACCTCTGGGCTTCTAAGCTTAACCAGTCTAATTAAATGGACCGTCGCTTATGTAAGCATCCGCAGAGATTATTTATTGAGTTGGGATCCGTTTCACAGGATCAAACCACCGTCAACAAAAGCCAATGCTCAGTGGAGAAGGTATTAAATAAAGGACGGGAATCAAAGAAACTGCAAACTGCCAAGTGTCAGTTTAAGCACACATATCCAGGTACATAAGAAGACTTAATCAAGCAGGAGTATTTTTGGACTCGGGCAATATCCCAGATGGGTGAGAAATCTCTGAGCACTTCAGAGGGGAAATGTGAAAAGTGTTCTGTCAAAGAAAAGATATGTCTCAATAAACTGCAGCTTGGGGGAGGATAGCAGAATAAAACAGGCTAACAAAGAGCATAACACAATATATTAGAAGTCAGTGGAATACAAAAGATTATTGTAAATACATGAACATTTTTGGGTTATAAAACCTTCAACATTCAGACGAGTGCATCTCTGTCTTTTCTTACAAGCATCATCTGTGTTTCAAGTGCAATGTCAAGATAGCCTTCGTATAACATGAGGCCAGAGCCTGAGCTTCACTATCTCTGCATAGCTCAGCTTATGACAGGCTGCCGTCCCTGCAGAAAGGATGGAAGGGGACCAGGGAGGTCGACTAGCTGCACATTTCTGCATAAATCTCTAGATAGATAGCATCAGGAAAAGAGAAACAGGGGAAGGAGGCAGGCAAGCAGCAAAGGATGATAAGGCCCCCGGGGCAGGGCATTCAACACTGTCAAAACTGTTTCGTCTCCGGCTATTGGATGAGTGGAGCGCGTTATGAGCCTGCATACCATTTGCCAGAACGCGATACGGCTTCACCGGAGCATACAGGCCCCTGTGTCTGACCTCCCCCCCACTACATGTCTTCACAGACATGTAGGAAGATGGACAAAACATCACAAATGCCACATGGAAGCAACTTTGAAGATCTAATGTATGCATACTGAAGTCACGTTACCAAAGAGCTTACAGAAAAACAGAGCTATTGACTACTCTGAGCAATAAGAAGGCAACATATTACAAGTTTAAAATTTGGAAACACAAAGTGCAGACCTGAAAAACTGTCTTACTTTAAATAAAGCCTGATATTTGTGTCTTTATGTGCTTTTGCTTCATTTGCTTCTGGACTGAGTACATAATGAGCCAGGCTGCAACATCCTTGTATCGTTTATGAAATAGCAATTGTTTAAAGACAGTTAAGCAGTCTCCTATCTACCTATAAAGATATTGAAATCCTTTGTAGCTTAAAGAACAGGATGCTCTCTTGCAATAAACACTCCAAAAAAATCTATGAACATAATGTTGAATTTCATGGTATTTTATCTTTTGTCTCAATTCCTGTAGTACTGGAATAGGGACTAGGTTAAGTGAAATGTGTGGATGTATGAGGCAAGATCTGCATTCACTACCACATACTCCTAGATGGGCTTGCACAAACAGCCAAACATAAATAATAAATTAAAAATCGGGGCAAAACACAAAGCAGATGAAAAATAAACATGAAGGTGGCCTAAGTTTAAGAAGAAGAGAAGTTAAAGAGACTTTCTCTCATCCACAGGCACGGACCTGTAGTCTGTGTATCTCTGGACATCCGAACAGATAAAAACAGCTTCACACACTGTAACACACATACACACAGTATATCTGTGTGGACTGAGTAAACACTTAAGCCTGTCTGAGGTTGAAGTCATTCCCTTTTTGTCCCTGATGCAGCCTGCATGCTCCTTCATTTCTCCTCTTTCCATCACGCTATTTTCTTAACGCGCTCTGATGACAGCACTGAAAGAGGTCAGAGCAGGTCTTTCTTTCGCAATCACACACACACACACTCTAACCCACCCATAGCTTCTCCCTTGCCCCTTTCAATGCATCTATTAGCTTTTACCTTTGGCTTATATCATACACAGATACTGTAACACACACACACAAGCAAATTTTTTTTCTCTAAATCCTTCTTTTCTTAAACCTCAAGGGACTCTTCACTTATAAACACCTGTGTCTCAAAATACTTCTCATTTTCTTCTCACATGTATTTTGTGCCAGGTATATCTCAAAATGTATCCGTTCGGCCAGCGTGTGCAAATTTTTTTGACGCTCTGTTACTTTTACTTGACACAAATGAGAAGAGTAAATTCTTTGCACTAACACTTGTGTAAAAAAAAAAAAAAAATCACCACTGAAGGTGCATTTGTTTGACGGTGTTTGTGGTGGTTTTAGGCTTCAAATGCACTTGGATCAACGGTAATCTATACCAATACTATATTTTCCTTGCCTTGTGCAAGAGTGGACAGCTTTTAGAAAACACAAAGTTTCGCCTAATGTTGACCTGAGTTGTTTGTTCATAAACACGCTCACGGTAGCCCCACAAGCTCTCAGGCATGGGTCATCATTTGGATATCAGTGAACAAGGGCTGTTTTAAACATGCAGTTATTTTTCACCCTGTCCTACCACCTCAGGGTGAGAGGACCAGGGCATGTGAGCTTGGGCCAAGCATAGCAGCTCGTTATGCATAGGAGCCTCAAGGCATTGTGGAGGGACATGGCACTTTAAAACAAGAGGGCCAGTGTGTTGGAGTGTCCCGTGGCCTGGAGCTGTGGAGGCTGAGGGTTTAACACGCGTCCCATCTGGTGTGTGTGACTGTGCACACGGTGGTCGAGTGGTTAAGGAAGCATCAATAGCCAGACTCTTTAGATCAAGGGGTGTCTCGGGGTCAGATCTAGCTCACAAATCCATTTTCCTTATATAAAAGACACAGTGGAAGTTACAGAATTATTTGATCACTATATTCTGTGATTTTTCTTAGTCTTAGCACTTATTTTACCAAGAAGAGCACACTGGAATTGAAGCTTAGGACATGAAGTTCTCTGATCCCATAATAAGGACACAGGCCCTTACAGTGAGACCTCAGTGCCCCAACCAACCACCATCCATTCTTCCAAGCCTCCATTCCCCATTACATTATTAATTCATCAAGGAGAAAACTGTGTTGGGCCATTGCTCTGCCCAGGCGCTTTCCAAATCTTGATTAAAATTGCAAAATGGCCTCCTGTTCAGCCCTAAATTCAGTCCCTTACTACAGAAGCAGGGAGAGACATAAGAGAGCAAAGAAGTGGTCAGAGATCCAAAGTGACCTACATATATTTCTTTTTGGGCTCCTTTTCTAGACCTTTACAACAGGATTGCTCTCACTGTAGTTATTGCAGCTTTATTTGTACATGATAACCATGTTATTACCATGTTATTACCAACCTGTAATATGAATTGTTACGGGGAGTTAATACCAAAAAGTCATATAACATTTGTTGATTTGTTTTTTATTTATTCATTGTTATTTGGACTAATGCCTTAAAATAATTTGCCAAATCAGTGATTTGAAGTTTGATTGAGCTTTATGCTAAATTATATTTTTCTCAGCAACACAACTTGCAAGAGAGAAGACTGTATTGTTAGAGCAGATTTAAGGCATTCAGTTCATGTACATGTAACGTTTACCATCGATAACAGTCTGTAAGATGGATGGGCCATATGTTTGGCAATGGCAGGCCACGCTTCACACAATTCTTCATCTTCGAGTCTCGCCGTACCAGATTCCTGCCTACTAATTGAAGACACGTGGTTTGATCAGCCACTATAGCAAAGAATGGAAGATAATGGGCCAAACGGTACAGAATGGGACTTACAGATCATAACGCCAACACCCATAACCAATATTGCTATTGAAGACAAATTTGGCATTTATATCAGTGATGGCTTTAGTTTGGCTGCACTGCATGTGTTTGTAAAAGCATGTTTAACACAGGTACAAGTTTTTTGTGTTTGTTTTTGTTTTTTCAGCTGTCTTTACAGTTACGTGCACACTCGCACCATCCACCATCACGTGGATCTTTCTGCATATTCTCCCCGGAGGTGTGTCAGATCCTTGCATAGGTCCAAGCTGTAGTGAGTGTGATATTAATTAAGGTAGCCAACCTGTAGGTTCCTTTGTGCCCAGCTGTAAAGCATAAATCAGACTTTTAACGAGGCTAGGGCCGTAAGATCTCAAACCGTGCTGGAATGCTACCTGTACAGCCATGCCAAAAATCTGTCTGGGTCTAGGGCTCCTATAGATTACTATGTTTATAAGGGGGACTATAGCAACCTACCCTGGGGATGGAAAGAGGGAGAGGAAAGCAGAGGAGCAAAAAAGGAGGGTGGCAAAAGGGGGAAAGAACTGCTTCTATGAAGTCATCAGCTTTAAGTAAACATGTCGTGTTGGTGGGCAAGTGTGCAAAACATTAATTAACTGTTTTTACAAAGCCTGTGTAAAACCAAAGGTAACCAAGCTAAAATAATCCAAGGCAGAGTGAGCACATCAGAGAGATGATGGTAGTAACAAGTCCAAATTTCAGCAAGAATAATCACCAAATAAGCAATCGTATTTTGCTTTAAATCTAGTAAAAGATGTTTTAGAAAAATGCCCAAATGAGCTTTTAGTCCTCAAAAAGAGTTGATAAGCAGGACAGGTGAAGAAAGCCTGTGTGCATTTAGTGACAGAAGGATTTATTCACAGACAGCTGCAGAACAGGACACATGCATGTACAGACTGACTAGCTGGCAGCCAGGCAGGTTGGTTGAGTCCACCTCAAAGCCATTATTTCTTTACAGAAAGGACCAATGAGCTGAGACATTCCTCAACAGGCAGTGGCAAGACATATTCAAAAAAACATATAGGAAATATACAAACTTATATACTTGCTGTATGCACACTGCAGAAGCAATGCATTTAACTGTGCTTTCAGGTTATTTTCACATGTATTAGACGGTACAGAAGCACTTCGCAGTGCAATGCTTACAATAGACGTACTTCTTGTAAATGATATATAAATGCATGTGGAAATGCAGAAATTTGGATTAATGGCTGATCAGGGGATAGGTAGAACTGGTTCCTCAGACTGCACTCTGCAGCACCACCTGAGATTTATGGGCCAGATGTTTGTGCCATTGCTTCTCTAACAGACTATAAAACTTCATTTACAGAAGTTACTACTTGAGTAAAGCATCGTCGGCCAGTTAAAAAATTTGCTATGCTGATACAAACGTCAACTTCAAATAAGTCTTCCTTCCACAGCGTCTTTCACATGCTACTTATACAATCACAGATTTTTTTTCTCAATTCTCAGATTTTCGAGATCCACCTTGTCATTTTGAGAAATTATGACAACTCCTATCTGACACAAGGGTCAGCAGACTGGTTGTGTTGCATTCTGAACAATGAACTTTGTTTGCAGAAGGTTAACCTGCATAGCTCCTCATTCCATACATTTCTAGCTGATATAGTGTAGGCCTATAGAAAAGAAAGCCAAGGTGGCTGAGAATGCTTTGCAGATGACCCAAATGCTATCTCATGTACCTTTGACACCGCTGTATAGATATATAAAGACATAAAAAGATATGTTTGCTCATAAAACACATGCCCTTTATTGCTCTCCCCCAGTTTCATCACCTCTACAGTACATGGAGGGGTAGCTGATGAAAAGAGGAATTAAGGGCAATGAGAGAACAAGGATATTATCAGGAGAGGAAGGGGTGTAGTTGAAGGGTGTCAAGAATGGCATAAAAAGCTGCGAAGAAGAGAAGAATGGAAAAACAAAAGAGTGGTGGACAGCTTTACACTGCAGCACCCCATTCTAGATTACATTAGTGGCAGCTGCTTCCTTTGTGTGGTTTTATGGCCTAGTCCCAAGAAAAAGCTGCTAAAATTTCATTTAATCTGCAGCACAAACTCAAGTGTCTGTCAGCCACTCAAACAAGGGTCCTAAAAGCACCATGCTCTCATATAACTCCGGCAAAATAACGCTAATAATATCTCTCTCCGTAGCCATACAGGCAGACATTTTGTGTAACCAAAGAGGGCCTGCGTGTGCTGCCCGTGCATGGGAAACTGGCCCACTCTTTCAGTCCAGGGGCAGGCCTTTAATGGTGGGTGAGGGAGCCAGACAACATCCTCCTTCTCTCCCCCCGCCCCTTTATCTTCACCTCCTGTTCATCCTTCCAAAGTCATTAGCTTATGTTAATCACTTAAACTACCAAGAATGACCCCCCCAATTTCATTTATACTTAGCAGCTTTCATACTCAACAGCAGATGATGACACAGCTGCTACAACCGATTTATTTAGGTAAAATAACTGTACAGACAAGGCTGTATTTTTCATTAATTTAAATGTACTTCTCATCAAACCTCTAAATATAGTGTGTTATATTCTGTGAGAATAAAAAAAATCCTATTTTTTTTATTTTCTTTACAACTTAGCAAAGATACATAATATTTTTTTTGTACCATAGCTGTATTATATAAGAAGAAAGGCTTCTGAATAACTTATGGCAAAAGTTGCCCAATGTCTAAAATAATTAAAATCATGCCTAAAGGAGTTATGACAAATGAAGAAAAATGTCCAAATCCAAAGCCAGCGTTATCTATATTTCAGTTATCTCAATATCCTGTTCAAAAAGATCCAGAAACCAAATATTTTATTAGCTGTGCTGGCCGGACGCGAGGATGGAGCTTTGACGGCAGTGCTAACTGACAGAATGCAGCAGCACAGGCAGCGGTTAGAGGCAGCTTCCTTCCTGAGCTTTGGGATCACAAAGCGACATGTCCACATGTATATCTTGCCATGTGACACCACTGCTGAAGCTTAAGGCAAAAAAAAACAGAGAGAGAGGGAGGGAGGGAGGGAGAGGATGAGGAGGAGTTGCCTCTGAGATAAAAAGATTGCAAGGTTGAAGAGAACTAGGAAGATCAGGGAGAAAGAGGTAACTGAGAGGAAAAAAGAAAATACCAAAGCACCAAGCAGAGACAGAAAAAGAGTGAGTGAGTGAGTGCTCATCTGGTCAAGATCTCCTCTCCATCTGTTTAAATGAGGTGGATCTCAGTCTCACTTGCACATTGCTCATCCACTCAGGTTTGACTTTGGCTTAAGAGACTGACACCACTGTGTGAGGATAATAACAACGAAGTATGGCCTCCACATAGCCACTCGTTTGACTGGACCTTTTCACCTAGAATTACTGTAATGCTTAGGATGTTTTTGTTATTTGTTAAGCTTGATTGAGTTTGAGGAAACTTTCCAAAACAAGCACACGCCCCAGTTTATCCTTCAAGCTCGGGTCCTCTACCAGAGGCCTGGGAGCTTGAGAGTCCTGCGCACTATCTTTGCTGTTCCTACGACTGCGCTCTTCTGGACAGAGATCTCGGATATATCAACAAAATTTGCACAGTACAGTTGCAATTCTCTTCTCATCTTAGTTTCTGCAAGAAAGCTGCAAAATATATTTCCCAAAATATCAAACTATTTCTTTAAGCCCATGCTTCCTCTACTGAGACTGGTCAGTTAATCAAAGTGACATTAAGCAGGAAGTTGTGCGCTCAAGACTGATTGCTGAATTTAACATTATTTGCTTGGCCAAGGCTACAAAAGCACTTTGAAACCACTGACAGCAATTTAATTCATATGCTGGCTCAAAAAATATGTTAATGGCCATTCAGCCTTACCTTTTCAATTTAAAGCAGTATTTACAGAAACCAAGTAAAATGAGAGAGAAAGAGAAAAGAAAGCTACACCAACACAAATGAGTGTTAATGAAGACATAGTAAAGCTGTAGGGGGGGAGGCGGAAGAGATCGGCGAGGGCAAATTAACCTTTTTAATTGGAGAGTGGTAGCCCTCTTTGGACCCTGCAGTTGGATCCAGAGTGCTGACAGATGATGAGAGGGAAATGGCAGGCCTATTACAGGCAATCTGGCCCTGCAACTTGGCAGACCAATGCAGTACCAGAGCCTGGGGAGAACAGGGCATGTCCAGCACAGAAAGCACTGCCAGACCGTTCACCAGCAGAGAAGGGCTTGCCTCAATAAAGGTATAAATAGGGAATGGTTATCTTGGCACTTTGAGCTGTGGGGCAAAAGGTTGTCATAAGGGAATCTAGTTTCTTGTCTGATAACAAAATACTACCTGGTCAAGAAAACGGAGAAGGGCTTTGCTTTAATGAAAGAGGGAGAGAACCAGTTTGACAGGTCTGAGAGAAGAGAAGGGCCTGAGTCGGAGGCGTGTGTGTGTGTTTGTGTGTGTGTGTGTGTGTGTGTGTGGTGGAGGAGGTAAAAAAATGCACACTGAAAAATTCACACAACATTTGTGTTCGCCTGACTTTGTACTCGTGCACACGCATTTTCAAACCCACTACTTCTGTCCTGTGTTCACATAGGAGCCAGATGCAAGAGAAAAACATCAGAGAGGATAACTTCCTGACTGTCTGTGTGTCTGGATGCGAGAGGCATGTTTATGTCTGGGGATACAAGGAAAACAAACATCAAGGTCAGAGAAGCTGGAGTCTGTCCAAGCAATAGATAGCCCCTTCTTAACAGGGCTGAAGGCTTGCTTTAACATACACCCCCAGGGGGACACCAGGATTTAGACAGAACCCTTAGGCAGGATTTCATATTGAATATCTGGACTCTTATACCATTAGAGTTATTTGCCAAGTTGAATACTTTTTACTTGACATATGAGAGACACTTGTAGGTTAATAGCTTGATGTCATAGTAAAGGGTAGTGATCCAAATCTCATTTGAATTAAGAACTTTTTTGCATATTCATAGAATGCATCAACATTTCATGGTATGTTCTCTACGCAAAATGCTAACCTCCTGACTCATTGTCTTGCTGCCCAGCAGACAGTTGAAGTAAACATAATCCTGACGCCTAGTCTTTAAGGCTGACCCCATTAGAGAGGTACCCATTGACATCTCTAGGTCATCACTGTTAAAAATGACCAATCTTTGTCTCTCTTCCTCCATCCCATCTTTTTGTCCCATTTTGTCCATCCCTGAGTCCACACATTATCCGTTTTTGTTTTCTTGTCCATCTATCTTGAATTATGTATTCCAATGCATTTAAAACAAGACGCAACGCGGCACATCATGCACACCCATCCAAAGGATGCATTAAAACCTCACAGTCTTTACACGTCTTTATGTATGCTTACTCAAGTTATGTCCATCTCTCAGCATCTGCTTGAATCTCATCCACACAAACACTCGCAAATTTCTCCATCACTCTGTCTTTCTGGATGTCTGTGTCCACACACACACACATACAAATACCAGACACATGGCCGAAGAGAGCAGGCTACCATCTGGGAGTAGTGGCCGGCTTTGTCTGAGGGGGTGAAAGCGCCAACAAGACTCCCCTTTAACACACACACACACACACACATAAACCATACACACAACCCTTGCAGCAGCCCCCATCACCCTCCCCATCCAACTGCTCTAAGTGTGAGAGCTCTTCTCATACAATCTGCACATATACATATGCAAATTTGCAGGGGGCATTATAAAAACAGCCATCATCTCTCTCTCTCACACACACACACACATATAAAAGCAAGATATTTTTTTGGCCTCCGCACCAAAGTAGCCAGACAAGATTTTTGGAAAAGAAAACATGTTTCTAAGAAATAGAGCAATAGCTTGAAGGCTGGAAGTAAAGGGGGAAGATAAAAAGAAGAACCTTCTTTATAAATAACAAACTAATGTGGGCATGTGTGAAATACATGCAAATAGGATTGCACACATTTACATGTAGACAATTAAGTGCATACACTCACAGTCATGCAAATATATATTATCCACATTTTTCCTGCAGCATGCATGTGATGGGTACGTATAATCACATCTATTGTCCTTATATTAAAACATCACACTTGTCTATTTTTGGATTCTCCCCTGGTTCCAGAGTACAAATCTGAACTTGTTTGTAAAATCATTGCATTAATATTCATAAACTGTTTCTAAACTTGGAAAAAAAATCAAAGAGATTACTGCAATTAAGATGTTTGAGACAAGATAAGAAAAGCTGCACTTGAACTTTAAAGATTTTCTCTGGTGTCCATTTGTCATAATCAAATAACAAAAGGCCCTGAGCGAGAACATAAGAAGAGAAGAAGAAGAGAGGGAAAAGTCAGGCATCAGGTAAAAAAAAAAGAAAAGAAAAAAGAGTGGCAGACACCTGCAAGGCTAGCTGAAAAGGTGACACCTAATCCACTCCTTTTCTTAAACATCCCCATGTCTTCACAACCAACCTTTCACACAAGTATCACACCTTTTAAAAAAGTCAGTTTTCTCACCTTAGCATTACGCACTTCTGCTTGAGTCATAACCCCACTTTTCACTTAAAATTATGAGTATGTGCGCGGTCAAAAATGTAAACATCTTGTCAATCACAGAAGCAATTTTATTAAAATCATAAATATTCTAAAGAGGGAGGCTCTTTTTTTTAAAACCTGCAATCATAAAGTGACAAAAATGTGGCATCCGAGAATTCCTTAGATGTTCGCGATGTGACAGAGCCTTCTGATCTGCCATGCTGAGGGAAGGTTTGTGTGTGAGCTGAGAACATTTGAAGTAGAATCGCGAACAGCTTGCTCTCAAAACTCGAGGGACACATCCGAGTCATAATTAGGAGAGAAGTTGCGTCCACATTTTTTACAGCTCACACAGACAAACACGTTCACCAACGCCGACACATACAGTATGCTATATGAAATATGGCTGCAACTGACACAGGCGGTTTTTCGCCCACACAGCACAAAAGTCCATTATGTGCATTTTCCACATCAAATTCTTTCCCCCAATCTCGTGTTTGCCGTAATGTTTTCAGTACACAATAGCAGCAGTGGTGTTAAGCTAATGTTGCCCCATCAAGAGGAGAGCACCAACAACAACCAAACACTTTTCTCTCCTCTTCCCACCCTGTTTGCGACCGGATCCATTCGTCTGTCGCTTTGTTCCCACGCTCCCCCGCTTCTTTTTTCTCTCCTCTGCATTGTCCTGTGCCCTCAGGTTAGAGGTTCTCTCTGTTCCTTCCACTAAAGCCTGGAAAACAGAGGAGGAGGACGAGGATAGAGAGAGAAGAGGAGGGCTGAGCAACAAGGCCCGTCCGTCTGCCTCCTTCGGCCTGGCTGACTAACCGGTCTGAACTGGTTCTGACATAGGTGAACCAGAGACGTGTCCTGTTTCGCCTCTGGACAAAAAAGAACCATGGTGGCATTCCATCCACAGTGAGCAGGTACCAGGAAAGTGTACATCTGTCTATGTTTGTGCGTGTGTGAATATATGTGCATGTGTGCTTGTCTCCCAAGACCTTTGAGGCCTGGACCATTGCCAAGTTCATCTGTTAATGGACAGCTACTAGGAAAGCTCCCCCCACCCCTCCTCCCTCCTCTCTGTCTCTCCAGCAGCCGTGCCTGCTCACGACCCCCCCCTTAACCTCCCCAACCCCCATGCAGGCCTGCTCAGATACTGGCCAGCCCGCAATCTCCCCTCTTGCTTCGCTCCCTTTCTTCGTTCCCCTGAAAGCTATATCATTCTCTTTCTCCCTCTCCTCCTCACTGCCCCCCAATACTATGTGTGTCTCCTATTCAAGATAAACAGAGTGCTTCAAGTTCAGGGGACACCCTGGGACCCTTTAACAAAGCCATCTATCATGCTGTCTGCCCAAGCCTCCTTTGGACATACTGGGCCTGCTCCTGCTGATGCTGTTATGTCTCTCTCTCACATGTGAATGAGACTATGAACATCCGTACGCTGGATATAAACCATCCAGGCAGCCTGTTAACTCTAACTAGGAACTTGCTCTAGCTGATCCAGATCTTGATCACTTCTGTAATGTGTTTCTGGCCCCTCCACAACCACGGCAAAGACAAACTGACAGCTTGCTCACCCATCCATCCAAAATGAGACAAACGCCCAATAAAAGGCATGCCACAGAGCGCACACATGTAAGCCACTTTCTCAACACACCTTGGAGACAGACATTGCTGACCTCTCTCTGATTCCCCTCAAGTCAAACTGTGGGACGATTAACCAAACTGTCAACAGCTTAATAGTCTGGGAATAAGCGACTGACAGTAGGCCTCGAAGCTCTGTGTAAACACTATGGAGATTATGAATGGTACATGAGAGGGAGAAAAAGAGAGCGAGGAGAGAGAGAAGAAGAATCATAACTGAATGAAAGTATCCCTCTTCACGCAAGCAATATTTTATGGATCAAAATATCTGGGTGGTCTGTCATACAGAAAAATGCAGTGACATGACTTTTCCATTTGTAATTATATTCTCTGCTTTTTTTGCTATATATACAGTTACAAGCAACAATTGTGAAACTGTAGCAGCAAGGAGCGAAATAAGAAAATAAGGTTATAATTACTTTAATTTGATTTTTTTTGTTGTTGCTTCATGGCCAGTAAACCACCTCTACAAGCTCTAAATTAGATATTTGGATTAGAGTTTAGCTCCTGCAGTGCTAATGAGGACTGTGTTAGGAATATTTTCAAGTTAAGATGCATTATTTTATTTTATTTTATTATTTTTTTTAAGTTGCTGTGACCGGAGCTGGGCAATCAACACAGTTGAGATATTCAAATCATGGTCACAGAAACACTTCTGCATTTTATTTCTGTCTTCCTGCCTCGTTTACTCCCTCTCTTGCACCTCTTTCTGTTTGTTCTCATTTATTTTTCCAACAAACAGTCACAGCAGCGGCCCCAAAAGCCCAGCAGCTGCTGTCCTCTTCAGCCTTCTAGAGAGGTGGACTGGCCTGCAGGTTTTAGAGTGCTAAATTATCCATTAGATGTTATCAAGTTGTAGCAGGCTGATGCCATTCTGCTAGGAACCATCAATCTTTCATGAGTCCCAGACACAACGTGCATTGGGATGCACTATCAGAATCTCTCCACTCCCAACACAGCACCCCTCCCTATCCAGCTGCACACAAACTTGGGTACATACACATAGTAAAGTTGACATCCACACACACAGTCAACAAATACACATGCTGACATAAATGCAGTCAGGTACACACTCTTGCACTCAAGCTCTGCAGAAACAAGCAGGATGGAGCTTGCTTAGGGAACATCCAATTCTACAGCTTTTACATTTCTTTTTCTTTCTTTTTTTTTGCCCCCTTCTAGCTCACCCCACTTTCCCCCCGAAACAACATTTTGAGCCAAGCCTCAAAATTTACGCCGCCTAAACTGTGTTTCACCACCCTTCGCACTAGGTTCCCTTGCACTCTCTTCTTTTATTTTCTCATCTCTCTCTCCCCCTCCCTCCGATTCTTGCTGTGGCCTGGCAGGCAGGCAGGGCAGACATGTTCAGAATGTGCTCCGGTAATGGGCTAATCAAAAATGCAAAACAATTGGCAATTACCGTGCAGGGCCCTAATGGTCATTAGAATTTACAACAAGGTAATGAACTGAGAGTCAGCTCAGTCCATGCATATTCATAAAGCAATCAGGCCTTTGAAGATTAAAGAAGCGCTTCAAATTTAAATGAGGGCGCCAGCATGTTATCAGTGAGATTCAGCCTGCAAAAGTAAAGGGTGCCTGGGACAGGAGTGTGCATTTATGAGTATGCGTACATGCGTGTGTCTGTGTGGAATGATGGCTGGGGGTCAGTTGTGGAAGTATGTGTGTGCATGCATGCATCCGTGCATAAGTGATCACCTTGTGTGCATCACTCTCATTTGTGTGCAAGCTTGTGCTCGTATGCTTGTGTGCAAAGCAAACTGCAGTATGCCGATACCACCTTACAGCCTAAATTTAATCTAATGACTAAATCAAGATACTCTCAAAAGTAAATGAATTAACTCTCTTCTGAATGTTTAAAAGATCTGGGATTTGAATCTAAGATGAAATGTATGGTTAATTTGAGCTATTAGGAGGCAATGCATTTCTGAGCACCCACCAAGGAATATACCAAGAATAAAGGTTGGGAATTTTCACGAGTGCAGCATCAGATAGAAGGGCCCTGTGTCCTGTAACTTTGTGGTTGAGATAAGGTGGGCAAGACTGAGCTGTCCGCAACCATCCAACCAAGTTCAAATGTACAAATAGATACACACACACCAACAGAGTCACAGTTCTGACAAGTCAGTACTGTCACTGAGACCTGTAGTGAACCAGACTGTGGAGGAAGAAACTAGATAGTGACCAGGATCAGACTAACACAATGTCCTTGTCACTGTGGCTCTCCCATGGCCTCAGTATTATCACCTTCAGTTCGAGAAAGACAAAGCAACCATCCAACAGCACTACACCCTTAAATGCTACAGTCACAAAAGGAATATCAGAGGTTGAGATGACTTTCTGAATAGAGATAGAAGCTGTGATAGTGTGTTAGTCTTAGAGATACAAAGTATCCAAATCTGGTTCAGTTTCAGTGACCTAAATAAAGACTTACAGGATTATGACAAAATGGGTATTTTTTAAGGAAAACATCAAAGGGAAAATTACTTTGTCAAATCTGCTCCCATTCTCACCTCAAACTAACCTGCCTACTTCCTAAAATACTACTTCTCTCCTCTCTGCTCTCATCTGCCACTTCCTGAGCAACAGCTGTATCAAAGACACTTTTTCTTCTCTGTTTCTGTTCCGTCTAAAAATAAAGTCATTAACCTGCAGGTGGTGAAGCCAGCGGCTGGCATGACAGGCCCTGATGCTGTCAGATGCCCTCTGACCCCGTGATGTGACTGCCTGCCACAGTATTGACAGGACAGCAGCAAGACATGCTTATTTCTGAGGATACTTTCTCATCCAGCACGACGTGGCTGTAGACAAACAAGAATGTTTCTGTTGTATAGCTTTGTTTGACAGTGGGTAAAGGGGATGGATGGAGGCAGTGTATGTGTGAGTGTTTATGTCTGCCTCACTCTGCAGCCAAATCTGTGAGAGTGAGAATGAGCTCTAGAGTGGATGTTGGAAGGCTTTAAGAGGTGCAGACACACTAATGTAGCCAAAACTTTCAGTTTCCAGTCCCCCAAGACAAACTACTGGAGCGATGTGTGGAGAGAGGCTGTGAGCAAGGGAGGGAGAGAAAGAGATAGGGACAGAGAGGAAAGGCTAAGCGGAAGAGAGTGGGAGGGACAGAGGGGAGGGGGCTAAAATAAGGATCATATGTTTCTGACAGATCTCATCAACTCACAACACATCATGGGGCCTCTGCCGTAACACATTTATTACAGACAAAACACAGGTTCACAGGAGGGGGTTTACACTGTATGTGTGCACTGTAGCATATGTGTGCATCTTTAAAGGAGGCGTGTGCATTGTTGTGTTCATAGAACAGGTGTGTGTGCATCTGTGGGTGCGTGCATGCATTTGTGGGAGCCTAGTTTTGAGTGTTCACATGCATGTTTGTGTGTGTGTGTGTGTGTGTGTGTAGGTCGGTGTGTGCGTGTGTGCATATTTCAGCTAGCCTCCACCTGAATGGCCCGAGGCTGTGATGCCGGGGTTGTTAGAAGACAAACAGAGGCACAGGAAGTCCAAGCCAGGAGCCCCTGAGGACAGCACGCACAATCTACTGCATACCTGCTCTTAACTTCACACACTCCCACTGTCAGTCATAGCCACCACCTCACCATACGTTTTGCCTCCTAAACCCACAAAACAGACACACCTCCTCTAACTCCCTCTTAGACACACACATTTAGGCCCAGCCTGTCCCTCAGGCCCACTGCTGTGTGCCAAGTCTGGCCTGGCATAGTCCTCAGAGGGGTGTCCTCAGGCAAGGCTTGCCAAGTCAAAGACTCTTTCATGTTCAGCCTGCACGCCCAGGGTAGTAAAGCTACAAACAGCAAGACACACACACACACACACACTTTTACACACACACGGAAACCTATAAACATTTTAAGTGGTCAAAACCACACTTATACACACATAAATGTACACATTTACACGTACATTAGTTTCACAGCATCCGCACTCAAGATGTAAACACTCAGTAGACTTGAATACAGCCAGAACCACTAACATTTAATCCAACAACAAAGGCTGACGAATTTCCACTGACAACATTTGTGGGTGTTTAGAGCTTGGCTTCAGCATACAAAAATGTCCTCCATGAAAAATTCATCCTAAAAACCACTCCTGTTCACCTTCATTAAAACTTAGTGAAGCCCACTGCCAAAAATAGGACTGATTTTATCACAGCCCAAAGCGACTGTAGGATCAAATTAGAGTCACTTTTTACAGACAATGGAGTCCTTATGTTAAAATATTAGCTGGTGTCCAATCATTGCAGCAGCACGCATCTGTGCCTTTTCAGTATCAATTAAAGTGATCACCCAAACAAAAGCACCGGATATAAACTTGCACAGTGACCCATATGTCTGCTGACGCATATGCACACTGGACACAGGAAAAGATATCGCTACCAAGGAGCCTCTCACCCCCCCACCCCACCACCACCACTAATGCACAATCTCCACGCACTGCCCAGCCCCCCAGTTCTGCATGACAGGCACCCAGTGTGTGTGTATATGTATTTGCTTGGTGAAGGAGGGGATATTGGAGAAAGGTGGCACAATGCCAATATGGAGCCTGCTAAATACCTTTGTCTCCACAACACACGGGGAGAAACAGGACAGGCAAGCTGCTGCAAGAAAATGCTCCACAGCCACAGAGGTGTTGCAAGAAATGCTTCTCTGTTTGTTTGAATGTTTTCTTCCTCATAGAGAAAAAAGGGTGAAAGGTGGCTGCCATAATTGACTCAGTATCGATTCAGAGTCCAGGTTACAATGGAGGCAGGGCGCTGGAAAGAAGCTGAAGTGTGAGATGGTGGTCGATTTCCACGGTTGCAGTGGCCTCATTAACACACGTGGCTACACTGGTGAGAATTCAAAAGGGTGCTAATGCTGGGATGGATAAATACAGGGCAGAACAATGTAGTAATAATACCTCAAAAAATGTGGTACAAAATTCATGCAATCTAGTCAAGACAAAGAACTTGGAAAAAATATTATTTCTTGTAAATAGGTCAAGAAGAAGACAATATGCACTGTGGTTGTGTATCTAATTTATAAAGACTAGACTAATTTATTTATTGTGCTAATAACAATTGCATTTAGCCCATGGAATAATTAATGTAAATAAAAAACTTTGAATCCACTTTACTGGTTTGTCTCTTTAATAGCAATTTTATGCTGGGAAATAAAAGCAGGTTTATACGCTGCAATCACATTTGCTTGAGAAGCCATCATCTGCTCTTTTTCTGGGACAACCATAGTCTGTAGACAAGCTACGATGTCTCTATGCATATCTTTAATTGTTTATCATGCAAATGACAGTACGCAGGCTGCTCTGCCCTCGTCTAACAGCTCAAAGCCCCAGACTGCAGACCCAAACCCCAGCTGCAGTCATGAGACTCCCAGACGGCCTCAGCTGTCCTGTAGACATAGACTGAGGGGCACAGCTTCATCCCGAGCTATCGGTCTATTACGTACTGCCCCTCATTCCTCAGCCCTCACCCTTCTCATATCCCCCCACCTACAAGTTCAACCATTCTGGGTGTCAGCTCCCTTTAGTTAAGCAGCAACTTTCCTTAACCTAGCCAGAGCCGCTGCCTTCGCAAACTGCTGTCCATATGGAAATCCGTCCGTGTCAAGTGATATTTCAGGAGTGGGGTGGAGATTGGAAGGGTCACTTTCATTTGAATGATGCAGGAGAGCAAGATGCAGGGAAATCTTTAAGGGTGTAATTTATAATACACTCGCCTGGATTGGACTGGGCTTGAGGCATGTGTAGGAACAGTATATATTGAGATGCCTCAGCTCAGTGTCAGCCTCTAACTGAGCAGGGTAAGAGAACATGGCAGCTAGCATATGGAGTATGGGGTGGCGCGCTGGCACTGCCAGTCTGGATCCATCAATCTTGGACAAAAAAAAATCAGTGGGACGAGGCCGTCTTATATGCAGTGCATGTATAACAGATATGATGTCCTGCACAGACTCTGCAGCACAGACTGTTAATTTTGACCTCAGATTTTATAACATGCTGATAACAAAATCAGGTGAGGTGTCACAACAGGATGCAATCTTGCACCACATACAGTCAATTTAACCTATTCATTATTAACCCAAGGAAATCCTGACTGTTACACAATGTCCAAAGAAATGAGACCTATAAATAAAGCTCTTCGCGCAGTGTTAGTGACCTCATGATATCATGTGAACTCCATTGCACGATGATCCAAGTGAGCAAGGAAAGGCGTGTTCGAACAGCTGACAAGGCCAAGAGGTATGTCAGAAGAATGTGTGTTTTTTGAGCATGTGTGTCCATCCCAGTGTGTGAGAAAGATTTTCAACAAACCGCACACTAATGAACAGTGGTTATTCTGTACGGCAGAGGGCTAAAACACTGACAACAAATAACAGTAGCCCTTTACAATGCCATCTGCAAAGCCGAAGCGCTGACTAATACAGCACAGTAGTGCTCATTATTGAAAACTACCCTCTATGCATTCAGCCTGAATTGGCTTCAAATTCAATCACAACTGCCCAGGCAATCAGCGCAGCCTGGCACATGCTATCAGATCTGTTAAAGGAAATGAATAAACATCAAAATGGGCTGGTCAAAATCAAACTCCACTCTATAAAACCAGTCATAAGGGACCCATGCTTGTTTGCACAGCAACTCATGTTTTCACAACAGCCTCATTTAGCCCCAGTGGACAACCAACAAACCAACTAGCTGCCTTAAGAAGTCCTTAATTACTCAAATCAAGAAAAACACTGACAATTAGTGGCTGTAGTGTTCCTCAAATAAACAGTTCTTCCTTGACAGATCAGCGTAATTACATTCTTTTCTATCTCTTTAATTTTAGAATCACAGTGAGCTTCAGCAGGCGCATATTTGAGGGTACAAGAGATATGGCAGTGTAATAAGCCAGGCAGGGATAGAGATACATCTCTCGCGACCACATGAGAGAGAATGTGAAGTCCAAAGGATCTGAGCACATCTGTGATGCAGCAACAAACCAAAAGAAACTGATCTCTTCTTTCTCTCTCTTTTTATAATCTGTTTCTTTGTCTGTCTCCGTGAGTCTTTTTCGGTGCCTTTTATCAATATCCTTATTAATCTTCATGTGTATTCATGACTCTACTGAGGGAAATTCACAACTCCTAAATGTAGCAGCAGACATTTCGCCGTCAGGTTACGCTGATTGGACACATCCTCACTACTAGAAGGGAAATTTCAGCGAGTATTTGTTGTCTTCTGTGATAAACTGTCTAAGAACCTTAAAAGTGTGACCCACTCCACACAATCTAGAGCTTCAAGACTCAATTCACACTTGAATGCAAATTTCTCCTGCTCATCTGTTTACTCTTGCATGGCAGCCATGTTAAACTTCCAGTGTGTTTACCTGTTATATTCTCCTGCTTAGGGATTATTCCTTGCAAGGGTGCAGATAAACAATCCTCATCCTGCGGTGACACCTGAACAGCCACCTCGACAGGTTGACGCACCCTCCTTTGGTGCTGATGTTGGGTCCGCGAGTGTGACGAGGATGTGGAAAGAGGAGAGGCGAGTGGGGAGGATGGTGGCCTGTCCAGAGGTTTGTCCACACAGAGGCTACCGTGGCACTGCCTCCGTTTGTGTTCAATGAAAAGCAGGATGTCAGCTAAGGGGAAGCGAGAGTGGCACTGGCCGCAGGTCAGCAGGTCCTGGTCCCCTTTTAGGGGCTCGCCCTGAGCCACTCCCAGACTGGGGGAGTCCTGAGAGTCTTCTTCTGGTAAAACACCTGAGAGCGGCTCAGCTGGTTAAGGAAAAGAAGAAAGAGAGTTGTGACATGTAGTGAAGCGAGAATTGATATTTTTCTGAGTTTTCAGTCATTTGAAATCGGTTCTTACACTGTTATTATATTTTCTTGTAAAGGAATAAGGCTGAGGAGTATATGTGCAGATGGGATTTTTAGGAAAGAAAGAAGGCAGAAAGGAAGAAAGAGCACACAGACTGCTTCGATAAGGACTGACATGTTCAGCTCGCAGGCAGCAGTCAAACGATTAAGTTGCTTGACCCTCTTTATTGTGCTGCCAATCTCTCTTTTTTAATGAACCTAACACCTCTGAGAATCAAAAAATAGATTCTAATTTGAGTTCAAGATGATTGGACCCCATTTCGTTAAAAGTGCTGGGATCTCGTGAACCAAGGTTAGACATTGAGGGGTTGGATGTGGAGTAGGTCCCTGAAGTAGAGCGAGAGAAAGAGAGAGAGAGAGTGAGCAGAGAGAGCATTTTAAAAGAAGTCATCTAGCCACATGGTAAACGACACTTGGTGCCCGACTGGGATGTTGAGATAAGATGTGATGAATTCTTGCCGCCGGTTCAAGCTTTAATTCTATATCGGGTCAGATGAGAAGGTGGTGAGGGACTATGCAAGATAGGCCCTGTTACTTGTATGTTGAGCTGCATTAAAGATGAGGGAATTCACCCCTATTTTACTTATCTTAACCAGCTTATGCCGTGGACACAGACAAGGTGTATGAGGTTGGTTTAGGTGGAAAGATTTTCTTCAAACCAAATAATCTCATTCTGATGTCAAGCAAGAGTGATGTAAATAACTTTGAAAGCTAAAATATAATGTTTTTTTTCTGATATCACACTGTGCTAGAATTTAAAGTAGTTTAGGCCAAGGTTTCCCACTGGGTTACAGCAGCAGGTCTCTTCCACTATCAGAAAAATCATTAGGTCTTTTTTACTGTTTTAGAGTATTATGATTCCCTGTAATACCAGCAGATCATTCATTGCATTCTACAGTCCCTCGCTGAAAACACCAAAGGGATTATTTTCATTTTAAAATAAATGCAAAAATTAAAAGGAAGTGCCTATTTAAATTTCTAATGGTGCCTTTTTGCAACACGAAAGCTGACAATTAGCACTAGTACAGAATTTTGCAGTGTTTTCATGCAGTCTTATTTATTTTGCAATAATAAAAAAAAAACATAATTAATATTCCAAAGTAAATTAAACTGATTTGGGTCATAACCAATAACAGAATTATACTGGTTAAAAGCAAAATCTCCATGTCATTAAACAAAAGCATATTTGTATTCTTTGATAATTTTTTCTTCATAATTTAAGGTCTTTAACTGTTTCTTTGTAAACACTTTATTTCTGGATCCTCTTTGAATGTGAGGAATATTTTGCCTTTAGTGTTCTCCCCTAGAGAAAATATAAATACATTCAAGGGAACATGAAATATGTAATAACCTACTGCTGCTGAACCGATCCTGTGCATGAGCTTGGTCAAGCAGGACAGGATAAAGTGGATCAAGTTCAAGTTCACGAGTGGCCTGTAGGACTACAATCAAATTGCGCCCCCCACTGGCAACCCATCTGACAGCTTTCCGACAAATGATAGAATAAATGTTGCTAGAGCATAATTTGTTTCAGCGGCAGTAAGAACAGCATGCAGAAATATATACAAGAATAAAGACAAAAGAAACGCACAGCTTCTTAATTTCCACCCTTAACTTACACTTAAGCAGCCTACCTAGTCTGGAGACGTCTCCGCATTTACTGACGCGCGAAGAGTGCATTGATAAAGCATTATACTGATAAAGCTCTTAACCGACGAATGGAGCGAAATAATTCTTCCTCAAACAACAATTGGTCTCAACAGTGCGAAGAATGTGACATTCAATCAAAATCAATGCCCTGCAGTTTTACCATACACGCGCGTAAAACGACGGTCCTTCTTTTCTCTTCCTTCATCTCAAAACAGTATCGCGCACGGAGATTTCTGCGTATTTATGCAACATATACATGTTAATGACACCACCACATACAAATGGATTGGTTACGCCGTGTTTAAACGCCAGTGGTGAGAAATTTGTTGCAAAGAAACTGCATTCCTTGTAGGTAACGCACACGAGGTCTCTGCGCTTCGGACAAGTGTGTGTGTGTGTGTGTGTGTGTGTGTGTGTGTAAACACCACTTCCCTGTGTCCAAACCAACTCGGACCTTTGTAAATGCATTTTTACAGTTAAAAAGGACCTGCACTGTAGTAGTGCTATAGCTTCAAAAGGTGCCCATGGAAACTTAAGTGAATGGCAGCAGTTGTAAGCCTGTGCCGCCTTCATATAGGCAAAGGTCTCTGGCCATAAAGCTCATGCATGCCCTTTAATGGCGAAAGAAACCTTGAAGGCTGTGTTATACAACGCGTTAACCAACACAAGTTGAGCTTCCCTGTCACGCTGCTCCAAAACTTCCTATAGGAGACCTCGTGATGATTATAAAGATAACATGTAGTCTTGGATATGTTTGCGATTTGTCATTTTAGTCAGGACAGCGGTGGGTCCGTGCGTGGACCTATCCTAAGTATTAAAAGAAAGTTGCCGTGTACAGAAAAAGATGGGTCACCGAGAGGAAAAACCTATGAAATTAAGTCGAAATGCAATGTATCTCCACTTACGCGAAAACTCCCGTTTGCTCAAGTGCTGGGGTTTGCCCTGCTTGCGGCGAGACATGTTGGTTTAGTGACGGATTTTCAGCTGAGTTCACATTGGGAAATCCTTTCCTACAAGGTAAACTCCAAATGAAATATCTTCATTGATGCGTCTGACAGCCAACAAGGAAAAAAGCAATGAGCTGCTGATCATACAGAGGGTGAGGCGTAGTGCGGTGCGGGCTGTGCGGAGCTCTTCATGACTTTTTTGCAAAGAGAGAGTGATGGGGGTATAGTGAAGCCCCCTGCGCTGCAAGTTCAAGTGCGGACGTGACGTTCTGCGAACTTGAACGTCAGGCGCTGGACGAACTGAGACATACAAAACATGGGCAGGGCGAAGGCGGCCGGTGGGAGGGGGACAAGCCATAATAAAAGCCAATGGACACTCATTATGGACTACCTATGGAAGAGAAGAGAAAAAAAAGGGAGACCCCGAAGACACCAATGGACGAAGGGGATCAAGGGGGCTGGGCTAAGAGGGAGAGAGAGGGAGAGAAAGAGAGACACTGTTTTACAAGGAGAGCAGTAAAAAGCGCGTGAACCAAAGAGCGTATGTAACAAGGATGTAGTGGTGGATAAACCCAGCTCTTGCACTCGTGTTTATTAGTTGTTGTTGTTTTTTTCAAGCCACTATGAATATGCAGTCTTTATGCAAATTTACAGTGCAGACTGGAAATGTCATTATTACCTTGTTACAGGATGACTGAATAAAGTCTTTTTATTTTAGTCGGCCTTCTTAAGCTAAACTAATTTAAATGTTATTCTCCGACAGGATGAACTAAACTCTGTTTTTTGTTGTTGCTGCTGAATTTGTTTAATTTGTTTTCTTTCTTGAGAAGTGGTGTTAGACCGGCCATTCTCTCTGGGCTTTTGCCTTTTATACAGGGAAACATAAAGTTAACTACCTGCAATTAAAAGAAAGTAAAAGGAGATTCATAAATAGTTTTATATAATATACTTAAATATAAGAATATGTTTAGATATAATGTACGCGTTTTGTTTCGATGGTGGACGTATAAAAGATGAAGAAAGGGAGAAAAAAACTAATTAGTTAGAGTGTAATGTGCTTTGATTTACAAAACAATTTGATGTAAGTAAAGCCCATCTGTCAGGGTGTGTAATACACCTGAGCCTGTATTCCAAAACTGAAGAGAAACGTGGATTTAACTCTTATTCACTACAGAGGTCTAAACAGGTAAGCAAAATTTCAGTAAAGCATTCTGAAATACTTAACAACATCAACAACAAAAAACAAATAAAAGTATCCATTCCAGACCTGATGGGACTTTATAACGCACCGATAAAACTTAAGTCTCAGCTTCTTTTTCATTTCTAGAGTTGTTGCATTTAAATATCGGGCCCATTCATTATGACTGAAGCCAATGTGGGATTTTAATTTTTTCCTAGTTTTCCAGTGATCAGATTGGATTAACGTGTACAGTCAAGTGCGCTTGCTTTTAAACAAAGCTAGTAATTCATGACTAATGGAACCTACAGGGGGCATGTCCAACAAAAACAGTGTGTGTCAAGTGGATTAGGGTGGCCTAATGGGCAGGTTTATACCCTATACTCTCTCACCTGACCTCTGTATGTCGTTATGTATTTACAGAAATGCCGAAAAGATGCTGGGCAATTATTTTTCCTTTATTTTGGTTTCACGATGAATAAAGTTAGAATCGCATAAAACCCCCTTCTCTAATTTAATGCAAATAAAGCGAGATGACCTTCACAGGACCCATACTTTTAAATGTGGTTTGGTTTTATTTTGTTGATTATAGATTAGCTTCATAATCAGCCTCAACAATTGAATTTACGTCGGCATCGAAATCACAGCGCAGTACTTTGGCTCCATCTAGTGGTTCAACACAAGACTGACCTTTAATAGAATATCATAACCTGTGTCCTAACATAATTATACGGAGCTGGAAACAAGTAGACTGCTCACTCTGGTGCTTAATCTAAAACATTGAAATACTAACATAACTCAGCTACATTATAATTTTAAAAAGTTTTAATGCAAATAAAAACAAATCCTATTATTTATATACACTGCATGTATTCAATTTCCTATTATTGTACTCTGCCTTTCAGTGTTTTCAAACTTAAGATTGTAATTTATATGCCAACTCAATTTAATTATCGAGTCACTGCCCAAAATAAATGATCCATCATCCACTTAATATGGGCCACTCATGGTTCGCTGTCTATATTACATAACCTCATCTTTTCCTACATGAGCGCATTGCGCCACCTTGAGGCCAAGACACAGCAGTGTTGAAGGAGCTGGGCTGGGCAGAGGGGTTGCAGGAGCAGCAGCAGCATCGCTGTTCATAACCTTCTACTCATCGGATGCTGTTTGCCCATAGAGCACCTGGTGAGAGACATTTTTGCCATTGTTTTATTTCCCTAACAGGCCTGCTCTGATGCCTTTGGTTGCTTCCTCTGATATAAGGATGGAGACAGTGAAATGAGCTTCGCTGTTTGTGCGACAGACCTATACGTCGACCATAATGGTCGATCGTGGGATATCAGCAGGCAGCATCCTAAACATGATTTCGTTGGCTTTAAAGCACGTGATAACAGATATCTGTCTAAATTAGCCCGTGTTTGGCTTAAAAGGTGTGCGTAAAGGGATGTACTGAACGTGACAGATTAATGCACGCTTCAGATGACATGTCGCTAATAAATGTTAGACTCATTGTGGCCAGTCTTGTATTTATCCAACAATCTGTGCGATATTGAGATGAATTTAGATGATACTTTTTGCTCATTATTCACTGGTCTGTGGTATCATTCTTAAATGGCTCCACGATGAACGCTGGACTGAGACATGGCCTAACCGAGCTAATTTTCAGGCTCAGTCATTGGCCGACTCTAACCCATCAGCTGCTGCCGCTTGCTGCCTCAGTTGATGTGTGGTCATTTGCAGAGGAGATTCATATCAGAGTGGGTGAAGCCGTGTGTGTGATCAAGCGTCTAAAGAGAAAATCTGGGCCACTAGGAGCCAGCCTACTGAAAGGATGGACCACATAGTTCTCCATTGGGAGGCAGGGGGCTGTCAAGTCCCATTGGGCTTGAGCTGACGTACAAAAAGGAGCCTCAGATATGACAATGTGTGCGTAATTAAATCTTACTAATTCACCTATGGCTCTCTCGGAGCGTGAGTCAGCAGGCCTGCCTGCTAATAATGCAGAGAGGGGACGGGGTGTTTGTGTCAGTGAAAAGCGCTGTTGTGCTGTTTTGTGTGCATGGGAATCCTGACAACTGCCTGGAAATCATATGAGAGAATCATGGGGAGTAGAGAAGTGGATTTTCTATTTATGTCTGTATTTTCTCTGTTTCCTTGACTTCCTGTGGTCGGTGTATATGCCTGTCTTCTGTTTGGCTCAGAGTTTCTGGATCTGATTGAATTAGTTGTCATATTACATGTTTTATTATCTCTTTCTTTCTAAGCCCCATCTCCCTGTCACCCTCACATGCACTCTCTAACTATTCTTCCTCCTTTTTCAGTGGAGTGCGTTGTGAAGCTGATGACAGGACAGTCCTGCTGAGCAATTCACTTTGGGAGTTTAGAAGAATGCCTGAAATACTGTAAGCTGTCTCTTTATTTTTGGAACTTACATTTTTTTTATTATTTCTTGTTGTTAGCTGCACTACATGGACTGATAAGCATGCCAATGTCCTCGGGTGATAACCAAAATAGCTACTGTGCATATGACACACAAGCACACACACAAATGCTGAAGTAATTTTTGCTTTATGTAATTATAACAGCATGCCTCGCCCACTCCTGTTTACAGTGCAGGAGTATACTTTTTCATTGATTGAAGGGTAAATATTTAATGGTCTCATTAATAGATTTATAGCTATAAAATGCAGTCTAACACTGTTCTTGTTTTCAGCAGGATGCATTAAGGGGCACAAGTGAACTTGTCAGGCAAAGATGAGTCTGACTTCCTGGTTCCTGGTGAGCGGTGGGGGGACACGCCATCGTCTCCCCAGAGAGATGATCTTTGTAGGAAGGGATGACTGTGAGCTTATGCTGCAGGTACTGTACTGTGAATAGACCAGACATATGATCTGAGCTGTCATTCTTACTCTGACTGGATTATTATCTGAAGCACTGAGATTAGTGAGGATTATAGTGATTGACTGGATCTTGTGTGGTTTAGTCCCGTAGTGTGGACAAACAGCATGCTGTCATCAACTATGAGCCAAATACGGACGAACATAAAGTTAAAGACCTGGGCAGCTTAAATGGGGTGAGTGAGTTTTTTAAAATTTATGTGTACCGGTATGTGTCTTAAAGCAACCCCTGCCTAATGTTTTTAATGCAATAAAATCTACATCAGCGTGTCCCAAAATTCAATATCAAACATTTCCCTGAAAATATACCTTATTTATTCTTATTTATTCTTTTTCTTATTCATCTTCTACTGCTTCCGTTTTTACCATTTTTTATTAGTTTCTCTTAAGCCGTCAGTATTCACAGCAATGCACTACTTTGAGTACTAAATTGCCAGAGTGCCCCTTAACTGCTTCAGCAATTTACTGCTTACAAAAGTAGTCATGAACCTGTTCTAACATAATCTGGTTTCTTCTTTGGATTTAAATTATTTTCCAACCCTAAATAAATTGAAAGACATCATTTTCGGTAGTGCAAATATTATACATAGCTTATGACAGGCAGCTTGATGGTGCAGTGGTTAACACTGTCACTTCACTGCTCCCTGTTCAAACCTCCTAGTCAGCTGGGGCCTTTCTTTGTGGAGCTTGCATGTTCTTCTTGTGCTTCCTGTGAATCTGTGGGTTTCCTCCAAGTGCTCTGGTTTCCTCCCATAACCCAAAGACATAAATTTTAGCCTAATTAGTGATTCTAAATTGACCATGGGTGTGGATGTGTGTGTGTTTGTCTCTCTATGTTCAGGGTCACACCCATGATCCTAATTTGGGTAAGAGCTTTAAGACAGATGGATGAAAAAAATTGGCAGAGTATAAACATTTTTAGGTTTGTACAGATGTTGCCCTGCTTAAATTCAACATGAAATAAGCTTTTTTTGTGTTAAATCTGAAAACATCAATGCTAAAAAATGAAGAAAGGTTAGGATTGTGACTAAAGGTCTGGTACAAAATTGGCACTTGGTTTGTGTGTTATGGACAGCATCATTGTTATGCAAGCAGTACTGAGATTTCAGGAGACTTTAAATAATCTCACTTTTGAACAAAGTCCTCATATGTTGTTCCTAACCACATTGTTTCTTTGTTTGTTCCCAGACATTTGTCAACGATGTCAGAATACAGGAGCAAATCTATGTCACGCTGAAAATTGATGACAAATTGAGGTTTGGATATGATATCCTTTGAATGTGTTCTTGTGTTATCTGTCAAACCCAGTAGCACGCAGTACGAGGTCAGTGAACATGGGGTGCACTGTAACTTTATCTGTTCTTGAATAGCCTGTGAATTCTCATTGCACTCTGCCTACTGCATAATAGATAAGGCTATCAGTGCAGGTTTCTCATCCCTGCAAAGGGCTCGTCATCTTTTACCTTAACTTGTCTCACATACCAACCTGTTCACTGTGGTTCGAGGAGAGATGCATATTCCTGAGGAGGCCCTCAAGGTTAGATGACACGCTACGCAGAAGAACAATATTCATATGTTTCAATACGGTGTAAATAGTGATGTTTGAAACAGGATAGGTGGAAAGATCTTGTACTTTTTCAGCAGCGTTATTGTAGAGAATGGATCAAAGAGTTCTGCTGAAGTGGGCAAAATGACTTTTCAAGATTGATGAATTTGCTGTTTCGTCAACAAAAACTGCAGAAAAAACAAAAAATGCAGATTTCTTATTCATGAGTTAGATGAACATAGCACATTATTATTCAAAATATATGCGGACAGCATGGCATACGATCAGTATGCCTAACTGCAGGCTATCTCTAAGGTTAAAAAGCAAGAAAAAATCTAGACAAAATATATATCGTAATTATTTTGACAGTATTGTGTAACCTTTGTCTTTTGTTAATTCCCCTTGTTTCTGTCTCATTTATCAGCATGAAAAGTTTAGCAGCCAGCTTCAGTTGAACCAGAAGAAACTCCCAGAGGCAGAATCATCCAAATCTCAACTCAAACCACCTGAGGCAGCAGCTGCACAGTTGTGTGAGGGAGCCACTGCCAAGCCAAGTGAGGCCAACAGGTCAGAGGACAAGGCAACAGGTAAGTCTGAGCATTGAAAGTTAAAGGACACTGGACACATATAATTTAGCCATCTAATAACTTGAATTGATAAAATATTCCCATATAAATAAACACATAATGAAAGAATTTTTAGAGGTAGTTCTTAAATAGATTTTAGGACTACAAACTATAGCAGCCATACTCTGGGACAGTGGCAGAAGTTTGGTAATTTAGCTTCTGTATAACGCCACAAAGGATTCAAAATCAGACAGTCAAGGTGTGTGAAATATATTCCCCTGTTTTCAGAGGTTCATTTGAAGCCTTTTCTGTTATTATTTGATAACAAATTAGACAGATTAAAGACAGCTAATTCCAAATGTTGAACTTGCATTTGGTATCCATTTTCCGGAGCTCTTAATATGCTGCCATTAATACATATGTGCATTCCTATATATAATAAATGTACTGGTTTTGACAGGGGATGTCACAGTGCTGCACAGGGGTACCCCCCTGTATGGCCAGCCTGCCTGGTGGGGAGATGGAGACACTGAAGACCAGCATCTAGGAAAGTCAGAGGACAAGAGTTCAGACCGGAAACGAGAAAAAGTTGAAACAGGTACCAACAATTATTGCTCATTATCAGTTTTCTTTGGTTTACTTTTTGGAAATATTACAAATATTCTGTAAACTTTATGGTGCCAGACAAATATCTTTGTATTAATTGTGCCAGAATCTAAGAAAAGTGCGGAGATGCCAAAGTGTACCCTGCAAACAGCCTCTAATCAGGAGCCTAGCTACTTCGAGATCCCAACAAAGGATGCAAAGGATCCCTCAGGAAGTAAAGTCAGTGGTGAATCCATCCCAAGAGAACAAGAGGGTGGTGCTTCTGCTGCAACCGAGCCCGCCCATGGCCATGCCTCCTTCACCATTGAGTTTGATCCTGGGGCCTCAGGTAAAGTAACTGTCAAAGACAGGGTTGCGAAGGTAGGACCAGAGACCAGGCCACGCCCTAAAAGGGCTGTTGGGGAGGAGCTGAGTCCTCTTCAGACAGCCATGGTCGCAGCAGAAGTCAAAGTTGCTGACTGGCTTGCTCAGAATGAGCTGCCATTGGCTCTGAAAGAAACTGTCGCAGAGGATGATGGAGAAAGTGTGAAGAGCGATGTGCCTGTACAACTGCGGAGTCTTAAAGGTGTGTTTATATGATATAGAGTTTGGTACAGTGTACAGTATCACATGCAATACTTACTTTATCACTCTTATGCAACATTTTGATCTATTACCTCACTCTCCAGGTAGTAAACATGAGGATGGCACTCAGAGTGATTCAGAAAATGCACTGGGTGAACAGCGCAGGGCTGCAGCGCTAGAAGAGCGCTCATGGGGACTCTGGGGAAGCACGGGGATGAAGATCAGAGAGGGTCGTGCAAACGTACCAGAGGGTCTCTTTGCAGAGGAAGACAGTCCTGCACGTCGTCGCAAACCTTCAACATCCAAAGTAGCAGAGAGGAGACGTGGCTCAGCACCCCATCAGCAGAGTGGGCGCGACGAGTGCTATCATCATGGAGATGATTATAGTGATAGAGGGACTTATACCATCGAGCTGGAGAACGGAGATCATGAAGAAGAAGAGGCTAGGAAACTGATTGACAAGGTAAAAACGTTAAAGTTATACCTCTTTTTTATAGTTTATCATCTGATCTCCTGATCATAATATATTTTCTTACTTGTGTATATGTTAGGTGTTTGGTGTGGACCAGGAGTCTGGGTCCAGGGTGGGGAGTGCTGACCAAAGAGAAAGACTCACCTCCCAAAGGTCTGGCCCTGGAGACCGAGGAAAACCCGGACGCATGGAGACAGAGGTGTAACAGCGTTCTTATACTCAATAAGCTGTCTACTGACTGACTAAAGCAACATCTGTTTCCAGTTATTGACATGCTTTTGTTTTATTTCCACGTTTGCTTGTTCAGGTCTTGTCTGAAGAGTTGATGGTGGGTGGTCCTCGCTGGGTGTCGCAGTGGGCTACTCTAGCTGCCAGTCATGTTAGGACTGACCCTGAAGGGTCAGGAGGCGAAAGCCACGTCTTGGTCACGGAGGACAGAGGTATTTGATTTAGGTTTACTGAATCTCAAAAAAGGATTCCTTTAATATTTATTAAATTGATTTCAGTATTTTGTTCATGCTTCAGTATGTAAACTTTTGCTGAACAAAATCCACCGATGCCACAGGGGCCAATCACAAGTTGGGGTTAAATGATAAACAGGTTATAAAAGCAGCATAAGTAGAAAGGTGTTACAAATTTACTCAGCCATTTTAGCTTCTGTGCATTTAGGGAGACCAGTTATACAGCAGTCTGTCACATTAGGTTTCTCATTGTTCTGTAATATATATGGTATACTGTTACAGTGGCGGATAATTACAATGCAAAGAGTAATCCAGATGAGATAAAAGTTAAATTAATTTGTCAAGGATATGCTTTGTGAGACTGAAAGATTTTCCTCCATTTTAGCTCAATTTTATTTTGAGTGTGAGTGATGCGCTCACTTTTCACTGAGCAGCCGAATGAGACAGAGCTCGATCAAACTGGGCATCCCGCCGATGCCGATGCACGTTAACAAACTAAAACTGGACTGGCTTGCAGGACTTCTTCGTAAAGGATGTTAATCGTCATTGGTTTGTGCAATATAGCCAACCAATGACAACTTATCACTCTCTTTATGTAGTTTCTACTCTTCAGACTATGGACAACAAATAGAGTGACCATCTTAGACACACAGCTCTGGCTGTGAATATAGTCCTGCTGGCAGCCAATCAGAAGAAAGTTAGCTTAGGTGGTCTCCTTAAATGCACAGAAGCTAAAATGGCATGTGTCAGAAAGAGTATGACGCCTTCTTCAGGTTAGCTAACATAGCTAACATAGCTAGCTGCTGGTCATATTTCACCAAATAGGCATTAGGCAAGCAACCTTTCATATCCAAGAGGAAGATTTATTCCTATTTATTTCACTAACACACAGCAGACTGTAATTATTTGCATTTGGCACGATAGAATCACGTGACTACAGTGAAGCCAGAGGTTTCATGTTAAAATATTGAAGTATCGCAATATTTTACAAGTGGAAGACAAAATAGTTTCTTAACTTGTGCCACTTTCAGTCAAAGGTCTGAAATTGCAGCCTTTTTGTTTTATAAAGAAAATAAGCTATCTGACTAACTATCTGAATTTTATGTATTAGCTTTTTGTTGCTTCAAGTTGCAAAAATAATTGAACAAATTTTTATTGGGACTTTCTGTTAAGGATCTTTATTAAAGCCAACTATTAAATTAAAAATCTGGCAAAGACCTCTAACAGTGCACTGATTCTACCAGTATATAATCCACCATGTTTAATGCACATTCTGATCAAATATTTTCTTTCTTTTCAGCTGATATAAGTGAATCCAGCCACTCAGCCTCCTTTGCCTCTACTGGGTACACAGAGCGCAAGAGGAGAACCCTACCCCAGCTGCCTGGTGAGGATCTCAGCCTAGGAAGGAGGACCCCAGGCTCAGGCCTACGTGCAGATATGGGGGAGAAACAGGACACAGAGCTACAGGAGAAAGAAAACCAGGAGGAAAAGGTGGGCAGAGGAAAGACTCGACCTGGCCAGTGCACAGGAGGTGTGGGCAGTCACAGTGGCAGCCCGAGTCGGTCGTCACCAGCCAAGTCACAGGATAGTGGGGGTGGGAGGTCAAGTCAGTCAGGTGTGTTGACAAAGCTCCCACCTCGTCCCATGACCAGCGGGGAAAAAAGAATGGAGGAAGTACGGAGGAGGAAAAAAGAAGAGGAGAAAGCCAGGGAAAGTAGTGGGAAACCCCTGTTGAGACAGGAGAGCTTCACTGTGGAGAAACCAAGTTCCAACGTCCCTATAGAGCTCATACCGCGTATTGATGGTCTCACAGGCAAAACTCAATCTAGAGAGCCTGCCATCGACAGCACCACACTGCAGAAAGACTCAGAGGCTGTAGCAGCCTTTCTAGAAACCACTGTGTCAGATCAAGGTGATCCCCCAAGTCAGTCCATTGAAGGATCCATGTCACCAGAGTCAGATGTTGACACGACAAGTACAGTAAGCCAAGCTGATGGAGCAAGGAAAGTAGTCCAGAAACGCCGAACTCTAGCAGGACAGCAGAAAGAAAAAACTGTAGTGCGCTCATCTAGCAAGGGTCCTGCTGGTGGCAGGGAGACCCAGGACAAGAGGGTCAAGAATAGAACTTCTGGTCCTTCACAGCCAAACCGTCCTTGGACTTCCCTGGATCTCACTGATGATGATGTCAACTCCAATTCTCTCTTATCAGACTCACAGCCCACCTCCACGAAAGACTCCAAAAACTCACATGCTAGAGGTCAGACAGGGAGCACAACAGTTGGAGCCAGCACTAAGTCTAGCCGGGCTAAGATCAGTCAAGCTCCTGCCTCCACCGCCGCCAGTAAAGCCATCAGTGTCCCCAAGCCCAGGCCTACCAGGGCATCCCTGTTGCGGCGAGCCCGGCTGGGGGATTCCTCAGACACTGAACCTGCTGACCTAGACCGGATGTCTGTGGCCTCTGAGGCCTCCACTGCTAGTTCCACATCCAAGACAGGGATGGCAAAAAGAGGCATGTCCAGAATAGAAGCTCTGGCACAGCCAAGGAGGCCAAGAGTGGGCTCCCCGTCTGCCCAGAGTGACTCAGAGGCCACTGTGACAAGGAGTAGAGGTCTGGGTGCCCGCAGTGCTGCAGGTGATTATGGCATCAGGCAAGGATTGAGAGGGTCCAATGTGACTCCAGTGTCTGGACCCAGAGCAAGAGCTAACAGTGCCTCCAAGCTGCCTGACAAGAGTAAAGGAACCTCATCACATGCCACACCTGCATGTAAGTGTGTACACATTTTTGTCTTTAAATGTTCCTAATGATGCTTTGACTGCAAAAAGATTGTACAGTTGCCTGTAATTATCTACTTAAAGAAGAAGTCATCTGGCATCTTAAGCTTCATCTAAGCTTCACTGCCATTCTTTCCTCAGCTGGAACTCGGTGGCGCCGTGTACCCGTGGAGTATGCTTCCACCTCAGAGGATGAGTATGGCTCAAATCGTCACATATCCAAGCAGGGGCACACACGGCTATTCCCGTCTACTCGAGTAGTCCAGCTAGGAGGTTCAGCTCCAGCAACCCCAAATCCTGCAGGCCTGGCTACCGTGAAGCAGCACTCTAGGGAACAGGATGAGTATATGAGAGATTGGACAGCACACAGCGAGGAAATAGCCAGGTACGTAGGTGAGAAGTACTCCTGTGTATATGAGTGGATGAATGAGTCAGATAGCAGTATTCTAACACATTTTTCCTGCTTTAGGGCATGTGCCTCTTTATTGCTTCTTTTTTTAGCTTAGGGTTGCAGTTCTTTTTATTGGATCTTATTTTAAAGCTGTTATTTTGTTTTAAATAAATATCACAAAATAACACAACAAAATAACATCATACTTATGTTTGCTCCACAGGATAAGTCAAGATCTTGCAAAAGACTTGGCCATGCTAGCCAGAGAGATTCATGATGTGGCAGGGGAGATTGACTCAGTGAGCCCTGCAGCGACGGACCCTGGAGCTCTGGTATAGTTGTTGCATCTTAAACTAATTATAGCATACAAAATATAAGGATTCAGTTTATTCAATAACATTCATAGCAATCCTGATCCTAATAGAATACAGATTCTTAATGAAGTCTGATTACATTACATGGACAAAAAATAGGATCTGAGGAAAGAATATCAATTTTCAATATATTTTATTTCCGTTTCAGTTGGAGGAGCGTGTGTTTGATGACAGTTTGGACCTCGGCGGCTCCTCCACACAGCATAATAGCATTCTGGGAACCAATGGGCAGCCTGTGGAGCTTCGATCTCGTGGGTCTAGCGGACAGAGCTCCCGGTCCATTCGGCGACAGACATGGAATAGAGATGATGTAAGGCCTTGCTTCAATTTTAAATATAATGTTCTCCTCAATATATGGCCTGCTATGTACCATACTGCTAATGTAGATTTTAAATTTGATGTGCTTCTCTGCATTAGAAAGTGAAACAATGCGAACCAGCATACACAGCAAGTTTATGAGTTATGTTAAGGGCAAAAATAGCAAGACGTTCATGTCAGTCTGTGCCACTGTTTGTCACTAGAGGGAGCTCGATACATGCCAGTTACATCCCTTAATAGGCTAATCTAAACCTAAAAGCAATGGTTAAGCTAATGAAAAGAAAATGATGTATTTAAATTATCTAAATGTAGCAATAGTACAGGTTGTTTACATTTTACCATGGCAGTCACCATGGTAATCAATTTATCCCACTAATTTATAACTGGTAGATTCAGATGATATTTTTTACTGTCTTTCAGGCGGTCCTAGACAGTTTGCTGCTAGCTTCTGTGACTCAGCTGTCAACCAGGATACGCCAATCTGTTGACAGAACAACCTGCAAAATCAGGCAAGCATTGTTTGACTACGCTAAACAAAAAATTTCTTCACGTGCTGTTGTGGTTATTTATATATTCAATGCACACAGTAAAGAGGGATTGCATGATACAAATATTGTCTGTCTGTGTTCAGATTCTTGTCAGTGTTTTTTGCTGGAAATAGCAGGTGACACAGTTTGAATGACACATCACACAGGCTTACTCCGCCACCCAGTTACATATTTTTCATATTAGAATGACAATTCAAAGGCTGTTTTTTAAATGCTACAATGTGCTGATGGCATCTGAATGAAATCATTTAAGCAGTCAATCTATATTAAGCATGTTTTATGTATTTCACTTTTATCCTATTTTTGTAACAACCCGGCTTTCCAGGATCCTCTTCAAGGATAAAGAACGAAAATGGGATGAGATTGAGACCAAACTGCAAGCAGAGCATGACTCCTTATTGCTCAAGAGCTCAAACAAGGTGATGAATCTGCTGAAGGCTTGTGAAACAGACAGGACTGTGATATTTATAGCCAAATAGGCAGCACTGGTGTGGAAATGACAATATTAGTCTAGCATTTTGGTGCATCAGTCAGTACAGCACTTGTTCAACGTGAAATATTTTAAAAGGATGGATTACAATGGAGAAAAACAGATACAGTGTGTAACAAGATTGTGATCCGATTCTGTCTTTATTTTATGGAGACTACATTTAATGTATTGAAGCTTCTGGAATGTGACCCAATAGATAACCAACCACAAACTCATCTTTCCTTTTGGGGTTATTTTGGCACAGTTTAATTCAACCAAATTTTAAAAAAGAACACAATGTACTATCACAGTATATTCCATATGTATACGTTTATAGAAGTAATCCTTTAGCCTTTTCTTGGCTTGAATTAATTGAACACTATTTTAAATCCAGTCATTCCTTACCATTTTCTGATTACTTATTCCAAGCAATCATAGTGAGTGCTCACAGTGCTATAGCTGTTTGGAGAATCAAATCAACAATGTCATACACCCTTTAGATTAACTTCAAATTAATTTCAGTATTTAGGCACCAAATGTGATTACACTGTTTGAAGAAAAAAGAAAGACTTGCAACCTTACCTCTACATACTTTTACCTCTCTCCAGAGCAGGATCATAAATTCTGACTGTAACACTGTCTGGCCTCATGTGAACCTCTGAAAAGAGATATGTGTGTCCACGACACAAGTTAAAGGGCTCGTAAAGCATTACTGAGTGTAAAGGGCTCGGCTCCAAACTTTTTCCTGAGGCAATGAAAAGATTAATCGAGCTGATTTATTTGCTGTAAGAGCGTTCACTTACTTAATCAGTTCTGAGACCAGCTTTCATTTTTTTATTCACATTCTCTTAACAGGAAATTTCAACCATCATTCAAGACTTGAAGAGGGTGGAAAGACAACTGATGGGTATGGCTCTACCTATGCTTCTCTTTAGCTTTTGGAAGAAAAGCATGAAATATCGTATTGTTGTACTGTATTCTGTAGTGTTACTGCAGTCTACACCACAGGAAGTCTTATGATGTATTAAGTGCGACTGTTTTTTTCTGCTTCAAACTGACAGTAATTGACATGATGGTAGATCCAGATGGTACTCTGGATGCCCTGTCCAACCTGGGCTTGACCAGTCCTCTGGCTGACCAGAAGATCAGCCCAGGGGCTCAGCAGAGGGCAGCAGTGTTACAAACTGAAGCAGAAGCTTCTTCACGCACACTTTCATCCTCCAGGCCTGAATTACTGTCCACTGAACCTGTTGGATCTTCAAACCATGCAGAAGTGTCAGAACGAGACCCAGGGCTACAGCAGAGCTGTAATTCCTACAACTGACATTCCACGGTGGAATAATCCAGAATGCATTCCATTGGACATATCAGACACCCTCAGAGCAGACCCTGGTGTGAGGTTAGAAGTTTTTTTGAGATAAGATGAGGACCCAGAGCAATGCCTTTTATATGTAAAAGTCTCCCTGCTCTGTCAGTCAATCTAAATTATGTTAGGACTCTAAAATTCCAACACTGTCAAAGGGAATCTCTTGAGATGACAGCTCTATTATATGACAATATTACACTATTAACTGCTAGGCTAACGAAGAAGCTTTGACATCATATACAGTAACCCATCTGTGTTTTTGTGTTGCAGCTCATTATCATTACCCATTATCCTTGAAAACACTTGAGAAAAAGGGCAGATGTGATGTTAAACCTAAACCTACCAAATTCCCTTTCAATTATTCTACTGTTTTGGCTTGAAATGAGCAAAAACAGACCAACCTTTTACCCTGCATTCTTTGCAAGTGACACAAAAGCTTGACAGACTTAGAGCCAACATGGAAACCCAAACTGAAAAGGTGCAATAGTGTCAAGGAGCCGTGTTTGAAAGTGTTCTTCTGTCCTGCCTAAGAGTTATTTATCAAATTATATATTTTTGTCCTGTTTGCAATAGCAATGCCTAAGGTAGCCTCAGTAATGATTTTCCATGAGAAACGGCCACAGTGCCTATTTTTGGGAAAAGAACTGGGTGCCTGTATTATTATGTACCAGTGTTTTATTATAAAGTAGTTAAGTTTAAAACTTACATCCATGCCCCTTTTCCTGTGCTGATGTCATTTGAAGACAGTTTATCAAAGATAAACCTGATGTGTTAATGAAAATTATGAATTCAAATGTAGCTCCCAGAATAGGATTTTCCTCTTCCAAATGCATTTTGTCACAAGTGCCCTGGCTCAAACAATCATTATAGTCTGAGATACTAGAGAGTGCAATGTAAGGAAGATGGCGAGAAGGAGGTAGAAGTCTTTTTGTTTTTGCATTTCAAAGCCAATATATGTTGCTATTATTCTCTAAGGGACCAGGATATAATGCACCCTAATGCCACTCCTTTATCATGTTTATGTCTTTGACCGTGATGAGATGAACGGTTTATCAAACTACTTTCTGATTGCAAGTTAAATGTGTTTGAACCAGCATAGACAGGGACTACCTCCAAGTCCTGCTTTTTGTTGTTGAATGATCCACAGTGTAATGACTGGGTAGGTTTTCCAATGTCTTGCCTCATACCAATGTTTACATATGAATGTATCCTGATCAGAACTGTTGAATAACATTTTAGCCAAAACAACTTTAATAAAGATGAATAATTGCATTTTGTGCTCGGCATTCTTCATCTTTCCTTTTGTTTGAGCATTTGGAGATTTTTCTGTTTGGATGTTTTGTATGAGCTTTTTTTTTTCTCTTTGTATTGATGTTAGGTTTAAATGTCAACCTTGCAATATCAGTGTTTTTCTCATTTTCAATAAAATGCATGATAATCATGAGCTGTTTTCCACGGCTTACTCGAGGCTCTGAGCTGGGATAGGTTCTGGGCCAGTTGCACAAGCAGAGGAAAACGGCCCGATGGATGGATTTTTCAACTGCCTCCACTCTCAGGGGGACAAAAGGCTGGTTGAGTTTAATTGCATTGCTTATAACAATATTATTTCTATATTTGGTTGAATTAAGAAGTATTTAAAACTCCCTCATCCTCCACTAAAAATGTAACTGGTAATGATTAATAATGTGTTGGATCAGTTATGAGTTCAAAACTTATTTGTCTAACTTAAGTAATACTTATTACTTAATTACATTCAAGTTTCCACTCCTTGCCCTTCATCACCTCACAATCTCTTTTGAACTGCCATCCTTCCACCACAATCTGCCCAATCGCCCTCCCAGTCTGGCTTCACTCCCACTCTTTGCAGAAGAAAGTACACACGACAAATTAGGTTTTAGAGGCCACACTGCTAGAGTTACCGCACTACTAATTGTGTGTCTCCAGATATTCTGCTCCACTTCCTTAATCCTTTAAAGCTGTGTCAGGGTTTTTCTCCCTTGCGAACAACTTTCACCACAACTGCTGGTGCACATCAGGGATTGTGCAGGTGTTCATCTACTGCAAGTGCTAAGTTTGGCTAAACTGCTCCCACTTAGTTTCATTAAGTTCAGGTTCCCTATGGGCTTTACCACCCTCACACTGCATTTATTGCATATAAATAAAGTGTTCATAACACTGCAGTTTTTGAGCTCTTTGGTATCTGTCTGGTAGTTTGTAAAAATGAATTTTTTAAACATAATATTGAAATTACATGCTACGCATTATTCAGTTTAACTTGCAATAGTAGGATTACAGCAATAGTAATCCTGTAACCTCAATGTCAGTAAGGTGTATGATGCTACACTGTGACTGTTTGGGCTACTTGTGTAATTTACATATTCTGCAGTTCCACACTGATGAACATTCATCAATGTGGAACTGCATTGGAGAGGAGAACAACAGGAGAAGCTTTGTCAGCAAACTGGGTGTTCAAATCAACTATAGGGTGGTACAGATGGCAGAAACGGTGCTCAGAGAGATAATTTAGATTATTGTCAATTAAATGTGAATGTAATGGTCATTGATTATCATATGGCTTTTTATACATTTAAACTCAGAAAATTGGAAGAAAAGAAGATTTTTTATGGAGGATAAGTGCAAAACTACTAGTCTCTGAGAAAAAGGCCCTTCTGATTATTGCTCCATGCTCACTTAGCACTCTCCTGATAACTCTGTGGTCTCAGTCACTGGAATTGTACTTGATAATCTCCATTGGTTTTCACAAGAACTGTAACAAGAAAGATGCTCTGTGCTTGCCCTGCCTTCCTATTAACCAGACATTAACACTAATGGCCAAAATGCTCCGCTCCAGAATGCAGCCTCCAAATGTTAGCCTGACATCATGTAAGCCGCCTCCTGAAGACTTTGTCTCCAACCAAGTAGGAAACACCTTATTTAATGTGACCTCACTGGTACACATTTTCCACACTTTCCAAATTTTCTGGACTTTTGGATCAAATATACTCAAGTACAATGTGTCAGTAAGTACCAAAACAATGCTACACTGAATTGATTCCCTACATGCTAGGTTCATCCTGGCTTTAGTCTTTATGCTAACATAAATTAACTGGCTGCTAACAATATAATCATCACATTAATGTTAAAAATCATCTAAACTAACTTGAAGCTTTTATAACAAAACATTAAATGCATTTCCAAAATTCTATTGTTTAAAATAATTTCAGCCATCAATCTTTAATCAATGAGGAGAGAAATAATGTAAATATCACTGTGGTACTATGAACGCAGTGGTCACAGGGTTACTTGTGTTGTGAATCAGGTCAGGGCAAAGTCAGTTTTTCTTACACCAGCAGCCTTTTTGTATTCACAACATAAACTGTCGTGGCTATAAAGATCGTTGTGTGTGTGGTGTGTGCTCCCCTGGCATATGGTGCTGTATAAAAGGTTTCTTAAGGTGAAGTTAGAGTACTTCAGGACATTCTGTCTCTGCCAGTATCAGTATCCGCATGTGAAGTGCAAATGGCAGAAATTAGATTTCCTACAACTGTGTGTAAGTGAAAGAGAGTGTGTACGTGTCTTCATGTCTCACAGCGTACTCACACTTTTCTCAATCAGATTAATCTCTTTCTGATGCTTTCTGTCTTGTTCAGTACATCCATGCAGCTGCTCAAATTGCACCTCCGCCCTGTTCACAAGCTTACAGAAGCCCATTTCCGCCCCTCCCATTATGCCTGGGAGACTGTACTACATGCGCATACAGACACACACAAAGACACACCCTCCCCAATTGCTGGGGAGAGTGAAGAGACACTGGTAACAGTCAGGGAACAAACTGTAGCTCAGGCACCACAGAGAGTAAAAGTGGCTGATTCAGCTCCTGAAAGATAGATTGAAAAAAAAAGGAAGACGGCAGTGGCATCTCTGTGTGTGTGCTTAACTGTGTGCGTGTGTATGTGTGTGTGTGTGTGTACTTCAGGGCATCTCTGCACCCCAGCAGACAGCAGCAGAACACAGGTCATCAATGGAACTGTCAGATGATCCAAGGTCAAGGGAGCAAGACGAGGCTCCCCCAACACCGCTGCCCTATGTGTCCCAACTGAAAACCAGCAGTTACAGTGCAATCCAGCAGCATGGCTACTCTGCATCCATCTACCTGCGAAACAAAGAAAAGCTGGAAAGGGTGAGCAACTTCCTCACAAACATCAGGTTACTTTTTTGTAAGTGAAGAGGAGTTAAACCTCGATTATTGTAGATGTGTAAAACTAGCTAGAAGAAAAAAGGTATCAGCAACTGTCAAATATGCAATGAGCCATTCTGTGAGTGAATGGATTTCCATCTGCTGGAAATCCATTCACTTTGCATGCTTGTGATGTATCTGCTTTAACACTGGAGTATACAGCTGAGGTCTGTTGCCTCCAATGAAAATTAATTACAACTTTCTTTCCAGCTGGTTCACACCCAGCAAATCCACATCAACCCAAAAAGGACAAATGCCCAGGTTTACCTTCCAGATTTTGCAGATTTCTTAGAGTTTGAGTCCGTTCTCGTCTTTATAAGCATTCGCGTTTACTTAAGTATTTCTTTAAACATTATGCTTTATGCTTTAAAGCTGTGAAACCTGACTGAAACTCTTCAAATATACCATTCCCCTGCAGATGATCTGTTAGCTGTTTTACAATTGATCAAGAAATTTTTGAGATAAAAGGAATGTTGGAGATTGGCCTATAACTACCCAAGACAGCTGGTTCAAGTGAAGGCTTTTTAAGTAACAGTTTAACTGCTGCTAGCTTCAAGGCCTATGGTAGCCGATAAATAGAGATAGGTTGAAATCACATGATGAGGGATGAGGTGCAAATAAGGAATTATCCAAAAAGGGAAAAGTAAGCTATGCAATGGCTTTTCCCTTTAGAAGACACCACACTGAATCATCTGCCTCAATCTTACTCCATCTCTGGCATCATCCTCGGCCACACCAACCCTCTGCATGTCCTCCTTCACTTTCCATGAATCTTCCTCTTTCCCCCTGTTAGTTTCATATCAATGTACAATGCCAGTATATCCAGTATCCCACATCTGCACATGTTCAAACCATCTCAGTCATGCTTCTCTAACTTTATCTCCAAACCACTTAACTTAAGCTGATAGCTTCTTATAGACTAATTTCTAATCCTGTCCATCCTGGTCACTGCCTATGAAAATCTTAATATCTTCACCTATGCTACCTCCAGCTTGGTGGCTGGATAAATATCAATCTGATATGTGTCTCTGACCATTTTATGTGTTAGCATTTTTCACAAAAAGGGAAAAATGTCTAATATTTCTAATTCATCTTAAAGCCTTGCACCATTACTCCCAGCACAGTTCTGTTGCACAGAATTTTAACTCAGGATCTAATCTTTCCAGACATGACTTAGATCCAATTAGGAGGCCAATTAGATCTTCGGCAGCCAGTTAATATACTAAAAATATTGAGCAGAATTGATGAAGGTATGCATTTACTGAGTGTTTTGTAATCCTTCCAAGAGATACACTTACCTTATTTCCCTGTTTATAAGCAGCAGAATGGTATAAAGCCATTTTTCTCTACATCCCCTTTCCTATTGCTGTAAATTGTCCATCATAGCATAAAAAATCCACTTTATCTGCATTTCAGTAACTTAAATACCCACTGAGATATTGTTGTTACATTTAAGAGAATTGTCAAGAAAAACTAGCTAATCCTGTTCTCATTCATGTAGTAATGAAGCCAAAATGTGTGTACGGCAAGGTTTTTAAATCATCATAATTACACATACTAATGTGTTAGCACTGTGTGGCTCTTAAATACGAGACTATTAATTAGTTCTTTGTGTTGGAGGACTCTACTGCACATTATAAGAAAATGTCCTTTACAGAGAGACAGGAAGGGACGAAGTGTAAAGTTTGCTGTGACCTCTGAAGCTTCCTGCAGAAAGCATTTCTTCAAAAGAGAGCATGTGAAGCATCACCATTATTAATCAGCACTCCCAAGAAACTGACTGGTACATATTCAATACATTAGTAAACAAACTTCCATTACTGGTAAATTGTAAACAGTTTACTGGAATGACTGCTGCTGACCATTACCTTGAGATCTTGATCATTTTGTATTAAGCAAATTCTTGGTCATGAAAAAAAAAGTTAAACATTAACTGATTGTCTGACTTTTAACCATGTGGCCTGTTAGCTGAAGAGAACTAGTAAACCCAGTGCTCTGCTGGGGACAGACAATTACTGATAGAGTGAGACAACCTAACAGGATCATTTTTCATTGCTGGATCCCTATCTGCACCCCATCCACGGTCCCTTTGGCATGTGGCCTAGCTGTCTCCCATGGCGCTGTGCCCAGTCAGCTTTCACTCAGCACATCACCCTGACTATGACGTTAGAAAACGCCACGTCCTGTGCGCTCATGGAAAACCTGCTGTTGAGCTTTCGGTGTGAAGGTGAAACACCTATACACAGAAGCGTTCTTCACAGGCGATCACAGGGGGGGTGTTTTAACGGGAGGGGAGGTCACCTTAATTAATGTGGAGCTAGTAAAAGGAGACAAGATGTCATATAGAGTAATTATAAATGTAAGCCTCAAAGGACAGTACAGATGGCCTGTTAAAAAGTAATAAAGCATTTTAAATTGAGTTTAAAAAGCAGGTGCTTTAAATGCATCTTGAAACATTTAATTCTAACATATAGAAAGGACAAAAGAATTTGAAGAAATTCAGGATCCAGTTCCTGTTTTGTAGAATAGAAGCAATAAAGCTAGCTGAAACATTTACACCCCAAGATAATTTCACCATCATCATTTTTCACACATATCTCTACTGCTATAGAACCCTTATATTTGGATCATTTGCTCATTGTTGCTCACTTGGTAGGTATTTCATGCCTTACTATTCAAAAGTCTATCAGTGACATGACTGTGCAGTTACTAAATTGTTTATGTCAACAGTTTTCTGTCATGACCGCCAGCGACTCACTTTGTTGCTGAGCTATAAATTGCCCTTTATAACTCCGTCTGAGGTTGTGATGGTTGGGAACACTGAAAATCCAATTCGGCATGTCACTTTGTTTCTTTCTCAGTTTGAAAGTGTGATTGTATGACCCCATGTGTGCAGCTTTAGGAACATTCACCTCTCCTGGGAAGTGACTCAAATAGTTTTGTTGACCCATCCCTTTCTCTCTCTCTCTCTCTCTCACACACACACACACACACACACACACACACACATACAAAGGCAGTTTGACGTCCAGAGGGCACCTGTCCTAGACAGGCAAAGCAATTTTCCCTGTTAAGTTTTTATTCCACTACTACAAGATCTCTTCTTGATATGTCTTTTTTTTAGTTAAAATTCGAACTTTGTACTCTGTATACTTTTGGGGTATTAATGTATTTGAAACTTTGAAGAAAAAATGTATTCATTAGTATTAGTTGTATTAAAGGAGTCAAATCAAAATTATTTTAAATGTGTAATTTAAAGTAGCAGCTAAATACATCAAAAGGCTAGTTACATCAGGTTGTAGGAACAGCTGATACCAACACTCTACAGCACAAATTGCTTGTTTGATGGGTTAATTTGTGATAAACAGTCCACAAAGTTATGGAATGCTACCACTGTTGCAATTTTTTGCTGTGTGTAGCCTACAGAGTCTGCACATAAATGTTACTTCAAGCAGTTCTATCTTACTATATCAGTAGCGTAATTTACTGACCTGTCTCATAGAGTCATTCTTATTTGCTCCCAGCCATGCAAATACATCTGTTTTTGCCTAAGAGAGTGAATGTAGCAAAGACTCCTCCAGCCTCTGTGGCATAGCTAAATGCTAATACTTTTGTGGCAAGAATGTTACTAACATGCATCTATATAAATGCTGAGTGAGACAACTGCATCTGCTGATTAGCACAGCTGAGGTACACCTCAGGCTGATGGGAGTTTTATTTTTGCAGGTATTTGTTCATCAATTAAACAATGTTTAAATTAAAAATTGCACCGGATGATGGCTCTGCATAAGATTTCAGGGAGTGGCTAAAGTTACTACAGTTCATCATGAAGGAGATATGAAATTTAAAGCATTTTTTTTTTACTGATGAAATTGTTGGTATGTATAACTTAAAATTAGAAAAACTAACACATTTCTTTAAAGTTTACTTAAATGCAGTAGTGCATACAGATGCCTCTTTTATCCGTTTTTGACCTCATATACAGGTCTCATAAACATAACAGACGCTTACCTGCAGTTTGGAGCATATGTTGTTTTGTTGCCATTAGGCATATATTCATCTGTGAGGAAAGAGTTGGGGGCAAAAACAGGAAGGAAAAAGGATTTTACATATTTCATTTTTTCCCCACTGAGACCCTTCTGTGCAATAATATGAGGAGCTCTTAAAGCTATAGCAGAATTGAAACATGGTTCATTCCCCTGGAATAAAGCAAATCTACTGCAGTGATTTAAACAAAGTGGGAATTAAAGAAGACAATTATGCCGACTTCCATTTATATCAATTATTAATGGGAGCTATAGGGCTTTTGTAGATGCCTCAATATTTTCTGAGAGTAGCTGTGAATGCTGTGTGTGTGTGTGCACGCCCGTATGTGTGTGTGTGCCTGCATACAGTATGGCGGGCAGGCATGTGTGATCTACTGAGTCCAAAATATTTGGGGGAGTTTTGCTGCAGCTGTCACATTTACTAATGGCATGTTTCAGCATCGCTCCCTTCTAAGCAAAGACCAACTGCTTGCTGCCAGATGAGTTTTATTCACTTGGCAGATAAAGGAGGGAAATACAGCTGGAAAAGGAAGAGAAGAGGGAAAGTGAGGGAGGGGGAGGAGGGCACTCAAAGCTACGGCTCTTTATTGGCCATTTTGAACAAGAGGGGGTTGGTCTTTCATCTTCTCTCTCACCGCTTCGACTGTAAGGCAGACAGTGAGCAGCACACACAGTTGACACACAAGTACACACACACACACAATCAGCTGCTAGAAGAACCATGTCAGGACACATAACAGACCAGAAGCTGATGCCCACACAGACAGACCTTTCGGGACACTGAGGAACCTGCAGGATGAAGACAAGGACCAAGAGTGAAGACATTAGATTTGAACAGGCTGAGGGCTGGGTGCAAAAGAGAGGCAAAGATGTGTGACTGAGCTCCTGTTTCCCACCTTGTAGTTTAAAGGAATGCTGCTCTCATGGCAGGACCAACCCCACAGGAGCCATTAAAGGTGATGTTTTTCAGCTCTTTCTATATTTAATAGGCAATGTTAGTCTCCCTTTGGTCATAGGTGGATTGTAATGCATGTTTTTTCTTGGGCTTTTTTCTCTAGGTTTCAGTACACCAATGTTTCACTGCCTGATTGATTAAACTGAATTCTTAAATTCCTTATCTTTTTAAACCATATTAAAACTAAAAGCTCATATGTATATCAAAACTTTAGGTTTTCGTCAAAGTGCTTTTAACTATCCAAGATTTTTTTAATATAAATCAGTCTCTCCTTTAGTCTTTAAATGATGCAAAACGGCAAATAACACACCCATCCTTATAGCTCGGTGCACAGTAGTTGCAGTTGCTACCAAAAAACATCTGATGTAAAATTATTTTGAAAAAGAGACTATTATTATTTAAGAGCTGGAAATGTTGCTTTTTTTTTTCAACACATTTGTGAGATAAGTTTATTAATTACAAACATTGTTTTAAATGGAGTAGCAAACATTACAAAAGTTAAGAAAATAACTTAAAAAATTACCGAAGCAATTGCCCAGAACCCAATCAAATGTGTCCAAACTGGAAGTTTTCAGAAGTTGTAACCACTCACATAATATTTGCTTGATAAATAGTTATTTTATCAATAATTCAAATTATTTAGAGCAGCACGGTGGTTAGCACTGTTGCCTCACAGCAAGAAGGTCCTGAGTTTAATTCCACCATCAGGCCAGCGTCTTTCTGTGTGGAGTTTGCATGTTCTCCCCATGTGGGGTTAGGTTAAATGGAAACAATAAATTGCTCATAGGTCTGAATGCAGGAGTGAATGTGAGCGCGAATGGTTGTCTCTGTCTATGTGTTAGCCCTGCAACAGACTGGTGACCTGTCCAGGGTGTACCCTACTTCTCGCCCTAAGACAGCTGGGATAGGCTCCAGCGCCACCCGCAACCCTAAAAAGGATAAACGGAAGTGAATGGACGAATGGATCAAATTATTTAGTAGTTATTGGAACAGCTATCTATTCACTCTTTGCCATATTAGGCTATTTCTTCCTGTATATTAGATGTGTTGTTGTCCTTTTACAGTGACATACTGCATCAGTACCTTCTGTAAGTGGCTGACCTATCTCACACTGTCAGGTCTGTTCATTTCCTCCCAGCCATGTGCACATCCACAAGTTAAGCATGGTCCTTGACTCTGCTAAATGTAATGAAGAGCTCGGTGGCCTCAGAAGCCAACAGAAGAGTGTATGGTGCACCCAGCTAGCACCTGTCTTTCAGCCTCACTGCCCGAGGCAATATTTGAGTCCACAAACCTCCTGCTGTTCATATTTCTATATTTTGATGCTGAATTGCATTTTTTTTTATAAAAGCTGTAGAATTTTTTTCTTTTTAAGGAAAACCCCCTGCTTATGCTGCCAAGCTTATCAGTGGGATGCAATTCATTTGACTGATAGAACACAACAAAAGAGAATATGTAATGTGATGTTGACAGCTCACCAACTGACAAAGCCAAACAGGGCAGAGAATGAGGTGGTGAAAATGTGCAGTCGTAAGCAAAACAGAAACGCCTAAGTGCACTTTTAAAACTGTGAAAATCAAGACTCCTCAGGCTGGATCAGGGCTCCAACATTACAACCTCTGACCACACTGACCGACTGTCACTCTACCTATATTACAAACCCTACAGACATATACTGCACACACATACATGCGCACAAATATTGCCTGCAATATTGCTTAACATAAATGTAACGTTGGCTGCCACCTTGACACAGAGGTCATAAAACCCCTTTTCAGATGGGAATTGCATGGACAACAAAGCAGCTGGCATGACGAGAAGCAAAAACTTGCACTTTCCAATATACCTTATAGACTGGCTTTAGTGTGCATCAATTTGCTGTCAGCTGGAGAATGTTCCACTTCACTTGTCCGGCTCTGTGGCATAAAGTGGAATCGTTGAAGCTGGGGGATTTTTTGCTCCAGAGCATTGAAATCTGCAGTATACTGGTTATCAAAGCAAGGTTTCTGCTGTCAAACGAAGGCCATAGTTTTTATTTTGATCATCATTATTCACATTGCATCAGTGTTAATGTTCCCACAGTGCACAAAAGGGACACAAAAAAAGCTTTAAAAAGTTACTGCAGCGTTGTTCACAAAAAAACCTCCAGAAATAAAACATTGTGTCAGACATTTGTTAGTGTCATGTGTGTTTCTAACGTATCTTCCAGACCCAGCAGAAGTGCATTGCCATCTTTGCCCTTGTTTGCTGCTTTGCTGTTCTGGTAGCACTGATCTTCTCATCTGTGGACATTTGGGGCGACGATGAAGATGGAATCACAGAGGAAAACTGCAGCAAAGACTGCCAGTAGGATATTTTGCAAGATTAAAGGAAATTGTAGAGGTTTCATTCGTCTATAGCACAATGTATTCACAGCGACAGTCTCTACTAACTCAACATAGTCTTAATCTAGACTCATTCATTACCAATTCAGAATTACGTATTACCATTAAATTATTTAATTCTGGTAGAGATTTCTGATGTGGATCTGTACCTCACTTTTTATTGTTAAAATCTAGAGCCATAAAAGGATTTATGTGTAAAGGCTTTGAGCTGCTGGGTTGTTGTGTTGGTGGTGTTAGTCTTTAAAGCTCCAGACACTGAAGGAATCTGTTATTTTCAGCATTGTACTTGTGGAGAACATTCCAGACGACCTCTCTTTCTCCATGGATGGCAGACCCCACCTTCCTGTCTTTGTTGGCTTTCACACACTGTTGGACCAGGCGAAGCACTCAGTTGAAGTGGTGTCATCTGCCTGGGACTTAAACTCCTGGGACCTGGAGACAATCCCAAGCCCTGCAAAACAGGTACAAAGTCATGGTAACCAGTCCGGTAGAACAATGAGCCAATTGCATTTCTCATTTGATCTGTAAAACCAAATGCAATTTAATAGGGTTATTCATGCAATGAAATAAGAGCTGCCCTTCTAAAAGAAATGCAGAAACATTGGTCAGACGCTGCGCCACAGTAATGCAGAACATCATTCTCTTCCTCAGGGTCAGCTTTTGTTCCAGAGACTGCTCAGGCTAAAGTCTCGTGGGGTTAAGCTGAAGATTGCCAGCAGTCTGACAAACTCAACTGAGCTGAAGGCCTTGGCAACACACAGTGAGTGGATGTGGCATTTTTATGTGGCAAACAACAATGAAGATATATATTTACAATTTACCCGACAACCCTATAGAGATTCTCATCCTTGAAGACACGTTTAGTTGAGTTTCTTAAGCATCCCATTTTAGGACAGCAGTATCACACTGTAGGTACGGCATGAAATATCAATAACCTGCCTCAAGGAAAACAGATGCATTTACAGCATGCAGCAGCACCCAGGAGCTCTACACCATATGCATCTGCCAGACTTCACAATCAAGGCCAAAAAACCTTGAATGGATATGAAAATGTACAGCCTGGTTTCCTGTCAAAGACTTTGCCTTTCAGACTGCCTGCGTTGCCCCCCGTTCCTGTCAGACAGTACAAGGCCAACTGTCAGATTTACACAATTTTCTCTTTCTTTTTCTTTTAAACTTTTCATTTTCTCTCTTTTCTGTCTCTTTTTATCCCTCACATGGATTAGATGCAGAGGTTCATTATGTTAACATGACAGTTTTTACCAGAGGCGGACTGCATTCCTCATTCTGGATAGTGGATCGGAAACACATTTACATAGGGAGCGCTGATATGGACTGGAGGTCACTCTCCAAGGTAAAAGCACACATGAACATCTGGTTTGTTGGGGTCTTTAAAGAGTAACACATAATGTAAATTAGCCACGCTTTCCTCTTATACTTCTTTATGCAGGTACTCCAGCACTCCCAACAGAAATCAGGAATGATTTAAGGTTGCTGTCTGAGATGGTCAGAAAGACAAGTAGCATTTCACTTTTCATTTAGTATGTAATTCATAATAGAGCAGGAACCAGAATGTATTAGCATACTGTAACCTGAAGTGATTGCCCGGCCCTTTTTGGTGCTTCAGCACTGGTTGGAGGTAGGACTGCTGTATGAGTGTAAGTCACAATGAGCCAGAAGGAATAAAAGAATAGCACACATACACTGGATGTGTGTAGTAAACACTGCAAGCCAGACAAGTATGTCTGAAATTGACCCTCTGTGGTAACAAACTGAAACCTCTATGTTCCTCCTTCAGGGGCACATATTAAAAAAAGAAACAGACAAAAAACAGAAACACCAAACACAAAAGGAATTTTCTGCCATCTATTTAATGAGCAGACAAGAATGTATTTAGGACATCTGTCTCTTCTTCTTTCGTTTTGTTGTTTTTACCCACATTAGCAGCTCTGTGGATTGCAGTGTTAGTCTGCTTGTGCTCCAGTTATTTAAATTCTTTGGTAGGACTGGAATAATATCCAGTTTATTCCCTTTTAGACAGATTCCTTTGAAATGATTATATATCTGTGATGACATCCAGCTTATTGACTTTGCTATTGTCTTGACTTTTCCTCTTTTTTCTCTTTTAGCATCATTTTATCATATATTATTCTTGGCTAAATATCTTTAAATTAGTGATATTCTATAATAGTACCTTTTGCTCTTCATTCTTATCCTATTTAATCTGAAAATGAATAGAAGATCATCAATCCATGAAACGTTACTATTATCTCTCTGAACTTCTTTTATACCCTCTAAAACGTCTACAGAGCACACTCAATATTTTAACTTTTCTGCTGCATCACCTCTTCCTACTTCTTTCTCACACACCACAGAGGAAAGAACTGGGGGTGGTGGTGTATAACTGCAGCTGTCTGGCTCTGGACCTCCACCGAGTCTTTTCATTTTACTGGCAGCTCCACGAAAGGGACTACATCCCCTCCATCTGGTCAAAGAGAGTAACTGCTCTCTATGGAAAGAACAATGCCCTGCAGCTACAACTTAACTCTACCCCCGCCACCGCTTATGTGTCTGTGAGTTACAGCTTTGTTATGTTACAGGACTTAGTGCCTACATAATTCAATTCTACACAAAATGCCAAAAAAAATAAAAAATAAACTGCACCAAAAACAGCTTTGGTGCTTTCAGTGGTTCATGTACTTCTTGAGGCACCAATTTCCAGCCTCTGGGCTTACAGTGAATATCTTTATAAGAGTTTCATTACATATTAATAACAAACATAAACAGAAAATGATTAATCATCCTAATATCGCACTAAGGAGCAACTTGAGTCTGAATATCTCACTACATTAGCCGAATTTGAGAGTAATGAATCTTGTTGCTCTCAAAGCGACAAGACATTTATCGGTTACCTTTAAGACATTTATCATCTTATAGGAAACTAATGGAGCCATACTGTCAAGGCTGTCGGCAACTCAACCTTGATCTTTTGCCCCACTTATTCTAGTAATGATAATGGTTGTTGAAATTTGCTTTCTTTTTTTCTTTCCCTTTTCTCTGCAGAAATGTTACATTGAAATGTATATACCTATTTTTATTAGTGGGTTGTGCATTCTTTGTTGAATTGAAACACACACATTTTTGAAAGTTATCCTAAACTTTAACCGTGTGTGTCAGTTGTTTCATTTTTGTGATCTTTACATCATTTTGAAGACCAAACATGCCTTGTCCTTTCTGTAGACCTCTCCCGAGCTCTTCTGCTCCAAAGATCGCACCCGAGACGTAGATGCCATCTACCAAGTCATTCAGAGTGCAAAGACATTTATCTTCATATCAGTGACAGACTACCTCCCTCTGGTGAAAAGGAGTTTCAGAGGAACCTCAGTCACAAGGTGTGTGCCGGGGCAAGCTTTGACATTTAAATCCTTTTTACAGGAACACTTTTGAGGTTGTTTTACATTCATATTGTATATGTGTGTCTGTATCAGAGGACATAATTCATGACAAACTAGCCAAAAAAAAAACAAGAATATACCCAGAATATAGCAACTTGGAATTTTTTTGAACTCTATGCCCTTCAGTATCTTTAGACTCAAAAGCATTGTCCACAATAATAACACTAGTTGGATTTTTAGGTATTGGTCGTCTATCGATGAAGTCATCAGAGAAGCTGTGGTATTAAGAGGGGTCAAAGTTCGTCTGCTCATTAGCTTCTGGAAGAAAACTCATCCACTCACCTTTAATTTTGTGACCTCCCTCAAGTCACTCTGCGTTCAGCTTTACAATTGTTCCCTGGAAGTGGTAAGCGAATCACTTACACCTGTAGTTTTAACTACTCATGGACAAGTTTTGATTCATACTGCACTTATTTTCTTTGTTTTTATTGTATATTATACATGCTTTTTGTTAAATCATTGTTTTTTCTAGAGGTTTTTTAGTCACAAGGAGCAGAACGATGACATTCAGCTTGGGCTCAACCACAACAAGTACATGGTGACCGACAATGCCGTCTACATTGGTAGGCAATATAATGTGTGTTTTGGGTTTTTTATTGAGGTACAGGTTTCAAAGTATCCTAATATAAAGTTTTTTATACTGACAACAAAAATACGCATAGACTAACTGGCCACTTCATTAAGTACACATTTCTAGTATGGGGGTGGACCCCTTTTGCCTTCAAAACAACCTTAATTCTTGATGTTAACATTTCCCAAAGGCTTTTGTCCATAATGACATAAAAGCATCAAACAGCTGGTGTAGATTTATCAAGCAGCAAGTGATAAGAATGTCCTGTTCCACGACTTCCCAAGAGGTGCACTACTTTATTTAGAATAGTGACTGTGAAGGAGATTTGAGTACAGTGAACTCACTGTCATGTTCAAGAAGATTTGAGCTTTGTGACATGGTGAGTGCTGCTGGAAACTGCTTTAAAAGCTGGGTACACTGTGGTCATGACGGGATGAAGAAGGTCAGCAAGCATACTAAGTTAGGGTTGGCATTTAACAGATGCTCAACTGGAAAATGCTATGAGGTACATAAGAATGTTGTTACCACTCTCCTTTTGTTTTTATTACTTATAGCCAGGAGGAATCTATCTTATCATAGCTTTATCCAAAAACTGATATGGGACAACGAGCCTGTCTGTCCAAAGGGAAATAAAAGATCATCGTGCATTGCATTTGTTAATTCAATATAAAACAAAACAGTGGGAAATAAATTTTTTGAGGTACAGATTTTTATTGGCTTTTTTGGTAGCTGGGATTAGTGAGTCATACTATTAAAATAAACTTGCAAATACCAAAGCAAAATGTATAAAACTTGAACATTTTAACTTGAGCAATAGCTCAAACATGGTTGTATTGGCTTGCTTTATGTGCATATAGACAAGAGAAGACAAAGAGCAAGGTGAGAAGAAAATAAAAGAGTGTGATTTTCTAATGTCCTCTTTAAGTCAAAGGACAAGTCACACCCACAGGAGTCTCACATATGGCTAGTTCAATCCTTACAGCTACAGCACAGGTTATGGGAAATCATATCATCACAGAGGTCTGTGAGAAAATTCCAGAAAGTTACTGTGCTTTTCCAAGAAACAGTTCAGGACAGGACGTTTTGTGAAACAGGTGACTGCTAAACTAAACTAGCACTGCTATATTTGATTCTTACTCACTCATCCAAAGACACACAAGCACCAAGTGGTACATACACACGCAGACACATATAAAGATTCAAGATACAGTAATGTAAAGCTATTTCTATTTAAATAATGACTTTTACAGGCGCTATCTGACACTGTTGTCTTTGTTGCTCACAGGGAACCATGACTGGGTTGGCAGTGATTTTGCTATTAATGCAGGAGTTGGATTGGTGGTCAAAATGAACGGTAGTTCTGGAGACAGAGGAGTGACAATCCTGGAACATGTCAAAGCTACTTTTGAAAGGGACTGGAGGTCACGCTACGCTCAGAGCCGACATGGAGTCAAAGACCAGCAGGGAAAATACAGAAACTTGCAACAGGGAAAAAAATATATGGAAACTAAGGAGGAAAATGAATGGAACTACCCTTTATATTTATAAGCACAAAATGTCTTTTCCCAGTATGTCTTAAAGCCTCATAAGCCTAAATATGCTAGATCTTACAAATATGTACACAAATAAGAATGTAGACCTACTCTATACTGTATGACTTGCCAAAGTATTGCTTTGACTCAGTATTATAATAATATATGTTTAATTGTTGACTGTTATATAAGCATGTAATACTGCATGCATACCAAAAGCAATATCTCAGTATTAACTCAGTATTAACTATATACTAGCACAAGCAATGTGACAAAAACAATTCTCTCTGTGCGTAACCCACCGGAACAGTTTACATACATCCACTATTTTTTAAGTCTTCATTGCATTTTATATGTTTTTAAATGTTACAGTTTGGCTGCAACTGTAATCAGGTCAGATCCTGAAATGGCACACACCGGCATATGCAGTAGTTTTATTCTGTTCATCATATCACTTAAATTATTCATCTGTCTTCATAAAACATAGCTTTTTCCTTGTTGGTGTTGTTTTTATTTCAGTCTGCTGGTATGTTTAGTGCCCAAAAGGTTTCACTATACAAATTTGTATTGCTGACAGAACAAAAGTATTTATAGGTATGTTTTGCCTTATCCTGTCTTTCCATCCAAGCCAGTAATAAGCTGCAAGTTAAATGCTCAAAAGCCTGCAGACAAAAAAATAAGCCTTGAATGGTACTAGTTTGGTTTAAAAATGTATGATTTAAATAAAGGATTTGAGAGTTCTCAAGTGACTCATCTTACCAGCACTTCACAGTTAATAACTGGAAAAAGTCAAATGTACTAACGAATCCAAGTTTGAGATTTGGGTCAGCAACAGAAGGGTGTTTGATGTTGAACTGGCGAGATAATGGCACAGCAGTGTATCAAACCCACATTTTTTTAACATGACAGCAGGAGCATTCAGGACTGGGATTGTTTTGCCTTGAGCTGGACCATTGGCGTAACTTTGTGCTGAACATTGGGGGGTGTCAAGATCTCTGTCTAAATAAATAAATAAATCTGGGTAAATTCCCAGATGATTAAACATGCAACTATTTTGTTGGTAATACCTGAAATGAGTAAAGAAAATCAACAGCCTATTTATGCAAGATACTTCAAATTTTATTGGGTGTGATTATTGGGGGGGTCAAAAAAACATCTAACCCACCTGGAAATTATGCCCCTGAGCTGGACCTATATCGACTGAGCAAGAGGAATTTCAGTTCTTCAAACACGTCTGAGGTTTACATCTTTAAGGAGATGCATTCTTACTGCAGCAGGTTAGTAATTCCCAACACACAGCTCAGAGTGGATCTAGTATGCTGTATTTTTTTGTTCTGGAAGTCCATTTGAGCAGCCATGTGGGATTTACAGTTCAAAATAAAACATATCTTCTACATGACACTGGTTCAGCCCCCTCAGTCTTTCATTATCTGAAAAAAATTACTCTTCACCCTTTAATCCCACATTTCCTCTAACTGAAGGCCCCATCACGAACAGGACGATAGTGCTGCCATGCTCACAGACAGAGCTTTGTCTGAAAGCCCTGCTAAAGAGATTCTCTGGCTCAAAGGAATTACTTCTACTATATATTAATTAATATATCTAATATTACAATGGGCATCCTGCATTGTAACAGATGATATATATATATATATATATATATGTATATATATAAGACTAATGAACATCGGGGATGGGTACAAAGTAACCTTGTCATCACCCATGATTTTGCTATTTTGAGTTCTTAGTTTGAGGGGTTTTTTTTATTAGAGTTTATTAGTTTCCTCAGTTCTTTCTCTTTGTTTTCCCTCGGTGTCTTTTCCCTTTATTAAATTTACTTTTGTGTCTGAGGTTCCCAGTTTAGGTATTATTATTTACTTCCTGAATTACTTTACTCGTTAATTGTCTTCTGTGTTCAGTTCTTCTTCCTCCCCTGTGATTGTGTTGATTCTGTGCACCAGTGTCTCATTTCCTCCCAGCTGTGTCTCATTCCCTTGATTGTGTGAGTATATATAGTGCTGCCTTCCCTTTGTCTGTGGTTGCAGTTTTTGTTTACTCGCCTAGTGTGTTTGCTTGTATCGCCTGTATTGTTGGATTTATGTAACTTATTGTTTATTGGGCTTTTATCCACCAATAAAGTTGCATTTTTGTTTATTCCACCTGCGTCCTGAGTCTATATTTGGGTCCTTAACCTAAAAACTGTGGCATATCTGACCTCAGCATTGAGCTGGGGCACTTAAAGACTGACAAAGCCAAGCTTGTTGAAACACTGTCAGATCATGCTTGGATAAGACGGGTTATAAGGCTTAATCTATCCATCATTTACTGCTTGTCCAATTCAGGGTCATGGGGTGACTGAAGCCTTTCCCAGCTGTCATAGGGTGAGAGGCCACATTTGAGCTATGGCCAAATAAAACTCCATCTATCCTCTGAGATCAAGTCAGGCTTTGTGGAAAAAGGAAAATATTTTTCAGAATATTTTTGGCCACTCAAGGGTGGACAGACAAACAGCAAACTTACAAGCAAATACCCAAAAAGGAGAGAGAAAAGTGTTACCTGCACACTGAAAACAAAAGTATTTGTTCCTAGGCAATGTATTAAAGGCCAAGTTGTTTTCATTTCTCCTGTTTATTTGAGCCATTTAAAGATTTCTTCCTTAAGCAAAAGTCTGAAATTGAACCCATGGTACTGTGAGTGATGGGAGACAAGAAGAAAAATTCTTCTGTATAAAAATGTATGATAATGTTTATTTGTAAGTAAATGTGGAGGATCAAATATCAGATAGAGTAATTAATTTTCTATATCTTTCTGTAGCAGGAATGACTAAAGTCAAGAGTGCTGCAGCCCACTCAAAAATCAGAAAATTAAATTTGTTTCCTTGAACATTTTACTCAAAAAACATAAACAACACAGGCTGTTGGCTATAAATTGCTAATGCTACCAAGTGCAAAGTGTTAAGGCCAATGTGTGACCCACTTTCAGTACAAGAGCAATAAATTTAGGTCAGATTAATGAGTCATACCACAAACTAACCACCTGCTATTACCGATTTGAATTCTGTCTTATAAATCAAACTGTCTACCTGTACATACTCACTTGAGTGAGTACTTTCAACCACAATTTCTCTTATTTCTGCGGCCAGCCTGCAGTACTTTTGAGGCCTAGCAGGGCGCCTCAACCCACACTTTAGAAACCACCGTTCTACTGTTCTAAAGCAGTAATATAGACTTGTACACATTTAAATTTATTGTTGGAATCATAAATGGAAAAAAAAACATATAGAAAGATCAATTGCACAATTGTTCATGGTGTATCTTACGAGTAATATTGACCAGATATCAATATCACTCAGGGTTATTGTGACACTCTTAATATATGCACAACTTTTCGATTTTAAATTTATAAACTTCAATTTATCTAGAAATTGTGCACAAAAATGTATCACTTAAACACGAGGTGGTGCTGTTACGCCATTATGGTCTTTTGAGTGCCAAAGTTTTGTACTGTGAGTTTATTTTGGAGGTATTCTGATGTATTCAGAGATAAGAACCTCAACGACTTCTCTGATATCTTACTAGATGAGTCTGGCAACCTTTTGAATTTAGATTAACGCTTTTAGTGATTGCTGTGCTTTCTGGGTTGGACTGTGTCTTTCTGTGTAAAATTACCGATGGGATGCATTTTTTTTTTCTTTTTGGGGGGGTGGGGGGATTTAATAGCTCCTACGAGCCACTTAGCATCTACGCGCAATGCTAAATGGCTACAGCTGAAGTGGGAGTATCAGCAGCAGCAGCCTTATTTCTGCTGCCCGCTGGAAAAGAGGCTACTGCTGCTGCTGCTGATATGGAGGGGTGGGGGTGCTGTCACCATGGTAACAGATTAAAGGCAAAGCTATTTCGGCGTTTCTGCTGCAGTAACTTCAAAATATGAACCCAAGGGGAAATATTTTTTTTATTTTCTAGAGTTAAATTATATCAGGGAGGGGATATTTCTATTTGGCTGAAATGCCACTTTTTCCAACTTCTTTGCTCCTTTAAACATCCCTAATACAGCAGTGCCAACTCTTTCAGTGCGACGAGCAGAGAGCAGGGGGGAGGAGGAGGAGGATTGACAGCAGATGCCTTTGCAGCAGAGGACCAGAGAGGATGTATGTCCGTGTGTGCTGTTCCGGGACAAAATCCGCACATGTTTAAACGTTCACTTATCGAAATTTCAACCGCGAGATTTTACGAGTTTGTGAGCGAAAGCATAGACAATTCAAAGCGCAGTGTCAGAGGGAATTCTTCTCTAAAGGAGATGGACGGGACGACCTGAATAGACGATTGGATCACTTCATTTAAAAGATGTATTTCGTGCTACGTGCTATCAGTTTTTTTCTTGATTAAATCAACTTGGATGTTCTATTGAGACCAGTCACTCAAAGCCTAGCTAACGATGGAGAGTGGAGTTTTTCTGCCCTGTCTGGATCAGTTCATGCTGAGCCCACTTGTCACTTGGGTAAGTGATGTACAATGCTCAGGTCTCCTCACAGATACTGTGATATCGACCTCAAATCCCATATTCTCTTTGCTGTTTAGGTGAGGACATTCGTGCCAAATGATGGGGGCATGCACTTGGATTTTTCTGAACTGCTGGATGGAGTCTTTCTAAACGACATAATGACTCAAATGTAAGTAATTTCATCCCAGTTTCAGCCTCTTGTTCATCTATCAGATTTTCAATCTGAGTTGTGTCAAGATAAATTCAGATTTTTTGGCTGGCTGTGGTCAATAAAGAATCTTTTTTTTTTTTTTTTTGCTGATTTCTGATCCTCTTGCTTTATGTTGTAGCATCCACTGATACTGTATGAAGCATCTGCTAACATTCTTATCCAGGGATCAACAGTACCAGCTTTGTTACTCTGCAGTAATAAAGGGGATCTTTGTAGCCAGCAGCAGACTTCCTCATTACTGACAGGTTCGGGTGTCTGACATAAATGTTAGAATTAGCATAAAAGTTACCCAGAGATGTACAGCTTGAGACAGACCAGACTGAAGGCAAGAGATTAACCAAAACATGAGAGACCTCTCATACTGGCAAGATGCTACTTAAGAGATTATGATAGTTTTGCCTTATGTTCTGAGGGAATTACCCTCGTCCTTAGCAAACACTACCAAACATTGCCAGTGTGTTAAGCCTTCATGTGCAAGTTAAATGACACTTCAGAGATTGATAGATGACTCCTAACTAAAACTGAAGCACTCCAAAGAAAGAGGAAAAAAACTATGATCGAGTGCACTTGTGGATAATGCTCTTTAGCCATTGCAAATCTATAGTATCCATTCACCCCACTTATCTCCCCAGGGTCACAATAACCAGTTCTACATGAAAAAACAAAGTTGCACTGAAGGGAGGGGAAGAGGCGGGATAATCTCCTGGATTGGGAAGACCCTCTGGGATTAGGGCCTGGTGTTTAGTGCCACTGGGACACAGATGGGAGGGAGAACGAGTACAGCAACAGGACAAACGGCACACAGAGGGAGACTCGGCAGCTCAGCATTATATTTGTGTCTGTTTCATTAATTATGTCTGACTCTTTTTACTCTTTTTCCGCCTTCTTTTTATCAGCGTTTATAAATCTATTACTTTCTCAGTAATGAAATCTTACCTCTATAACAACCTATAACAACATCAAGCTTTAGAAACACAACAAAACAAAACTCCAGTTTGTTGGCAGGAAGGAATGATGTCACCCAGGCTAAAGTTGGGAATGAATAGGGATCTTGTGAATGTTTCCGAGTCAAGATTTCTATCAGTTGCAGCTTCTTCTTATCTAAACATGTTAATTATGTTTGACTGCTTGTTGGTTGGTTTGAAAATGGCAGTATTGTCAAGTAAAACACTTTTATGTTACATTTTCAGAAATCCTTCAGCTGCGTCTCAGGGTGCAAAGAAAATGAGCAAGGATCCAAGTCAGAGGATCCAGAACCTGAACTTTCTCGTGCAGCAGATCAAGACATTTTACCTGGTGAGTTCCCATGTTTTTTAGAGATACAGCAGGAGCTAAGCTTTCAATCTCCCTTAACATCAGATTATAATATAGTCTGGGTTTACTTTAACTTCAGCATACTGGATGACTTAGTAGCATTTGTACCCTAGCAGATCAACTAGTTCGTCTTAAGATGCATGGCCTAAATTTCAGTCATGTGAACATCTGTGTAATCGGCACAGGAACGGCATTAGAGCACAGCCAGAGCCAGAGTAAAGCGGCAGTCAGAGCCACAGACAGAGCTTTAGACTGACGTATATAGTTTCAAGATTCATGGGCAGACACCAGTGGTGTTAAAATCTTGGATTTTCTGTCTGTGTCAGAGTAATTAAGTACAATTTAACCCATGAAATCAGTCAGAATCACCAGAGAAGCAATTTCACAGAGAACAGGACAATGAAGTTGCGTAGATTATCTCAAGGAAGAAATAGTTTTTTGTTTGTTACCACACAAATGAAACCACAGTAGCAGTATTTCTACTGTAGTTAGCTTTTTGAATACATACAGTTATGTCTGCTAGTTATGTTATTAATAGTACCTCTGCACACCAACACAATGCATTTTAAATCAAAGAGTCAACATTCAATGAAGTTCAGACTTTCATCTTTAATTCAAGGAATCAAAAAAATGCATTCATTGTTTAGGAATTACACTCAGTTTTATACAGATCGTCTATTTTTATACTAATCTTAGAGGCTGAAAAGTAACAGAACAATTGACAAGCTCAGTAATGAGGTCCAAAGGGATGTTCATGCAAGTGAAGATAATCCTTAGACTGAAAAACTAGAATAAATCTGTCAAAAACTTTAAGAGTGGACAAATTATTCTTAAAAAAGGGTGCGTTCTGAACTATACTGGGCTATGATCTCTACTCTGATGTAGCTAAATGCTGCAAAACTGATTGAACAGCACTTCACAGCATAAATAGATAGTGACCCAAACACACTGTAAAAGCAAACCAAGAGTTTATCAAGGCAGAGAAGTGGGATATCCTTCAATGGCCAAATCAGTTATCTTATCTCAACTCAGTAGAACAGGCTTTTCAGTTATTGAGGACATAACTGACGGAGGAGAGAACCAACAGAAGGCAGGCAGGAGTAATGCTCTGTCCTCATGGAGGAAACAGCATTTCATGATCTCCATGGGTTCTAGACTTAAGACTTGCTGTAAATGATTTTTATCCAAATGTTAGAACAATCCTTAAGTATTTAAAATTATGTCAGTTTGTCCACTTACTTTTGAAACTTTGAAAATGAGGAACTATGTATAAAAATGGCTGCAGTTCAGTTAATGCTATACTTACGTTAAACTCATCGAGTTAAAGCTGAAACTCTGCACTCTACTTCTCTATACAGTAACATTTACACAAACTGTGTCACTATCCAAAGTCTTGGGGACCTAACTGTACACATTTTAAGCTGTTTGTCCCCAGTGAATGGAAACAGAGACAGTTTGAGATGAACTGCAGCTTGCCATGTTTATTTCTGCATTAAAATTATTATTAATAAAGCACTGTAGATCTAGGGCATCTAGAAGTGTTGCAGTCTATTTGTGGTTATTTTCATTTTCTAAGATCAGTTAAAAGACTTGACTGCTCCACTGGTTTAACTGGAACTTTCAGCTAAATGTCAGTGTGTGAACATGGTTCAAAGTTACAGGGCTAACATGTTTAATATGTATGACGCTGTCTACAATTACAACACGAGTATAGCATCTAGCTTGCTGTCATTTAATAATTTGTGCTAAACAAATAGTGCAGCTGTTTGAATAAGTGTATTTTTGTTTGATTTGACCTAATGGAGCTAAAGCTTACATTAAGGAGATGCAGTGATTCAATATGAAAGAGACAGAATTCTAACAAGTGCAGTTCTATAGAGGAGCTTTCGCATAAGGTTCAAAAAGAAAGGATGATGGGAAACTTAGGCAGGGACAAGGCTGCACCATGCAGTTTTACAGGATTTCACCACAGCACCAGGGAAACTGGCTCTGTCATTTACCCATTCAGAGCACTCACCATTTGTTGGCAGTGTTTCTATACATGTATTTGAGCAGGTCCTATGTGCTGTACATACTTACATCTCCATCTATTCAAACACTTTGGCTAGAATGCAAGAAGTGTTTTGTCCTTGTTTCACTTTACCCCAAATGTGGTTTTTTTCTCTAACCATCTCTCTTCTCTTTTCTGTCTCTTCTTTTGTAGGATAATCTGAGACAATTAATCATGACTCCTTTGCCAAATGTGTTGCTGCTTGGCAGGACTCCTTACTGTGGTATGCTCTTTAAAACAATTATACATTCCCAATATGCACCGCTTGATTTTCAGTGGTTAGTTATTTCTGAATAGTTAACAATGAAAACCTTTGAGTCTGTAAAATGAAACAGACTCTTTTCAGCTCCTTCTGATAGCATTTTAATTCAATTGCACACCGCTATCAGTCTGATAGCTGCTCTAACTTCTGATGGCAATGCTTCGGCAAGTGATGACCCAAATACACCAACCAGCGCTGTGTTCAGTTTAAATCCATGACAGCAGTCCTACTTCGATCCAGTGGGTTTGTTTTCCAATAATTCCATTTCTTTACTCTCATAGAACAAAGCCTGGATGAAATGAAGAAACTTTTGCTATTACTATTGGGATGTGCAGTCCAGGTAAATACTGAGTGATTCATATTTAAGAATCATGTTTATGGTAAGTTTCTGGGTCAAATTTGTGTGCATTTTTGCATTTTTACAGTGTGAGAAGAAAGAGGAGTACATTGAGAGAATCCAGACACTTGACTTTGAGACAAAAGCAGCAATAGCTGCTCATATTCAGGAGGTATTTGACTTTATATGACATATGCTTTGAATGCTACAGTGCTTTTGTACAGGTAATCATTTGTTTTTGTGCAGTGGTTTGTGAAGTTGCTGTGTTTTGTATTATTCTTTCCTCAACTACGCTGATTGTCATGTCCCGTGTTTAACAGTTTACTCACAGTCAAGAGAATGTGCTGGATCTGCAGTGGTTGGAGTCAAGTGAGCTGCACCCCGATGAGATGGAGGCAGTAGTAAGGAACATGACCACACACCTCCAACACCTGCTGGATCAGAGGGATGCCCATCTGGAGGTACTTAATTTTCATATTTACAAACAGTATTAGCTACATATTTTTATAGGAACAAAGGATATTATTTTATTAAGATGCTTTTCATTTTAGACTGAGCTCAGATATTGCACACTCATCACTAATGTTCAACCTGTAGTATTAATCCTGCTTCCTATCTGCAGACTATAGCAGAGCTAATGCAGGAGAAAGAGGGTGTGGTAAGTGTGCTCAGTAGCCCCTCCAGCCCACAGTCTGCCAGCTACTCTCCTACAATTCAGCAGCAGCAGGTGGGGACCCAGCAACACCTTGCAGTGGAACTGGCTGACTCCAAGGCAAAGATCAGACGACTTAGACAAGAACTGTAAGTATGTGATAGGTGGAAAAAATAATTGTTTTCTTTGTTTGTTGACTAAAATGAGCTTAAAAAGTTAAGATATATTTTACACTAACTGGAGATCAGAACATTTTCATATCAAAGTTACTATATAGATTGGATCAACGTAAAAAAAAAAAAAAAAAAAAAAAAAAGCCAAACTAATACAAAAGAGCTTCTAGTAAGTTGGCATTTTTGTAGCACTTTTCTGCCCAAATTTATTTCGTCTGTTGTCCCCTTCATGTCACCAAAATGTTTGCAGAGTAAAGTGTTTGCTTTTCTCCCACATTAAAAGATTATTAGGTTAAGCATTGTAGAGTTCCTCCTAACGGTGCTGATTGGTAAATAGGTTTCCTCTGTGTAACTGCCAGTAGGGAATAAATAGGAGGCAGAGAGAGAGAGAGAGAGAGAGAGAGAGAGATAGTACAGGATAAGAGATGCCCTGCAGAGTTTGGCCCACATTACTGCCTGCTTGGCAGGTTCAATGCCTATGCACTACCACTGACCCATATTTGCTCTGCATATCTGCAGATACTGCACACACGAACACACGCACGCTAAAGCTGATCCAATCAAGATCTCAGTTCCATCATTGCTGTCCATCCCATCAGGCTCACATACTGTTCAGAAACACAATGTCACATAAAGCCATGCTCTGATTTTTTTGAATGGCCTTAGACTATTCTTTTTTATATAAGAAAATGAACACACTGTTTTTTTCATCAGCATGTGGGAAGGAAAGAAATGGAGCTTAACAGCTAATGCTTGAACCATTTTGTCAGAATTGCTTATATTTCTGTTATGCTTACTTATTATTTAAACATTTTCCATTCATGTTTAAAATGTAGTGCATGCTAACCTCCCAACTTTATGTCTCTCTGTGCTCCACACCTGACACCAGAGAGGAGAAGAGTGAACAAATGCTGGACTGCAGACATGAGTTGGAGAACATGGAGGCTGAGCTGAAGAGAATCCAGCAGGAGGTCTGAAGTTTAAAAAAAAAATCACAGCTAATGGTGACAAACAGTAACCTCCTGACCTCTCTGCAGCTTATGCAGATTATTGAACGCTGTACTTTGCTGCAGCTCCATGCTTAATAACTACTAACTTAAACCTCTGAACACTGACTCAAATGTACAGCTAAAGCCCCTGTGGATTTGTCTGACCGGGAAATCTCAATTTGCATTTGTGGCTTAGATGGTCACACTAGTTAACATGGTTCATATATTTATAACAACTAAATATGTAGTGAAAATAAAAGGAGTATTTAATTTCCTATAGCCATTGGCTTGGCTTTCCCTGATAAAGTTATAACATGACAACAGATTGGATGTTCACACCTTATCATACCAAAAACACAAATCTACCATTCATGTTTACAACTAAAATAAGTCAGTGTTCTCTGCTGTTTTAGCTATTTGATGTTGAACTGATGTTTGATGATGAACTTTAGAGTTTGTGGTGGAAATTTCTGACTATAAAAAGCTATATCAAGCTTAAGACTTTTTTGTTATAAATCATTCCTTTCTCTTAACTTTAACAGAATTCCCAGTTGCTTCTGGATGCACGCACAGCCCGCACTTACCGTGATGAACTTGATGCCCTGAGAGAGAGAGCCATCAAGGCGGACAAGCTGGAGAGTGAAGTGGGACGCTACAGGGAGCAACTGCACAAGATGGAGTTCTACAAAGCCAAAGTGGAGGTTGAGGCAGAATAAATACATACATAACATACATACATACATACATTACAAACATACGATAGACTTTTAATTAACTATTGTAGTGAAAGATTCAAATAAAGAGTAATATGATGGTTGTGTGGGCTTCAGTGTGGTTTAGTATTTAAGGTGAATTTAACTATTTTTTCATGTTTCAGGAGCTAAAGGAGGATAATAGGGTACTCCAGGAGACTAAAGAGGTTTTGGAGGATCAGCTGGAAGGCTGGAGGGCACGCTCAGATAAAATCCACCAGCTGGAGAAACACAATCTGCTGTTGAAGGCCCAGGTTCATGACATGGAACAGGTCAGACATCTCCACAGAGTTTACCAGAAATATCATTTAAAATATCTTTAATGTTCATCTAGCTTGTTCACCAGCTGGACAGGTAGCGCTCTTATACCACCGCTTATAGTTTGGGTTTTCACTTAAGGAGAGGGAGGCAGATCGGCGGCGCGTTGAGGAATTGCAAACGGACAACTTGGCTTTGTGTTTGGCACAGAGGAGGAGTATGGAGGAGTCCCAGCACCTAGGCTGGGAGTTAGAGCAACTCTCCAAGACCACAGAAAGCTCCCAGGGTAAGAGTTGGTGTAAAGAAGGAATAATGAGAGCTTAGGTTAATCTACAATATATTGCCAAAAGTATTCACTTACCCATCCAAATCACTGAATTCAGGTAGTGTGCAGAGGTCACCAACTTTCCGCAGAGTCAGTCGCTACAGACCTCCAAACGTCATGTGGTCTCCAGATTAGCTCAAGAACAGTGTGTAGAGAACTTCATGGAATGGGTTTCCATGGTTGAAGAGCTGTATCCAAGCCTTACATCTCCAAGTGCAATGCTTTATACTGGATACAGCAGTATAAAGCACGGCCCCCACTGGACCTTAGAGAATTGGAGACATGTTCTCTGGAGTGATGCATCACACTTTCCCATCTGCCAATCCAATGGATAAATCTAGGTTTTGTAGTTTTCCAGGAGAACATTACTATTATGACTATATTATCCCAAATGTAAAGTTTGGTGGAGGATGGATTATGGCACGGGATTGCTTTTCATTTGGGCTCGACCCTGTCGCGGCTGCGTAGCCGGTGTGTCTGAGGTGCGGGCACAAAAGCAGACACAGAAGAGTAAACTCAGTATATCAAAAGGCGAGCCATTTATTTGGCTGAAAATACATGAACATAAAACAAGGCAAAGCGAGCTGGGGAAAAGAACTAAACTGAAACCTAAACTGGGAATAAACTAAGATTAACTATGAAAACTGTGAACATTAACATGAATCTGAAAAGGTGCATGCAGAACTATAACGTGAAAAAAACAATGAACATGCACCTGATCAGAAAGCATGAAATCAACCTGAAACCCAGAGTGACGTAATACAAGACAAACAGATAACCCGACACTGAACAGTGGAAGACAGAGGACTTAAATACACAGAAGGGTAATGAGGGAAGTAGAAACACCCGAGGAAACACAGCTAACACAAATGAACCTGACCCCACAGGGAAAACTAAACTAAACTCACTGAACATGGAAATACAAGACTTTCAAAGTAAAACAGGAAACATGGAGAGACGTAGACATGATAACACAAGCTTGACACTGTAAAACAGAGACAAAAAAACACATGACAGACTGACACAGAAGACAGGAAAAGACTCAAACCAGGAGACATAGATAAAGCAAAAACTAGAATAAACTCAACTATATCCTAACTAATAATAGCAACACAAGAACTTACATATTTCCAATATAACATAAGGCACCAAAAATACAAAATAAACTCAAAATGTCAGGTTACAGACCCAGGCCCTGACAGACCCCTTAGTTCCAGTGAAAAGAATCAAGACATATTGGACAATTTAATGCTCCTAACCTATGGGAACAGTTTGGAGATAGCCCAATGCACTCAGATGAGCAGTGCACAAGACAAAGTCCTAAAAGAAATGGATCACCAGGTTTGACCTGAAAGAACTTGACTGGCCTGCACAGAGTCCTGAGACTACAAGCCAGGCATTCTCGTCCAACATCATGTCCAACCTCACAAATGCGTTTCTGGATGAATGGTCAAAATGTTCCATAAACACACACCTAAAACTGGTGGAAAGGCTTCCCAGAAAAATGTGAAGCTGTTATTGCAGGAAAGGATGGGCCGACATCATATTAAACCCTGTGAGTTAAGAATGCTGTGTCATTCAAGTTCATATGCGTGACTACTTTTTGGCAATATAGTGTACTTTCCAGTGAGAGTAGATAAGGATAAGTTATGTAAAGGTGTGCATGCATTATTGTGCTATCTCTTAAATATGTTATTTACTTGAAATACTCAACAATCAAGCTTAAGATGTGACTTTTATTGTCTTTGTTAAATGAATCTCTGTTACAAAAAGTGAATCAGAGGCATGTCTGTACCTTTGAGTGGCGCTTCTACTGATACCAAACTTATTTTTAATTATATTTTTGTAAATAGCAGCATTGCAGAATGTGAAAAGTGAGCTATTTTCATTCGTTTCTCTCAAGCTTCTTGCAAACTAACTGTGTGTTTGTGTGTTTGTCAAAAGGCCAGCAGACCCTGAGTGAGGAAGTCAGTGAGAGGGCCTGCAGTCGATTGCTGAAACTGGAGAAAGAGAACAAACATCTCCTGAAGACCATAGAGGAGCTCAGAGCTTCTGTTAATAACATCACACAAACCAAACATAGCTACCTGGCGATGTGTAGTAACAACTGTACCTCATCAACAGACGAGTCCTCAGTGTTGCAGACCTCCTGCTCAAATGCTAAAAATCACTCTAATGGAGTCTCCCTCAGTATTGTAACAGAGTCGATGCTAAATGGGGATTTAAGCTGCCATCAGCAGCTAGACACCGAGGAGTTGGAGCGAGTCCAGAGTGTGAACCATCTCCCAGATAATCCAGAGCGTAATATCCAGGAGAAAGGACAGCTAGAGGATGGAGACAGTGGAGACCATTTCAAAGAAAGGATGTCCGATTTGGAAGTCTTAGAAAACAATCACAATAGGCGTCATTGTTTTGTGAGGTCACATGATCACTCGCCTGGCTCAAAGAACAGCAGTCCCCGCCATGAAAGCATCTTCACAGGTCTGCCAACACGCTCCTCCTATGCCAGCAAGCACACACAGCGGCTAGAGGCCAAGTGCAGGGCTCTGGACACAGTAAATCAGCATCTACAAACTTCACTTGACAACACTGGTAGGTCCCATAGAAAATAAGTAATGTTTTTGTACTTATATAGCAAAAAACTTCCAGATTAATTTATTTCTTATATAATTCTCCATCTTCAAGACCGAAAGGTTCAGCGTCTAGAGGCAGAGGTTGAGGAGCTGGAAGCAGAGAATCAGAGCCTGCAGGCCTCTTTAGAGGAACTTCGCATCTCTGCAAGACGCCTGGAGCAGTTAGAAACAGAGAAGCAGACCCTGGAGCGTGAAACAACTGCCCTGGAGAGAGACAAGAGGCAGCTAGAGAAAGAGAATCGACGACTCCGGCAACAGGTGGACAATCTTTTTTTACTTTCTTTTTTAAGATAAAAGATATCAGTTTTCTAGCATTAGATAATGTTTGGAAACCTTATCGACTGTTCTACTTTCCTGTATTTCAGGCTGAAATCCAAGAAGCCAAATTAGACAGCAGTAATGTCTGTATGGCTAGCTTGGAAAGGGAGATGCGTTTTCTTGTAAAGGAAGTGGAGGGATTAAGGGAAACTGCTGAGAGGGTCAAAGGCCTGGAGAGAGACAACAGAGAACTGACCAAGCAGGCTGCTATCGACCAGAGAACCCTGGCAACCCTCAGAGAAGTGAGGACTGACTGGATGCATAACATGACCTACAGCGTTTAATACATTTATTAGACCGTCACCCAATCTAAGGTTTATGCCAAAGCTGGCCTAACAGTACTGGTAATTACTAAAATGATTTTATTTTGTGCTTCTGTAATCATTAATACACCAGAAGCACAAGCTTTTTATATCAACATTAAATTTTTAACATCCATCCATCCATCTTCATCCGCTTTATCCGGATGAATTTTAACACTAAAATAAAAATATTGTTGTTATTCATGAATTTTCACATTTACAGTTTTACTAAAAAAACTGAAAAAATAGTAAAGAACATCATTATGTTTTTTACTAAGTTCCCAAATTTTAATTGTTTACTTGCAGTAAAAATGGTCTACTTTGCTGGCTCAAATTTGGGTTTAAGCACATGAATTCATATTGTTATTTACCTAATAAATAACAATATAATTTTTGTTTTACACAAGCTTTTTACAGATTTCTAAAATATTTGTATTTTCTTTATTTTTTATGAGTGGTGGTCTAATAAATGTGTTAAGCACCTTAACGTTTCTTGGCAGTCTTCATATAACTACTTCAAGCCAACTAAATGACATTGCCATCCCTTACATCATTTCCTTAGGGATTAATAAAGTATTCTGATTTTGATTCTGATTAAGCAATACTGCTTTGTCTATTTTTAGGAGCTAGTTAGTGAGAAGCTGAGAACCCAGCAAAGAGACAATGAACTAGAGAGGCTTTCCCATGAGCTGGAAATGAAGGTCCTGAACCAGGAGAGTGCACATCAGGCTGAACTAGAGAGACCAGATAACAGGTCTGTGCATACTCTTTGGAGCGTTCTGTTCCCATCACGTAACTATTTAAGAGAATGTTTTAACACATGCAAAGTTTTATAACGCAAAATAATTTTCTATACACAGCAGGTTCAAAATGCTTGAGTCTGAGCTGGAGACATCTCTGAAAAGGTCTCTGCAGATAAAAGACGACAAGTTGGCTTCTTTGGAGGCCCGTCTGCAGGAATCCTCCTCTCTGAATCAGCAGCTGCGCCAGGAACTAAAGAGTGTAAGGAGTAAAGTTAAGCTTTCCAGACCTGCTAGTTTCTCTGGATCCACATGAACGACTGTCTTCCATCACACAGGTGAAGCTGAGCTATGAAGCCCTGCAACAGAGGCAGGAGGAGGAGAGGACAACATCAAGTTCTACACCTCCAAGAGAAACTGGCAAAGCCATGAGTGAATGGCTACGTGAAAGTCAGGAAGCTACCAAAGAACTGCTGAAGCTAAAAGATCGCCTCATTGAAGTCGAGAGAAATGTAAGTGACATTGTGTGTGTGAGAGAGATTGGGTGAATGAGACTCGTAGTAAAAAGTGCTTTGAGTGCTCAGTTAAAATAGAAAAGTGTCTAAATAAGTAGCAGTCCATTTACATTTCTGTAAACACATAAAGAGGAACATAGAACACATAAAGCTGTACAATATTAAATTACATCATGGGTTCCTGTACACAGAGCTTCCCTATTTTTGATAATGGCACACAAATTATCCTAAAGCTAATACCAAGCTACAGTTTGTCATAATATCTTTCTGCCCTCTTATGCAGAATGCGACACTGGAGGCAGAACGCCAGGCTTTACAAGCCCAGCTAAAACAGCTGGAAAGTCAGTCTGACAGCCAGCAGGCTCAGGTCCTTGCCCTGCAGCGGCAGGCTGCCTCACTGCAGGAGAACAACACAGCATTGCAGACACACAATGCAACCCTGCAGGTGTCATTACAATACACACTAGTCTCTGTAACAGAATTCACATAAAAGCTTCTGTAATTTCCTCTGGTAAGCTTCTGCTCTTGTAAACAGCATACACAAACTATTTATGTTACATTAATTCCTTGGTGTTTTTCTCCAGGTGGAAAAGTCAACACTGAATTCACAGAGCGCCTCCCTTATGGCCCAAAACACTCAGCTGCAGCAGCAGCAGTCTAAGGCAGAAAGTGAACGGGACAGTGCTATACATGAACGTGAAGAGCTGCGTGGTGCTCAAGAGCAGCTGTTACGAGATCATGAGCGCCTGGCAGTTCTGCATGAGCGACAAGCCATGGAGTATGAGGCCCTGATGGGCAAGCACGGCTGTCTGAAAAATGCCCACCGCACACTGGAACTGGAGCATCGCACTCTTCAAGACAGGTAGGTCACAAGAGAGCTGTGGACGATGGTAAAATTTTGCATACAAGTTCATTTAAACCACTTGTCTTAAGGATCATTCATATCTTTAAGCTGAGCACTGTCAACTAACCTAACGCAAACACGAACTTCATATTCATGTTTGGATTTGTTTTTGTATTGGGGAAATATTTAGATACAACAGCCTGCTGCAGCAACGTAGCAAATTAGAAGACCTGGAAAAAGCCCTCAAGGAGGAGCAGATGAGGATGGCTTTGGAGAAAGAACAGCACAGGACAACCGCTGCTGAGTGCTGCAGGCTCCGTGATGAGAAAGACTGGTGAGAACGTGCATGCACACAAACCTACACACACAAATACACTCCAGAGCATGTATATATATGTGGATATATCAACAAAGGAATTTTTTCTCATGATGCATAATTTTTTAAGGCTGAACCAGACATACCGCCAGCTTCTTAACGATAACGAGGCGCTGACATCAGATCACAAGCAGCTCAAGAGCCAGCTGAATGAGGCCAAGCTGGAGCACACGTGGCTAGAGGCAGACTTTTCGAAGCTCAAAAAGGACTATCAGCAGCTCGACATCACGTGCACAAAACTCACAAATCAGTGTGAGGTATGCTTTCAAATCCTGTGAACAATCTGATGGTTGCATTAAAAAACAACTTTCAACCATTTTTTTCAAATGCTTAACCAATTCAGAATTCCAAAGGGGCTGAAACCTATCAAACCTATTTTCACAATTGCATATCAGTGCGTGCTTTTGATGTTTATTTATAAGCATGCATGTTCATCTGACGCTTAGCTGCTGAGCCAGTTGAAGGGCAACCTCGAGGAAGAGAACCGCCACCTGCTCGCCCAGATTGAGACCCTGATGCTACAGAACCGGACTTTGCTGGAGCAGACTATGGAGAGCAAAGATCTCTTTCATGTTGAAGAACGCCAGTATATGTAAGTGCACAGGACAATAGTAAGTTTACCATGATCAAATCTTCATGCTATAGTATTTTGCTAATGGACTTAACAATGTTTGGTACCTGCATATCGCTAATTAGGATATCAAAAATGCCACTTTAGTGAGACCAAAATTCTATTGATGATTAACCTATATTCTCTCTTTTTAGTGACAAGCTTAATCATTTGAGGAGGCAGAAAGAGAAGCTGGAGGAAAAGATAATGGACCAGTATAAGTTTTATGAGCCCTCGCCTCCTCGCAGGTAAGGGGACACCTTTAGTTTCATGTTAATGTTGATGAAACAAGTTTTGTAACTTTTTACATAAATTCCAGTTCATATAGACAGTTATTTGATCAATCAAGGCAATTTCTTAGCAGGGTACATGATTCATTTGTATGTAGTCATATTTCTGGCATGTGGCATGTGAATGCATAAGGATAATGCAAAGTGAAATGTTCAGTGCATCCTGGCAAGACCCTCAGCAGCCTGAGCCTATAGCTGCATAACTAGCTTCAGGCTCACCTGAGCCGCTTAGCCTTGACTTATACTAATTAGAGGATCCTCATACCTGAAGGCTCTACCTCCTGTTCAACTTTTGGAAACCATTGGAACTGGAAGTAAGCCTGCACACTGAGAGTGAGGGTCTCTGTTGCGATACATCTTTAAGATATTCCTGAATGAACTTCAGGTATTGAATGTTTAATCTGATCACAAGAATTTCAAGCTTAATTCGATGGGTAAATGGTGACACTTAACCACCTTGATGCCCAGTGCATTTTCTGTGCAGACCATCCTCTGTGTTATGTCCGTAGAGTATTTTATTTCCCTTGAATTATCTGCTCTTCCACAGACGTGGGAACTGGATCACTTTGAAGCTGAAGAAGCTGATGAAATCCAATAGCCGCGAGCATGGGCCTGAACGCCCACCCACACCCACACACTCAGGCGTTCCTGAGCCTCAGCTCTCCTGTCACGACAACAGTTCTTTCATCAGCTCAGATGGCTCTGGAGGCTCAGCCTCCACATCAGCATGTGATGTCATCTCACCCCAACGTAACAGCAGTGAGTATTTCCTTCTCAAATTCAAAAAATCATCATCAGAGCTGAAACATGCAGATCATACAGGTACGTTCATGTAAGATCCAATTCACAGCCACTATACAGAGATGCATGAGTGAAGTGATGGACAAATCAGGTTCATGTACATCTACATGTGATGGACGCTCATCTTCCCAGAATTTGACAAAAAAGCCATTTTCTGCCTTAAGATTTTCCATCAAGGTGCAAAAACTTAAATAAATATGTGTATTTTAAACTAAACCTGTTTCCACATCATTTATATGTGCATTTTGGTAACTATACATATACCAACGGCAGTGTGTAAACAAATTAGTTATCAGTAATTCAGAAGGAAAACTTACAGAAGCGTACTTAGTATATTAAAAATCAGAATATGTTGTGTGTGTCATGTTCAAAGCATCATTCTTTCCAGTGCATGAGGTGTGTCAAGTTTCTTGAGGAATCCTCAGTATTTCTCCTCTTTGTCTTTCTCTTGTCTTTATATTTTTATTCACTCCTCCCAACACCCTCGGCTCTCTTTTCCCCTTGTCTTTGCCCTTCCTGCTTCTCCCCTCTCTTTCTTTCCCCTTACTCTCTGCTGGCATCCACACTCTCCCTTCTATCTGTTCTGCGTGTCTCCCATGTGGTCACACTTAAAAAGCCACTCTGAAAATGTTTCCCCGTATGAGGAACCGGCTGAAGGACAGAGACAAAGTCAAGTCCCTGTTTTGGCGTTCCATATGTAAGAAAGACTGTGGTCCGTTGTCTGGCTTCATGTTGCCCTTTTTACTCTCTTACTTCAGTAATTCCAACAGCTTTGTGCTTTATGCTTTTTTTAATGCTAGCATACCACTAACTCATATCTGATTTGTCATTGTCCCCAAGTTCTAAAATAACTGGGTAATGTGTTAGCAGTGTGGACATCATTGGCAACCTCATTTCACCAGCCTAATTTAAAGTTATTTGTTATGATATTGCATGTTCTTGCAGATACAGCCTGCTGCAGAACTTATTTTCTAACAGAGTGGCTATATTTGGAACAGTGTGGGGTATTTTATTAGAACCACAGAGGTCAAAGAAATGCTGCATTGCAGGAAGAGACTTTTGTGGCAGTAGCTTTGTAATCCCAGGCTGCAGTGAGAGCGAAACAGATTGAGATTATAATGTAAAAGCGCCATCCTTTACATCTGTTTATATAGTGACCACACTACTGAAAAAAAAAAACCTCATAATCTTCACGGCCGTTTCATCTTTCTGTTCCTTTACGTCATCCACATCCCACTTCTTCCATTCTTTCATCCAACAATGAAGCCCTCAGTAGCTTAGTCTGTCCCTCGCCCCCCATTAGAGGTAAACTGCTTGCCTGACAGCTCAGTACAGCTGGAAGAGTCAGAAGCTGATGTGGAGGAAAGCAGTAAAGACCCACTGACCTCATCATTTACCGACTCCATCTTGTCCATCCTCCCCCTTCCTCATACCACCACTCTGCCATCTGTCCATCTCGACAGCACCACCACTGACATTGTTCCAGATGTTTCTGAGCTCTGGGTGACAGGTAGAGGCATCCATTAACCAGTGTTTGTTTTGTTTTTGTTTTTTCTTTTGTTAATTTTAATTGATTATATAGTAAAATAAAGTGCAGCGTAATTAAATGAAAACACTGTCACGCGCTGTTCTTGCCTAAGCATAGAAAAGTGTCATTCACACAATAATTGTTTTATTTTTTGCCCCACAGATAACCATTCAAATGACAGCAATTTGCCATCTGGACTTGAGGACAATGATGAGCTGCAAAATCACGGTAAAACCTTTGGGATACTCATTTAGAGGATTCAGCAAACGTGCAGGAATTAAGACTAAATCCATCAAATCGCAATCATGACCTTGTTTCATATTAATCTCTATGTTGATCCTTAGTGCCAGCAACTGTTAACTGCTGCTCCCTATTGGTCATTTAGCATATCAAGATGAAAGAGCAGAGAGATGTTTTTTAAAGTTTTTTAAAATGATTTTCATATAAATTTTAGCTCTGAAAAAACATTGTAATCTCTTTTCAGGGCTGAATTGCGCTGAGAGCAGAGCCCAAAGTGAGAGCAGTGTCGAGTTCAGCCTAAGCCTGGAGAATGAGCCGTGGTCAAATGGAAGCAGCCCTGTCCAGCACCCTCCATCACGTCGTTCCTCCTCCTCCTCCTACCAACCACCCAGTGATGCCTCAACCCCCCAGCACACAAAGCAGCAGCACAAAGAGAAAGCCTCTACCATGCCCACTGCTAACAGTAAGATTTTAGATATCCAATGTGAACCAAAACAGAGAGATCCTGTTCTGCCTCAGGACTTCTGGCTTAGAAGGGGCACAAAAAGTATTCGAAGAGGGTCAAGGGGGAAGATGACAAGGCGCGCATCAGATTCAGGAGGTACAGGCAAAATCAATCCAGGACTCAATGGGATGAATCCTAAACTGAGCACAAGCAAAGCTGAAACTACCAAAGCCTCTGCTTGTTCACCAATCACAGTGTTGTATGTTCAGGGCAAGTCATCCTCAATGTCTGGCTGCCTCAACTGCTTCTCTTCCCCGATGGGAAAAGAAGGGCGACTGAAAGGGCCGTGGTCTCCCAAAAGTCTCCCTCGCGCAAGCAGTGTCATTTCAACAGCAGAGGGCTCGTCCCGACGCTCCAGTGTCAGCAGTGACTACAAGGTGATAGTCAAGACTGACCTGCTCCCTGTCCAGGTTTCAGAGTATTCAGAGAGCAATATTAAGGAAGAAGCAGCAAGCCCGAATCAACAACCAGAGCCAGAGATTAAGAGCAGTGAGCCTGCGCCCATTCCTCCTGTCAAACCTCCAAGAGACCCAGCAGCTGTGCAGGAGCCACTTTTTGACTCCTCATTCACTTTCAAATCTGTCTTTTCCAATACAATCTTTGGTGATTCTGTGGCTACCACCACAACTAGTCTAGATGGGCTTGACACCAACCAAACCGTCCTCTGTCAAAATTCACCTCTGGATCAAATCTGTTCACGAGAAGTCTCAAAATCTGTCGAAAACACACCTCAAACAGTTCTTAATATGGCAGATGAGCAAAATTCAGAGCATGCAGCTGGGCTGGAAGGGAAAGACGAGCAGCTCACAATTGCATGAAAGCAGCCGTCACTGTCACATCACTGTACAATTAGTCACTCAAATAAAGCAGGTGGCTATGAAGCAATTATTCATCACAGCACACAAGGATTTTAAGCAATCAGTATGTTTGCACTGTATTACACTGGCTACCTAAGTACATAACTCTTATAAAAGTGTGTTCAATAAAAAGACATTCAGATATTTTTTTTTACATTGCTTTAGTAATCAACCTGAGCAGCAGATCAAAAGTGTTATAGTATTATTTACACATTGGTTATTGTTTTGCACAAATGATGTTTAATTTCATTCAGTGATGCGTAGATAGATCTCCTGTTTAACCTCTAATTAATTAGATTTGTGCGTGTTATTCAGACCTTAGCCATACTTGTAAATATATTCGTGTTTGCCAAAAATATTCTATTCATTTTTGTAACTTCTATTTATGTTCTGTTCCTCATACATGAGTTATAACTTATTATGCACTGCTTTTAGAGTCTCTTTTATTTTGTATTTGAATCTGAGGTGGGAAGTGTTGTTCATATGTAAGACGTGTATATCTTCTACCACGTGAACGCTATTTTCCCTTAAATAAAGAAACCTGCGCAAAATGTGAACATTTTTTGCTCGTCATTCTTTTGTAACCTGGGCCCGCCCCGTGCTCTTATTGGATGTGAGATCAGTCACGTGAGGACATGCGGAACTGGACCATTTTCGGTCGAAAAGCAAAACATTCGGGGGCGGTGAGTTGAGTGACTCAGTCTGCTGTAACGTTACGCCGACCTGCTGGAGTGGTTTCATAAACTACGCCGTATAAGTCGACTGTTATACCCGGGGTTTGGCACGATGCTGAGCGCCGCCGCCGCGGAGAGGAACAAGGAGCCCATCCTGGCGGTGCTCCGGGATAGTGTGCACACCGGGAGACCCCTGCTGGCTCTGGAGATCTCCTCCGGTACTGGGCAGCATGTCACACACTTTGCTCAGGCCCTGCCGAATATAACCTGGCAGCCATCTGAGTATGATCGCCAGTCTATAGTCAGGTAAACCAGAGATGTGTGTATGCGTATAAACTATGAAATACAGATAATATACTGGGACATCTGTGCACCTATATTAGCTGTTAATATCCAAGAAACGTTAGTGTTAATATTTATCTCTTATATTTATATCTGTTTTTTATTCATCTATTTATATCTGTGTTTATAATCGTACTTTTTATATACGATTGTTTTGTTGTATGTTGAATGAAAACTCACATTTCTCCTCGGGTCAATAAAGTTTCTCTGATCTGATCTAATGCAGGAAATTATAATTAATTTAATTGTGTTTTCACAGCAGTTCTTATCTGATGGAAAGTTTTATACTTCGTATTTCTAATACCACTCTACCTGCTACAGAATGATGGCCTGGAGGGTTCCCATAATGTCTTTTGTTTCCATTAGTATAGAAGCATATAGAGCTCGCTACCGGCTGAACAATGTGAAGCCTGCCATCCACCTGGATGCTTCTCTGCCCTATCAATACTGGGGAGGAATCCAGCCAGAGAGCCTCGACCTGGTGCTCAACATCAACATGATCCACATTTCTCCTTTGGCTTGTACAGAGGTAGGACTGCTGATTCAGTGGTTCTCTCAAACTGTGTGGCATGGAGCCACTACTATAGGCATGGAGGACTAAGGGGAAAATGGAGTGATATGATTTATGAAGAGAAAAAAAACAAAACAAAGAAACGTTTGATAATGCCATCCTGCTAACTCGTTTTCCACTGATATTCAACTTGAATCTTTTATTATTTCTCTTAATTAAAAAATAGGGGTTCTGGGATTTTGAAGATTTTTCAGCCTGTTCACCACTTAAGTGAACTGTTGTCTCTGGGTTTATAAGTAAGGGGGATTTTATAGCACCTTTCAACATAACAAAAAAATGCTAAAACATTAAAACAAACAGTTACTCAAAATCAAGTTAAAAACTATGAGTTTTTAGCAGTTTTTTAATAGAGATCCCTGAGTCCACAGATCTCAGGCTCAGAGGGAGAGTTCCAGAATCACCGTTACAAAAGCTCTGCTTCCTTTAGTTCTCAGCCTTGTATGATGCACATCCAGCAGGTCCTGATGACATGACCTTGGGATTATAATTTAATCCTATGGACCTACAAAAGGATCATAAGTTAAAATGTGGTTGATTCCTTTATTAGTAGTAGTAGTAGTAGTAATATCGATGTATTTTGTGCTTTTCAAATGCATATATAAACACATTTCTACTAAAGAAACTCAGCACAATTCCTGAAAGGAGAAGCTTAAATTGCTAACATAGTCAAGACATTTTTCATATTTGCTTAAACTGACTCTTTGTAACCTTTGCTGAAGAGAGACCCCTGTGACCACGAGAGGCAGTTGCAGGTTAAAGATAATTAGTGAAACAAAATGTAATAGTAGCCTAAATGTAGAAGGCTCTCAATCTCATACATACCAGCCACACAACACATTGAAGTTAGCTATAACTGGCTACTATGAAGTGAGGTTCAGTTATGATTAAAGCTGCAGCAGCAAAACTGTTTTGCTCCATTTTATGATTGTTTTAGATAAATAATTTGCTATTTCTACTATAAAATTCACCTAGTTTGGCTTGACATTGTACTCACTGGCCCTGATATTTATGGTGCCATAAGTGTAAATAATACCACCTTAAGTATGATTGCACCACAACCCTTCAGATAATCACTTTAAGCCTGCTTCTGCACAATATCTGCCTCACTTATTTCAGTAAAACAGAAACCAAAAACAAAATGTCCTCCTGCCTGCGATGTGATTCTCAAGATGTTATCTTCTCTTAGGGTTTATTCAAAGGGGCTGGAGTAGTGTTGAAACCTCAGGGCCTTCTACTGACTTATGGGGTGAGTAGCAAAACGATTGCTGTCACAAAACATGACATAGATCACAAGCCATTATCAAGTCTAAACTTAGCGTGTAATAGTAACATGTTTTATTGCTTTTCTCAGCCATATGCAGTGAATGGTCAGATTGTCCCTCAAAGCAATGTGGACTTTGACTACAGCCTACGGCAGAGGTAATGTCATCTGTATTTTATGGCTCTTTTAGAGTTTTGTTTAAGCCAGTCATCTTATGAGGAGGCTTCGGTGGTGGACTGCCTGTCAGAACTACCAGAACATTTCCTGTTGGCCCACGGTTTTTAGCCTGCTGTGCAAAGTAAACCTGAGCAGTGATATTATAGGTCAACAGGAGTGAGGGCTCAGAATTCATGCATCATTTGCGACTCTGTCACGCTTGCTTAAATACACTGCTTTCATCACAGCATCTGAGATAGGGTGCCATAATTGACAGTGAAAAGAATGGTGGACGAGAGAGGATGAGATTAAAAGGAAATGCAGCTAAATGTGCTAAAATAAGTGTTTACTGATGGTCTGACTGCTGATACAAGTAGCAGATGAATTCTGAAGCGTACAGGGCTCTACTGATTGGACAGCACTTAACAGTGGAAATGGTTAATGAATTAGAGCATACTGCGTTAGACATTAGATTTTTTTTTCAGTGGGCTAGGCCTTCACTTGATCTCAACCCACTTAAGCATGTTTTTCATTTACTGAGGACAACACAGTAAAGTAAAAGTGTGGCAGACGATGTCCAGGGAAGAAACGCAGCATTTAACGATTTCTATGGGTTGTTCAGGTTCTTTCGTCAAAACAACAAAAAGAACACTTACTATAAAACTGTTCAATATAAAGCTTGTCTAATGACGTGTATATATATATATATATATATATATATACATATATATATATATATATATATATATATATATGTATACATCCAGGTGGATGGTAGGCTGTAGTACAATAAGGTGAACCCTTATTGTACTTACTGGTATTGATATTTGTGATATTTAAAAATCAAATGTTAGATGTCATGTTATTAATATGAATAACTGTTCCTTTTGCACAGCTTTTGTAGAGATGTGGATCAGAATTTGTCCACCCTCCTACACTCTTATTTTGAATGTAATTCATTTGCCAGATAGAGACAAAATACACTGCTGACAGCACTGCTGTTCTGTTTAAAATTGTGTAGTGAGCCAGTAACATACTGCAACAGAAAAATAGGATTCTTGTTTCTTGGTGGTAAGGGGTATATCCAGATTGCTTAGGACTCAAAAGTAGATAAAATATATATTATTCTTTTCAGAATTTGCTTTTGTTACAACCATTAACTTGTAACTGATTTATAAATAAGAAGAATAGATTTTTTCTACCTTTCAAGCATAAGCAATCAGGATTTAACACTTATTGCACAGGAAGAAAAACTGTGTTACATAGTGTAATATCAGTAAAGGGAATTCTTTGGCGGTTTACTGTCATAGTGAAGATGACAGTGAAAATTTTGTGGCAGCCCTAAATAACACATGGGTAGTCTATTGTTTCTGTGTGAGCAAAGTGACTTGAGAAGGAGTCGGTTTGACAGCCTGAATTATTGTGTCAGTTTGCTCATAGAAGGCTTTACACAGTATATTTAAAACTAACTAAGATCATCATAGTCTTTTGAAAATGTTTTTCCTTAAGCACACAGTAGAATTAATAAACGTGTATAATGTGTGAAGCCAAACTCACAAAATACATGCAAAGAAAAAATGTTGATTGTTTTTGTAATTACATAATAAAGATAAGCAAAAGTGACCAGGGGATTTTAAAAATTGTTGTTTAATTTTGCAGAAACCCAGAATGGGGACTCAGGGATATCTCGCTCCTCAATTCTCTGGCACAAAGCAATGGTTTGTACCTGGAGAGAATAGTAAGTAATGAACCCATTTAAGCAACCAGCATATCTTAAGTCAGCATGTGAAATATGAGAACAGTTTTGTAGTATACTGATTTACTGATGCCATTTTTTTCCAGGTGGACATGCCAGCAAACAACAAATGTCTTCTTTTCAGGAAGGAAAGTTTGGTGTGAAGTATCCTGATGCAGGATGGTCAAAATGCCTTAACTCGGAGCTCAGATACATTGCCAAATTTTCAAGAGCCGTAAACGGATCATGTTTTCTCCACATTTTAATACATGCTGGTATTAGATTAACTAAGTTAATGTAAACTGTTGTGCTCTAACCTATAACCTATATTCTTATGTATTGCACATGAGTTAAATTAATAAATCTCACAAACACATTGCCTTTGTGCTATATAATCTTTAAGACAATGACCTATTCTTCTTTTTCTGTTTTTTAAGCGTGAAACTGACTTAGCAGAAGTGCATTGAAGAGGGAAATAATAAGAGAATATACTGTACTTTATATAAAACAAAAGAAAAATTTTATAAAACAAAGATGGAGAAACTAAAGTGAAGAGCAGAAAAAAATAACATTAGCAAAAGTAATTATAATACAAATGTCTATTTGTTTAGTATTACAAGCTAGGGATTTTTGCAACATGATCAACATGTGTGTCTGTTATCCTGGCTGCTGTTTTCACAATGCAAAGTTCACAAATAAGAAAAAAACATCTTAAACTTATTTGAAAACAGCAATTCAGCATTAGTATTAATACAATGGGAATCAACACATCTGGAATGTTATTATATCTGTGTTGGGATAAAAAGAAACCTCTCATACCTACATCAGCATGCAGTATTTGACTTGTTCTATTCTGTTTTGATAAATAGTTATTAAATATCAGCTTTTCTGTTGCAATTCTGATGCTTGTCTTCATTTCGAAAACATATACATCACTACAACCGTTCTGTGGACAGAATGAGTCTAATTCATAGTTTCATGAGCTGTCACAGGCTTTTTTACCCAGAGCATCACGCAGCTTTTTCAGTTTGCGTTCATTTATGGCTCTTACATAGCTGTCTGAGTGGATGATAGCCATGCCGTCCTGCACCATACCCATCACCAGCAAAGGGTTTTCCTCAACAGTGATGTTGGGACAGGGACAGCTCCAGTCTATCTTAGCAATAGTCACCTCCAAATGTTTGGTATTGAAGAAAGTCAAGCCCATCTTCTCGTCCCTCAACACTTCTTCCAAGCTAAATCGAGCTAACCCAGAGTCCAGATCCTCAACAAGCTCTGTCAGTCGGCCCACAATAGCAAAGTCACTGCGGCATAAGCTGGGCACCATTTTCCCCTTCACGCGACAGGTCTTGCAAGGTTTCCTTTTTGGTTGCGGGCAGTTGGCCTCACACTCCTTTTTGGTGTGGAAGTTGTTGGCATTCCCATGGCAGCCGCCATAGACAAACGCTTGGCACTGTTTTGTTATGGAATTCCAGGACCAGCGTGCCTCCCAAGCTTTACAGGGACCTTGAACAGCAGGCAGAGAGCAGATCCCCATGTCTTCTCTCTGGCAAGAGGCTTTGCACTCTTCATAAGTCTCAAATCGGTTTCGGCTGTCTTCGCATCCACCACTGCTAAAGGTCACACAGGAGCCCAGCTTGCTGTCATAATACCAGTCAACATGACGCTCTCCACTGCACACACTCAGGTCGACTTCCGCCAGGCAGTCTGCTGGAGAGAAAGGCCGTCCCATGGGCATCTCAGGATCTTCAGAGAAGTCATCATCTGACCGGCGAATAACAGACAGAGGATAGTCTGCGCGAAGAACTCCTGCAGAATTCCGTGCTATACAGGTGTAGATGCCGGTATCCCAAACCTGGGCATTATAAATTACTAGCTGTCCAATATTGGTTATAACCACATTGCCATACATCTGATCAGGCCTCATGACAAGGCGTTCACGCCGGTCACTTTGCTTTTCCCATGTAACATCTGGTCTGGGGACTCCAATGACATCGCAGTGGAAGTTGACTGTGCCTCCAACATAGATGGACTGGTGGTGAGGGTTGGAGTACAGCGTGGGAGGCATGGGATCCTCCTGGGAGGATGCTGGGGTTGGGTGAACTGTAGTGTCTTGAGGTAGGGGGCTGGTGGGGGGGCCAGCGAGGTAGAATCGACAGGGGACCACAGTTAGCGTCACCCCCCGGATGCAGGCTTCTGCATCCATATAGCAGCGGTTGAAATAGGTGAGGCCATCTGATGCACAGGTGAAGTTGGGTTCCTTCTCACACCGATCCTGGCACTTACAGATGGGCTGTCCATCCCAGATGTCACAGGTTGCTCCCTGCTGGCTGCAGATAAAGCCCTCACAGGTAGCTGTGGAGGCGGAGGTAGCATCACCTTGCCCTTCACCCTGTTCATGTGGCTGAGCAGGGGTGCCATCAGAGAAACGAGCAGCAACACAACTGTTGAAGCCGCACACATTGGTGCAGCATTTCTCAAAGTCAGCACAGTCCTGAACATACAATATATAAATCAATACGCATTTTAACATTTAAATGAACAAATCGCAAAATGTTTTGATTAATAAAAGATTTTCTTATATTAAAATTAACATTTATAGATTAACTCACCTCATCGATGTCGCATTCCCTCTCACATGTGCTTTGTGCATCAACCCAAAGATTAGCGTTCAGCTTGTTTGGACAAAACCCTTCGTGTTCAACTTTGGTTCCTGCCACACTTGCACACAAAGAGACCTCGAGTAAATCGCAAAAAAGGAGAGTCAACAAATATGCACGTGTCCATCGTACTTTGCTTGAGTTTGGTGCACTATGGCAATTTGCACCCTTTATATGCCTATCCGCGAGGAACTGTAGGGGAAAATTACGCATATTTGATCTTTTGTATGAGTAGACCACCAAGTAATTCCATTCCAACTTTGGGTCTTCACAACAGGAATACGATTATTGTCGATTTTCAAATGCGTCCGCCCTTTTTGTGCGTAAACGTGCACTGAGTCACTTTTCTTTGCGCAGAGAGAAAAGTTGTATTCCCAATGATCAAGACGAGTTCCCGTGCGCTGGACATTAAATTACCCAAATGTTTCCAAGTAATAATTAATAGGCTGTATAAAATATTCGCCTTGGTAATCAAAACTTGTGCAATACTGAGGAAAAATCGACGTGCGTTTTGTCGAGCAGCTAGACAAACGAACTGAACTGCACAATGAGCGGATAACGCAATATCAGCTTTAAAGCGTGTGAATGGAGGTGGAAAGGGCAGTCCCTCTATCCGCCCCCATGGTCATCCAGTGTCTCAAACCTTTATGAAGCAGCACTATGCGCTAAGCAACTGGACAAACATTGTAAAAACATCAAAGAAAACGTGTAGCCGTGGTTTCAAGCTGTCTCAACAAGCGTGCGCACAGACATACACATTCCGGTGAGAAATCCAATGTTAAATGTGTCCAGACGGAATTTATAGAGATGGCAATTGTAAAAAAAAAAAAAAAAGTTAACTTGCTGTTTAATTTCATGGGAGCCGGTAGTTATGGTTCTTCTTCTTTGCTTTTTTGTTAGTTACATTCAGATGTTATACACATTGTATTTAAGCAGGTTCCCTGCACAAATGAAAAGGAGTAAAATGTAATAAGTCGTCGGTGGCGCAAGGCGGAAAGCGTGAAAACCAAACACGGGGCGTGTCGCATCATGTCTCGCAAAACATGTTGTTCACGTCCTCCTTGTCTAGACTTGGGTCAGTTTACTACCATCCCTCATTTACGCGGAGTTCAGAGATGCCACGGTCAGGTGGGAAGACATAAAGCGCCACATTTTCATCTGTGTGCGAATCATCTTTGTCTCGCCCCAGCTCAGGGGCAATGAGAAGCAGCTCCCCTCGTCTTTTCATTGGAAATGACCCTGAAACCTTTGGGTGACATTTGACCGCTGTGCATTCATGCGCTCCTAGCCATGTTAGACCGATATCCAAAGCTGGCCAATACCAAGAGAGCAGCTAATCAATTCAACCCCCCCACGGGATTTAATGCCTCTGACCTGACAAAGAGGACAAAAATACTCCCACAATTCCCACAGTGAACTTGATAAATGTCTGAATGAAAAATTTTCCCCAATCTAGAGCACACAAGTAAGTGAAAATAAAAATGCAACTCCTTAGTTTTACCCTTTATTTTGACTGTTTTTGATGGAGACAAAATAAGAATTAAGGCTTCATCCCAATACACAGCGCTGATAGCAACAATCATTATCAAACATTTACATATAGTGCTTTAGATGTTCACCCAAGAGTTGTTAATCCATTGTTCTGGTCTCAATAAATCACATAGAACAGGAGCCAACAGCAAACATGCACCCCATTAGCCGAATACATGTATTTAACCATGAAAATGTTGAAGTGGGAATTCAGCAATGTTCTTTGAACGTGGAACAAAAATGAGAGTACAGATTATAATTAAAATATTTGTTTCAATTATTCAATTAATAAAAGAAAATATCAGTAGCCATGGTTAAAATACTTAACATCCTTTCTGAAATCTTTATCCAACCTTACATTGTGCTTCCATTGTATCGACAGTACATCTGTAAAGAATGACTGTAAGTTCTTCTAGTATTCACACACATTTAAAAATGCTGGAAAACTGCAGAAGTGCAACCAAATGTATGAAACTACTAAAGAAAATTCCAACCACCAATTCTTACAATCTCAAATATAACCACATGGCCACAGAAAGGTAGGTGAATAAAGTTTTACATTCAGAAATACATATCATGTATATAAAATATCTGCAAAGCAACCAAATTAAAAGATTCTTCTCACCAACGCCCGTTACTTTTATGAAATATTAAGAACCAAGACACAAATGTTTAATGTTTTTTAAGATTAAACCCCTAAAATGAGCAAACAATCTGTACATGTTTTTGTACAAGGTTTCCTAATGAGCACAGAGCAATTGTTTAATAAGTTAAAAGATTAAACCTGATCACGCTCTGGATGGTTTAATCCAGTTAAGCAGTGATCCAAGAAAGAAAACAAGCTTTAGAGGTGTAAATTGTCAGAGCAAGTGACAGTTGCTGAAAAAAATGACTGATGGAGATGCAGGATTATTTCATTTGGGCTGAAATTTAAGTCTTGCCAACAAACCAACTTGGCTTGAATTTTTTCAGACAGTTTTACAGATTAAGTAATGGCTCGACTAACATCGTCTTTCAGTTAATAGATCCTAAATTCTCTTTAAGCCCTTGGCTGCTTGTAAAAAGATTTTCTCATGACATTCAATCTTATTTTAGAAACTATGTGAATTTTGAATAAGTTATGACAACTGAGGCTGGAAAAAAAATGTCAATGACAGACAACACTGAAGCAAGTCTCCCCAAAACATTCAAAACAAAACAAGCATAAGAAATTCCTCCCCAAGACATTCACCACAGAACATAACAAGAGCACGTAATGTATTTACAGTTTCAAGTCCGATTTTAAATACCAATAAACAATCCTTAAAAAAGAAGCCCCTCTATTTGTTTGTAGTGTTAACCGGTGAGTTGTAATCCTCGATTCACATGTGTTGGTCCCAGGGAAATCTTATTCTACTCGATCACAGTGAGCCTCTGTAGTAGAGTACAGGTAAACGAACATCCACAAGATGGCACCAGCACGCGGAAAGAGATAACAGAAACCAACCATCCAAGTCAGTTCCCAAAAGGTCAAGGAAAGTTCACAGCTATATCCATTGCTGGCAGGCCTCCGTACTTTTCTCTGGCCTCATGACCTCTTGGAGCAACAACACTTTTAACACTGGCTCTATGGAGGAACCATCAGTCTGCTCTTTCACTATGATATCTTACAGTTTCCTTTAGGGGACAACGACGAGCTCTTTGGAGGACTCTGTGGAGGCCTGAAGGACTTTGAGCGCTTCAGGCTGTTAGCTTTGCTTCCACCACTGCTACCACCTGAGGCGGCACTGTTAGCCACAGAGTAAGAGCGTCCATGCATCATGACTGCATTCATGCCATTGGCCATGGAGAAAGACTTGAGGTGGGACTTGATGGCCACAGGGAGGGGCAGTTTGTCAATGAGGTGCACCGGTGTGCAGGAGACGATAGAACGGCAGCACAGATCTTGCAGACTGAAGACTGTGGAAACACAGGAATATGGATGAGCACGTGTCAGAGATCTGCAGTACTTATTAAGGCTCTTCATTGTATCCATAAAATCTACTAAGTAAGTGAATATTCTGCGTAAGAAGAGATAGTAGTAAAGCTTTTCACCCCTGCAAACTTCTGTGTAAATTGTGAATATACACAAACCAGACTATTCCGAGTAGTTTACCCAGAATTAGTATCTTAACTAAGAATACTTTTAAAATAATAATCTTATATTTTCTCCATTTGGGAAAAAACACACTTGTGATGTCATGACATTCAAAAAAAAAAAGAAAAAAGAAACCCACTATAAGCAAAAACGTATTTATGTAAATGAGAGTATATTTAATAAAACAATAAAAACTTTACAACAGAGAGTGTTTTAAATACAACAAAAATAAAAATATTAGTTTTCTTATCAAAGAGCTAGCTTGATTTATGTAAGGGCACAGTAGAGACTACCCTGCAGTAAATGCTATGAAAACAACTGGCAGAAATGCAGACTGCAGATGACAAGGTAGAGATCACTTCTTAAGTCTTATCTCTTCTGCCTTTGAGGAAAATTAATGGCTGCCTAATATTTATTAGGTCCAAGTCCCTATGATATGCAGAGTTTAACCTTTGATCAAAAAGTAATCCAGACACACCAGGCACAAGGATAAATGCAAACAATGATGATGTCCACTACAGTGTATGATGTTCTGGGATTCAACACAGGATTCAGTAATGAAACTGATTTATTCACATCTGAGTAATAGAAGAAGAAATCTTGTAGCAATGCATCTACATAATTCACTTTCTGGAAGGATTTGTGTAACTATTACACAAAGAAAAAAACAAAACAAAAAAAACCAAACATGTTTTCTCCCAAGTCTGGTTAGAAATAAATAAATAAATAAATAAATGAAAAATTAGTAACCAGCTCACCTCTATTGGGCCTCCAGAATTTCTCCATCCCATGCCTCATCAGCACGATGCGTGAAAGCTCTGTGAAGGACTCGATGACGTTGAAGTTGCAGAGCGGACTGACCTCGAAAAACGTCATGCTGTTCTTTTCTGCGTAAGCTCTCGCCTGCTCCGTTGGAACCTGCCGCTTGAAAGCCAGGTGAAGCCGGTTTCCCACAAGAATCCGGGGCACACCCGGGGCATGCTGAAGAAAACAATATAATGTCACTGTAAAAATTGACCTGTAACGTGATACATGTGGACCAACATTAATAGTGGGTGCTGCAGTGATAGGCTAACTGTAGCTTGCATGCTTGGATAAAACACTGTCTGCAAGTTCCACAGATTTACAAACCAATGAGACAGATGGTTTGTTACACAGAACCATCGAGGAGACATCTATCTATTGTAATACCTAAAGACCTTATTATCTAGGTCCTCATAATTAACTCAACTGCCCACATCAACTGTGATTTGGCAGCAAGTACATGGTTTTCAACATGGATTCTCTCTGGACCACCCTTACAAAGTAATAATTTAAAAATCTACACACAAATTCAAAAGTATTTTGAAGCCAGGCTTCTTTTAATTGCTTGAAATGCAAGTCACTTTCTCTCCAGTCCAGCTGAGTTGTGAAATATCTGTCCCATTACCACAGGTTTTTGCTGAAAATCATGTAATGATGTTGTTGCTCTACCATCAGTCAAGTTGGGTTGTGAAACGTCCGCTATATTACCACATGGTTTTGCTGAAATACTGGTTTGTTTAAGCTTGAGCTACATTAAAGTTTTCTTCAATTGAAAAACTCAATAAATAAACACGTTATGCTGTCATACCCGTCATCAGTGCAGAGACTGAGATAGATGGCCTTGTCAGTGCTGCTCCTTTTCCTAAAATTCATTTTTAAATTTGCCATTTGCCATAAATTTGCCATTTTTTGCCATCATTTGTTTTTTAATTACCAATATAAGTGAAGTTAATTTTGGTGCCTAGTTGCCTGAGGTTAAGGTTAGTTGTTGGCACTTGCATAACAGACGGTACATGAAGTACACTTTGTCCTATTGAAAGAGGCTGTAACAATTGGCCTGCACAACTCTGATACACACTCTGTACCAGAGATTTTCTCACACACTGCTGCTCTCAAATACTGCTTTGAGTATTTTTTTCTACTCCAGAGATTAGCTGAAGGAAATTACCTCATCAATTTCTCTGATCCAACGGTCAATGCCATCAAATGACCAGCCATTTGTGATGTCATACACCAGCAGGATGCCCTGTAGAAGAAATGTATTAACATAAATATTGAATTCCACAATAAGAAAAAAAAATATATTTCTAATGGCTTTTCCAGTCACCTGTGCTCCGCGAGAGTAGGACCTGAAGATGGTGCAGAATCTGCCTTGACCTGATGTGTCCCTGTTGAAGAGGCACATAAGCACAAACTAGAAAAATAGGCCTACTCCAGGTTTGTTCATTTCTACAGCCATTACCAGCTTAAAACACTCTGCAGAACTCTTGAAATGCCTCTTATTTCTTTATATTTTCCAAGAGAAATGGGAAATGGATGCAGTGATTTTTTGTAAGGTGCATACATGGAAATACAGTGCACAATATAATGAGTTTGAAAGTCAACGTTTGGCATGACCACCTTTACTCTTAAACATAGCCTGAACTCTCTTAGGGAGATTTCTTGTAATTCCTTTAGTTCGGGTATAGTTCTCCAGGCATTTTAAGAACATCCCAAAGCTCGTCTTTGGATGCTGGCTGCCTTTTGTTCATTTCTCTGTCAACATGATCCCACACTGCTGATGACAATTTGAACAAAATATCTACATTAATCCCTCTATGAGCCTTGTTGGCACCGATTTTTAGTGCAGTTCTTGTGTAATGTGGCACACTTCAGCCTTATCTCCATTTTCCTGACAGCCACCCTTCCACTAAGCCCATTTCAGAGTAGGTTTTGGTGAAAAATAAATGGATCAACTGAAAGGCCAAATGCATATATCATGTAATGTGCCAGGTCTTTGCTGATTTTTTCCATTTATTTCTTAAAGACATAACTTTCAGATATTGTTCATCAGGTGAAAATATTTTTCAGGCCTGCTACTCCTTCTTTTGTCCTACACTGGTTTAACTCCCTGAATGTTTTAAAGAAGTACTACACAACATGCTCTGATATGCAAGGTTTTCATCTAATCACTTTTGGAACCACCTTGTTGGTGAGAAAAATACTACTGTATGCCTGTCAAAATGTATTCTCTGGCATCTCTGGCATTTTTGGTAGATTACTAAAGACATTGATTAAATTCTGTGTGTTTTGCAACAGGCTACTAATTTTTTAAAAAAGTGTCTAACGATACAGTTTAAAATCACTTCTTTAGCAAGTTGTCAGTTGTGGAGACATAACATTAGTTCAACCCTTTAGTTAAAAGGCTTTTTCATGCTTGGATGATTCATAAATCAGTTTTAAATGGCTTGACATACAAAAAAAACAACAACAAAACAAAACAAAGAACAACATTCCTCTAAAAATGTTTCGGCACAAGGAGTGGAATAAACACGAGTGAAAAAGCAGCCAGTGTTTAAAGAAAACTTTGAAAGACCCTCTGAAAGCCTAGAAAACTACTGCCAAAAAATACTCAGAATTTTGGCTCATTTAAAGCAAAATATAAAGAACTGAGTGGTTGCTCAATAATTTTTTACATCATTATTCTTAATATTATATATTTATGTTAAAATAGTAATAATAAAAATAAAGAAATAAAAAACTTACCATAGCTCAAGTTTCACTCTCCTCCCATCCAAAAGAATTGTGGTGGTCTTGTAATCAATTCCTAATATCACAAATCAGATTATCCTTGGTCATATTTGGCTTTAAAGTCATCTCAAAACAATTAAGAAAAATGGATATTGATATTTACCACTGCTATATGCATAGGGAGATTCTACTGATCCGTCTTGCAAGCTGTCCAAGATTTCTCCCTTTCCAACATCGCTGTCTCCGACCAGTAGAAATTTCAGGAGATAATCGTAGCTCTTGACAGGACTACTCTGAGTTCCCATCATCCCACGCATTGGATCCGCTTTGCAGAGAGCCTTTTAAGCTCACCAGGCATCCACTGGAGAAACCAAGCGGTCCCCGAGTGTGGTACCGAAGGGAAGACGACCGCGGCTGGGCTTAGCTAATGAGTTAGCTTGTGCACTACTCACGATTTAAATTAACGATTACCTTTTACTTCGCACACACTTTGACAAATCCAGCTATTTCGTTATTCCACTGAATGTAATGGAAAATCAACCCCGCGATTTAGCACTAGAACCCCAACGTAGATCCCGTTGATGTAACGTCAATATTAACTGATCCAAACAACCACGGGTGCTAGCTGGCTTGTTAGCTAGCCAGCTAACAAAAACGACAGTAACGCATTCTACTACAAACTACAAGTACAAAATAAAAACTACTGTTTTGTCCTACATATAAATGTACTCTAATAAAATCAAATAGCGATTGCTTCCCTTTGTTTATAAAGTAAATACCTACGAGGACTATTCCGCCTGAAAACGTACATCCACAGTGTACTGTACTATGTACTATGTTGGAACTTCCTGGTAAGGAACTGCGTCAGCATCATCAACTGCGTCACATCCTTGCACGATTTAGAGTTATAAAATAACAACAACAACAAAATTCTATGTTAAATCACCATTTCCTAAATACGATACGGTTATGAATCAGCCAAACATGTGGACTGGTAAAAAGTAGGATATACATCTGTATGAATACTATGAATTGATTGAACATAGGCAACTCCTGCCAAGCTGTAGCCTGTGTTGATTTAGCCAGAAGCTAAATAAAAGCCAGAAGTTAAATGAACACCGTTTCCCTGTATGTAACAATTTGGTTGTGGCTATAGTTTAGCTTTCAATTGGGGGAAATCCCCAAAAGACCAACATTTAAAAAAAAAAAACATAATAAAGAAAAATGGTGTCAAACTGTCAACCAGAAAAAATGGTGAGAAATGTAATTGAATGTGTGGCTTTATTTTGACTATGTTTAAATAATATAAAAATAAATAAACAAAAAACACAAGCAAACAAAACAAAACAAATCATAACAAAACATTATCATCATAAAAACATCAAAAGGGATTAGGAAGAAGCATAATTTAACACCACCTGCTTTCCACTAAAAAAAGATGATTATTGCTGGCCACCACTCATTGGTTGGTACTGATTGTCATTTCTAGCAGGTGTGTGAATTCTTTCTGAACTGAAGAATACAAAAGCAGGGTGAAACACTGCTATCTGGCTGAACTTTATTAGGTGAAGGACCAGCAGTGCGAGGCAGCCACTGGAATTTAAAATAATAATAATGGGGCTGATGCATGCTGGGTTTTTATTTCTGCTGTTTTGGTCTGCCTGTTTTCAGTTTATAGACAAAGCTGAGTATGGTGTGTTTGGGCAAGATCCTGAATTAGACCAGGAAAAAATGGAGACAGTGGCAGATAAAGACGAAACAGAAGATTCTGCACCTACAGATAAACTCAAGAGGAGCGCGTCAGATGGCGATTTTTCAACACCTGAAGCAATGAAGTTACCCAAGTATCTCAATGTCCCAGCTTCCTATGACCAAAAACAGATTTTCAAGCCGGAAAGAGGAGTCCGGCCCCTTCCTGAATTGGCCAGGAAAATATTGCTTGCTAGTGCTCCTGCTGCTCCTGTAACTGGAGGAGCAGAAACGGGCAGAGACAAGTTGGTTGAAATTTTGTGCCATGTGGATAAAATGTATGTAAGAATCAGGAAAGAGGTCTTTAAATCCAGAGATGCATACAAATATTTGAAACTAGGTACATGCCCTGTTAACCAAGAAAATGAACACTATTACTACTTACTCTACTCTTTTGTAACTGGCTGTGGATTCAAGCAAGAGGTTGGTGAATGTCGTAATGTATGTGTTTCATATTTTACTATGACAAACCAAATGGAAATGTTTATGTTCCAGAGTCATGCAGATTACTTGTCCATCAGCAATGTTCTCCGCTTCAGACAAACCACTCCAGTTTTAAGGGAAATGCCATTTGAAATTCCTCTGCAGTGTCGGTTTCCCAGGTAAGACTTTTTTTTTTCCCTTTTTTTAAGATTATAAAAGACTTCTAATCAGCCATGTGTCCTTAATTTTGAATGGTCTCCAGTTAATTAGTTTTAACTATTGCAGGTTCTTTCACTCGTACAAAGTTGGCTTCCACCCCAAACTGCGAGGAGGAACAGTTTTCAGAGCACTGAAACCAAAAAGAATTTTCAGCCTCATCCTTGTAGATGGTAAACATTCTAGATTAAATTTCATTGCTGTCCAGAATTTGAATTCTTCAAATGGTAGGCCTTAAGTATGTTTTAAAGTAAAGACTTTCAAATATGGCTGGTAACACTAAATATTAAACTCCCAAAGTCTTCTATCAAAGTGGAAAGTAGCATCTAAACCACAGGTGTCAAACTCCAGGCCTCGAGGGCCGGTGTCCTGCAAGCTTTAGATGTGTCCTTGATCCAACACAGCTAATTTGAATGGCTAAATGACCTCCTCAACATTACCAGGCCTCATTACCAGAGGCCTGGTAATGAACTAATCATCTGATTCAGGTGTGCTGACCCAGGGTGAGCTCTAACACCTGCAGGACACCAGCCCTCGAGGCCTGGAGTTCGATACCCCTGATCTAAACCTTTTAATTTCTACGTATGAAGGAGGAAACAGAGATTTGACAAGCCTTTCTGTACAAGGACATTTTTAGAAAGTACACCAGAGACAAGTTTAAGTTCAAGCAATTGTTTATTTCATATACCACAACAGCTGGCTGTTTTTTATTTTGGCATGCAAATGTACACTATAGAGCTACAACAGCATCCATACTGGTAAAAGCTTAGGGAAGCATAAAATGTTCCACAAACATTTTTTCAGAACTCATCACAATTCACTCAGTTAGCCAAACATATGCAGCAGCCTGATTTATTTTTGCCTTATATTGTGCTTTGCCACTTTCACCCTACTAAAGCATCTGGAAATAATGTCACTGGGACCAAAATCTACAGCTTGGGACAGTCGATGTACTTTGAGGCCAGTGTACTTTACCACACAGCAAGCTCTAGAAATAAAAGGCTCTACATCAACAAGTGCTTCATGACCCCTTCCAGCAACCCAGACTCAAATCCTAAATATACAGTCGTTGACAACCATGGGTAATATTTTTACAGTATCATAATTAACACTGAGGTGACTTGCTGGGAGTGGATAAACCTGTCTGATCTCCAATTCTAGCTGTATGATTGATGGCAAGGTGATGCTACAGTCAAAGTTCCTTATTGGTAGCTCGAAGATGGTCCAGAGAGTGACTGTGGGAGCTGTCCTCTTTAAGGACCCTACTTCCATGATCTCATCACAGGTACCCCCAATAGGTTGTATAGAAATGGATGCCATGAAATGCATTATGTAAACACTAAATGCAATGTCTCTTTAGGAACAGTACTTGCACTGTGAGATCTTTATGGGGTCACCTACTCCAACTCGGAATTCGAAGGCTTGTAACTATGATCCAGTTACTGGAAGGTGAGTTGGCTAAACTGAAATTCTACAAGGTGTTACGTTTGTGCTTGCTGTCACCAAATTTTTTTTTTTTTTTTTTTTGACCCCCACTTTGTGTTTTAGCTGGAAAGAGCTCTACGGGTATGACACTGTGTGCGCGTGTTGTGAATCAACTTGCTCGTCACCACAACAAAGGGGTAATTTTTAAATTTACATGAGATGCAATAGCTTTTCACTCAGCTAAGCTTGGCTCAGTGCAAGCTGAATGAAGTCTTTTTGAAGCAAACTGACAACCAGACTGTCTTGCAGAACACTGAAGGCATGAAAGTGGTCTCACACGTGAACAAATAAAACTTCAAACTTTTTTTCCTCATCAGCTTCTAGGAAGATAATTTCAAGTCACTCTTGGATGGTTGACTTGACCAGTGAAGATGAACATGTAAAGTCTGAGCCCAAGATGAAGTCCCGTGATGCTGGCATGTTCAACTTGGATGATCCAGATACAGAAAAATGAGGACTTCCTAAACCATTGGGACCAGTAATTTAATGTTTAAATGATCAGAATTGTTTTAAAAATAGCTGCTTTATTTCTTGAACTCTGCACAGTATGCCATTACTTTATGAATGTACAACAATTTGTTTACTGTCAACGGTTCAATTGAAAATTAAAACTCTAAATTACACTGTCTTCAAATTTTTCAATTTGCTCTTTCAGTATATTTTGCGTAATCATCAACCATCATGTATGCATTTCTAAGCATCTCCTGGAAATGTGTCATAGCATTCCTGTACATGCAGTTATGTACCACAAGAGGATGGAAGAGATTCACTGGCTTTGCTCTGATTAATTCAACAGGAAGTTCAATAACTTCAGTTAAAGGATTGCCAATGAGAATGTGTTTGAGTACCTTTTTCTCAAGACTTCTTTCTATAAAGGATAGCAAGTCTCGTAACCTAGAATCAACACAGTTTGCGTTCCAGTGTCTTGGGTCTGTGGTGAGAAGCAGATGCATTAGGGCCGTTTTGAAATGAAAATCCTTCAGAGCACTACTTCCCGTCATTGCCGTCTGCCTCTTGTGAAGGAAACGTGCAATTTCAAGTGCTTGAATATGACAAGCATTTTCAGGCAGGCGTTTCGAGAGATGTTCTAGGAGATGGTCTTCATAGCTGGTTAAGGATAGTCTCCAGAAAGTATCTAAATCACTTGAGGACAAAGGTGTAATGAAAAAATAAGCATCATTATTAAATGTAACCACAGGATTCATACTGAAGGTGATCTTCTTGCCTGACTTGAATCTGATCACTAGAGCACCAGGAGCATCAATATAGTGAATGTTGAGCTCAAACTCATACTTGTGTGAAATCAGTCTCCATGCTTGTTTTATAGTGCTCTGAAACCATCTGGAGACCAGTGATTTTGACAAGAAAGGAGTGTTCTTTGAGCACAGAAAACCATCACAAACCTCAGTAATTTCTGTCCTTATGTTCTCATTGTGGTCAGAATGCAGCAGGCAAACCATATCCTCATCTGCATCAGAGTTCTGACAGTGGCAGTCTTGGGTTTTCTTATTTTCCAAAAGTTTTATTTGACCGCACACTGGCATATTTGAAAAATCCCTCCCTTTGTGGTTACAGAGCTGAATGTGAAAACTAAATGGCTTAGGTGGGGTCAAAGGGACAATGATATTACAGGCACTGAGCATCTGAAAGTCCTCAATCACCATACTGCTATTTCTACCACATATGGTCCTCATAGCATCTAGCAGGTCATTTGCAAATCCTTCCAGAAACTCATCCTTCCTCCACTTCTTTTGAGATGATTCTTGAACATATTTAGCATAAAAATCGTGAAGAGTACCAATGTCTGGTAGCTCCACTTTATCAGCAGCGCACGTCACAGGGGAGGCTGCTACTTGTGTCGTTTGGGAATTCCTATTCAGGTATTTCCAACAGAAACGGATCATGGAAATGACTGAGAATGTGTTCCAAATGTACCAGAGGTAATCTCTTTCCCATTCTGCAATTGATTTCTCTGAGGTTTCATTTTCTGATGTCTTGACATTTTTAAAAGGTGTGTCTTGTCCTTTGGAACTTGATATTTCCTTCTCAGGTCTTGCATGCTGGCCCTGTGGTCTGCCAGGGTCTCCAAAAGGGCTGTCAGTATGGATATCTTTTCCCTTTAGCTCATTAGCATCTTGTGATGTCTTTAAAGCAGCCTCAGTGACATTTTGATCAGACTTCTTCTGTTCATCATGAATGTTTCTGTCATCTTCAGTCTCATTTTTGTCTGTGTGTATTTTCTCACTGACAGGTGGCATTTCCTGGTCGAGTTTCTCTTCCTCTCTCGGCGGCAGCTCTTCATGCCTTTGCATGTCCTTGTTGACAATATCGTCCCATTCCTCAACTCCAGGGTCATCCCTTGGACACATTAAGAGACCGAGACCCACCACAAACACTCTCAGCAGAGTGTCTTGCATCGTCAGTATTGTCTATGAGTGAATTAAATGGCAGCATTCAGTCAATTATAAAAATGCATGTGATTAATTAGTGATTAATAAAACAAAACGCTACTGAATCTAAAACCTTGCAATTATCCATTAAAATAATTCAAAACCAATGTTCCTGCTAGCAAATTTTACAGTGATGTCAGAAAACAGAGAACGAAGCAACTTCCTCTCTTTACTTATTTCTTTCTGTTGTTACTTTATATGCTAAATACTAGATTACTTTTTGCACATGACATTAAATGAGAAGAAGAATACGCACCAGAAAGTGTGTTTATCTCAATAATGCAACGCACTGAATAGGTATAAAGACGGAAGAGAGATCAACCTTGCACAGCCACAGGTTCTGTGATCTCTTCCTATTTTAGATGTAGGTTGCCTTCTGTGACTTATTTCCTGCACACCCTGCCCATGTGCTCTGCTGTGACATTTTCCTGTGCAATAGACAGAAGAAAAGATAGCACAGACTTCCTGTAATTTCAACGGCAATTTCAAAATGTCAGAATTGAGCAATTACTTTGAATCGTTTAGACAGTTTTTACCAGTAAGCAGTATGAGGTTGTTTAGATCATTTCATAGTATACTATGAAATGAAAGCATTTAGCCACCTACCTTTGTTCAAATAAAAACAATGGTGTTTTATATGCATGAATAGCAGAGAGTGCCTCTGTCTTTTATCTTCTTGTGGGTTTCTAACTGGTTTGTCAAGCTCTATTACATTCAGTGGGTCCAGGTGCTCTGAAAGAGTTATGTGAAATAAAGTAATCAATATGTGATAACATTAGTAGTTATATTTTAAAAGTGAAGCTGTTGATTTGATTCTTCTGGTTTTGATTACACAAGTGAAAACAGGCTGAACCCTCACCTCTTAGACAACTACATTTTCCAGCCAAAGCCACAGATATTTGAATGGGTTGAAAGTGTTTTTGCATGTCTTCGTTGTTACGACTGCACATTAACACAACTACACCCTCGAAGTTCGGGTTTCTCGAATAAACCTCACCACACACTGCATGCATATAGCAAATAAAGGCACTCCCAGAAATGATGGAAACTATATTTTCCCTTTGACAGGTGTACTTTTGAGAATGTGGGGTGAATCAGAATTTGTTTTGACATCACACTAAAGACAGGGGCCTACGAAGGGAGGGGCATGATGACAGATGATGTGGCTCGCTTTGGACAGAGAGTTCGAGAAGCACCTTTCAGTTGGTCAGGGCTATGATGATTGCTAAGTACAACAGCAAAACTTTTATTATGGACACTGTCCTTATATGATTTTTTTAAACCTTTGATCTATTCATCGACTCTTGTTTAAAGAGGTAAGTGTATTTTATGTATCTTTTGTATTTATTCCTCTATATTAAACCGATAACCCAGTCCACATTAAAGCTGATTTAAGGTAGAAGTCATAGTTTACAGAGATTATAATATCACTTTTTAACATGGTGTCTTTAATAAAATACGTTTTATGGCCTAATTAATGAATATGCAGTGAGTTACAAATGCTTTAAAGATAAGTAATAACCACTTTTAATAAACTTTGAGAGTCCAGTGTTGTGATATTTCTCTACCTACTAAGCCTCTAATTCAATAGAAAAAGGAATGCAGAACCAAAAGTCTATTTATTACTTACTTGACTGCTTAATAACACATATAGCTTTTGGCCTCATTTTCTCTTAATAAGAACTGGTTCAATACAAACTGGTTCAAAGTTTCACAGTATGGCACTCCAAAAGTTGTTCTTTGCCATCTTTGATAGCTTTCTATACCATATGTAAAATATTTGCAATTATTTTTTAACCATTAATGAAGATTTTACTAAAACCTATAATAATTTCTCATAAAAATCAGATTTTATGCGTTTTTTTGCATTATCTTAAACATGTTACTGTACTTTTTTTTTAATAGGTTTAAGTACTTGTGAACTAAAGACCCAACACATCTCTCAAGATGGATAAGTTTCGTATGATGTTCCAGTTTCTCCAATCCAACCAGGAGTCTTTTATGAATGGAATCTGTGGTATCATGGCACTAGCTAGTGCTCAAATGTACTCAGCGTTTGAGTTCAGCTGTCCCTGTATGCCAGAATATAACTACACCTATGGGATCGGACTGCTTCTTATTCCTCCCATATGGTTCTTTTTGTTAGGTTTTGTATTGAACAATAATGTGTCAGTGTTGGCAGAGGAGTGGAAAAGACCCACTGGGAAAAGAACGAAGGATCCAACAATCCTGCGCTACATGTTTTGCTCAATCACACAGAGATCTTTGATTGCCCCTGCAGTGTGGGTGTCTGTCACTCTCATGGATGGGAAGAGCTTCCTCTGCGCTTTCAGCATCAACTTGGATATTGACAGGTTTGGGAATTCCAGTGTCATTCAAGGAATGTCAGAGACGGAGAAGTTAAAATTCCTGGCACGTATCCCTTGCAAAGACCTGTTTGAGGATAAGGAATTAAGAGAGGCAGCATCAAGATACATCAAGTGTATATCTCAGGTATCCCATTGTTTATTTGCAACACTGTGTGGGTGGTTTCTAGATATGACTTTCTGACAAAATCAAGCAAGATGTGCAATTTCCCTCACCACATTTATGAAAAATATTAATAGTAGCTAAGCTGGTGGCTATATGCCGTGATGGTTGTTTGGTAAGCCACTTCGATAGCAAACAAAGAACTTAACTTGTATAGCACTTTTCCAAACACATAGTTACAAAGTGTTTATCAGTTTGAAAAAAAAGGCAGATACCACATGATCCAACATAGAGACAGTCAGGCATTCATTCCAACATACACACTTCCATACACGCAAATAGATGCAAACTATGGCCCAAATAATGGGAGAAAGATTAGGGAAAGCTACCCTCAATCAAGACTTTTCTGCAGTGGTTGAAAAGAAATCACTGAATCGGCTGACCTCGTAGGCTGACAAAGGCTGTACCAAGGTTGTAAGCTAGATCACCTCTGGTTTTAATGTAAAGCACACGGAACAAATAGGAGACCTTGATCAAATGATCTGAGTAAGCTCCAGTGATGAGGTCTCACCAGCTTTGATATACGCACTGTATATCAAAGCTGGTGAGACCTCATCACTGGACCATAAAGTATCCTTTACTTGTTCCACATTTTTTCATATTAGTCTTATTCCAAAATGGATTAAGTTTATTTTTCAGTTCAATATTCTGCACACGATATCCCATAGTGACAAAGTGGAAAATTGCTTCATATGTTTAGCAAATTTATTAAAAATAAAAAAACAAAAAATATAACATGCACACAAGTATCCGCAGCCTTTCCTATGTCATTCAAAATTCAGCTCAGGTGTATCCTATTTCCACTGATCCTTTGTTAGACGTTTCTACAAGTTGATTGAAGGCCACCTGTTGTAAATTCAGTTGATTGGACATGAAATGGAAAGGCACACACCTGTTAAGCCAATGAAGAGAAGCCACTGTGGGAGAAATATTGACTTTTCTCCATTGGCTCGCTGTCAAATCTAGAATGAATTAAAAAAATCCTTTAACTCACGTACAAGGTCTTGATTAATCAGGGCTAATCTTATCTTAAAGATCTCAGAGTACCACCCCCCCCCCCAGTAAAGCACTTTGCTTTCAGACTGCTAGACTACTTTTGTTACCTAGCATTTTTAAAAGTAGAATGGGAGCCAGAGAATTCAGCTTGGTTCTTCTGTGAAATCAGCTCCCAGTTTGGATTCAGGAGACAGACACCCTCTCTACTTTTAATATTAGGCTTAAAACTACTCTTTTATATAAAGCATATAGTTAGGGTTGGATCAGCTGACCCTGAATCCTCCCTTAGTTATGCTGCAATAGGCCGCGGTTACTGAAGTGATGATGCACTGAGTGTTATTTATTGTAGGGTCTTTATCTTACAATATAAAATGCCTTGCAGTGACTCTCATTGTGATTTGGTGCTATATAAATACCCAGAGACAGGATTCTGTCGAGGCACAGATCTGGGGAAGCGTACAGAAAAAAGGTCCAAATGGGCAAAGTAGATCCCATCATCCATAAATGGAAGAAGTTTGGAACCACCAGGACTCTTTGTGGAGATGGCCACATGGTCAATCTGAGCAATCGGGGTAGAAGGACCTTAGTCATGGAGGTGCCCAAGAGCCCAATAGTCACTCCACAGAGCTTCAGCCTTGCTCTTTCCCTCAACCCTGACTAGATTAAACAAATATGAAACAAATATTGAACTCTTTGGCCTGAATGCCAAGGATTATGTCTGGCAGAAACCAGGAACCACGTATCACCTGGCAAATGCCATCCCTACAGTGAAGCATGGTGGTGGTAGCATCATGCTGTGGGGTGTTTTTTGGCAGCAGGAATTGGGAGACTAGTCAGGGTCAAGGGAAGGATGAGTGCAGCAATCTAGAGAGACATTCTTGACAATAACCTGCTCCAGAATGTTCTGGACCTTGGACTCGGTTGAAGGTTCATCTTCAGAAAAGATAACTACCTTAAACACAGCCAAGATAAAAAAAAAAAAAAAAAAACAAGTGCCAAGCTTGTAGCATTTTACTCAAAAACACTTGAGACTGTAAATGCTGCCAAATGTGCTTCAACAAATTATTGAGCAAAGGCTGTGAATACTTATGTATATTGTATATTTTTTTAATGTATTTATTTATTGTGATAAATTTGCAAAAAATTCAAGCAATTTGTTTCACTTTATCATTAAGGGGTGGGTAGAATTGTGTGTTGAAAATGAATTTAACGAAATGTGGAACAAGTGAAAAGCTGTAAATACTTTCCTGATGCACTGCATAAGCAGGGGCCTGCTCATGTAGAGCTTTATATGTTAATAATAGGACTTGTTATGAAGAACTGAGAGATACAAGTGAAAAGTGACTTAAAATAATCAAGGCGAGAGAAAATTAAAGTGTCGACTAAAAGTTCCAGATGACTGAATCATAGTTAAGGTCTGACTTTTGAAATAGACTGGACTGGATGAGTTTAGACATTCTTAGAGAATCAGAGATTAGACAGCTTAGAGATTCAAAGTTTAGATGTTGTTCAAAGATGATACCAAAAGGCTCTTAGAAGATGATCTAATGTTAGTAGAATTGAGAAAAAAAGATAACATTAAATATACAAGTGTGAAATAAACAGTGAAAACACTGCATTTAGAGAACACACTAATATATCTTCACCCAAAAAGCATATTAATAGCCAAAATGGGAACTATACAACGATCAGCCATAATATTATGACCAACTAATATTGTGTTGATTCCTCCTTTGCTGGTAAAAAAGCCCTGACCTGTGGATACATGGACTCCATTAGACCCCTGAAGTTCTGCTTTGGTATATGGCACCATGATGTTAGCAACAGACCCTTTAAATCCTGTAAGATGAGAGGTGTGGCCTCCGTGGATCAGATATGTTTGTCCAACACATCTCACAGATGCTTGATTGGTCAACACCTCAAACTCCTTAATCTATCCCTGAACCATTTTTGCTTTTTAGTAGGGCTCATTATCCTGCTGAAAGAGGCCACAGACATCAGGGAATACTCTTTTCATGACAGGGTGCATCAATGCTTAGGTTGGTAATATCAAAGTAACACCCACGTGGTTGGCAGGGCCCAAGGTTTCCCAGCAGAGCATTATCAAAGCATTACACTGCCTCTGCCAGCTATCCTTCTTCATAGTGAATCCTGGTGCCAGGTGTTCCCCAGGTAAGCAATTCACATGCACCTGGCCATCCCAGTGATGTCAAAGAAAATGTGACTCATCACACCAGGCTAGCTTCTTCCATTGCTCTGCGGTCCAGTTCTGATCCACACATTTTTGGTGGTCGACAGGTCTCAGCAATAATAATAACAATAATAATAATAATAACAATAATAATAATAATAATAATAATAATGATAATAATAATAATGTGAGGCACTGTGTAACTGTGTATTCTGACACCTTTCTATCAGAATCAGCATTAAGTTTTTTGAGCTACAGCAGCTCATCTGTGGGATTTGCCCACATGGGCCAGCCTCCCCATCCTAAACTCATCAGTGAGCCTTCGTTGCCCGTGACCCTTGTTCACAACTCTTCTTTCATTGAACTTTTAATAGATACTGACCACTGCAGACCAATAACACCCCACAAGAGCTGCATTTTTGGAGATGCTCTGACCCAGTGGCCTACCCATCACAATTCGGCCCTTGTCAAACTTGCTCAAATACTAACACTTGCCCATTCTTCCTGCTTCTAAAACTTAGCTTTGAGAACACTAATATATCTCGCTCACTAAAGGGTGAGACGATGAAGAGATAATCAGCCTCAAATGTCAGCTAGCTAAATGTTATGTCTGATCAGTGTATGAGCCGATCATGTTATTCCATTGACACAAGTGCACAATAGAGGCTCCTGAAAGTTTTAACATATTATTTTTTTTCGGTTTACTGTAACAACAACATGAATTTTATTCTGTGCTCTAGTGCCATAATCCAAAGATGTTAACTGAGTCAACACTTTGGACACTTTTGCATACTTAGCAGCCTTAGTTGTTAGGTTGTTTTTTTTTTCAGGTTTGTCCCTATGACCTTAAAAATAATAACTTTTATGGCATTCTCTCCAGTCTTGGTAGCCGGGGATCAGTCCGCCAGGGCCTCCGCTCCTGGCCGCCGCCCAGCACACAATGCACCCGACCCCTACGGCGCCTCCTGCGGCTGGTGGGCCTGCGGGAGGATGGGCCCATGTCCCCTTTTTGGGCTGTGCCTGGCCACCAGACGCTCGCCCTAGGGCACCCTCCCTGGGCCTGGCTCCAGGGCGGGGCCCCGGTAACCCTATCCCGGGCAGGGTAAACTGTTCCCTCGATGTTTTTCTCATAAGGAGCCAGTTGAGGTGGTTCGGGCATCTGACAAGGATGCCTCCTGGGCACCTCCTGGGTGAGGTGTTCCGGGCATGTCCCACCAGGAGGAGGCCCCGGGGCAGACCCAGGACACGCTGGAGAGATTATATCTCTCGGCTGGCCTGCCGGATAAGCTGGAGGAGGTGGCTGGGGAGAGGGAGGTCTGGGCTTCTCTGCTTAGGCTGCTGCCCCTGCGACCCGGCCCCGGATAAAGCGGAAGAAGATGGATGGATGGATGGATGGATGGATGGATGGCATTCTCTCCATTCATTTAGCCATTTAAAAATAAATCCCCACATACCTGCCTAAAGAGTTTGCTAAGATGGGAGCCAAGCGGTGAGCTTTGCTTCTTGAAGGACTTTGGTATCATCCTTGTTGATTTACACCAACAGTAAATAAAAAGACATTTATCATTGTGAGTGGCCAATGTTTGTGCTGACTACATCTTCAAACACAGCAGAATGAAGAGCTGAAAGATTTCAAGCTGTTTTAAGGGATCTTTTAAGGGAAGGCTGTCTCATGTGGTCCAGTTTTTAATTATGCAGATTTCTTTTGTTTTCCTGGCAGAAAAAATGTGGATAAACAGGCCAAAGCCAAAATAAATAGAACACAAAATGTTGGTACTGTCCAGCTGCTTGGTAGAAACGCTGGTATCAGTCAATAATTTCTCAATTAAAAAGTAATGGTAGCTGAATTCCACAGTTTTGGTATTGTTCATGCTGACTCATTGTCACGGGTGACTGGAGTAGCTGAATAGAAAAGATGTATTGTTACTGTTATTAGTACCACCTGCAGTTTTTCTCCATGGAAAGTCAAAATGACTGACAACAAAATGACAACACTGCCCTTAGCTGACAATATTTAATAAAAAAAAAAAAACATTTGGTGAGTTTGTAATTGGCTGTTTCAAGTATTGTTAGGCTGAACAGATTTAGATTTGACTCTTAAGCCAGATAAATGAATAGCTAAATAAGGAACCAAAGATTCACCATCTTTGTACAGTGTAGAGAGTTGTCCTTTAAAAAGCATTTACGCATTCAAATTAAATTCACAAAAAAATTATAATATGAATAATCTAATTAAATAAAACCATCAAAAGAGTACCAATGTGGGCCCTTGTGACCTCAGTGTCTCCAAAATCCTGGCTTCAGCCCTGGCTGTCATTTCACTGAACTATTTTAACTTCAAAACAAGGAAAACTAATTTTAGTTTCCTCGCTTTATTCCTCAAAGACTGCTCTTAACTTAAATCTCCCTGCCAGACTATAATTCACTTTACAGTTTGAGCTCACTGAAGCTTTCCTGCTGGCTTATTAGAGCAATAGATAAGCCTTGAAATTTATTATTCATGGAACTGGGACCTCTTCCACTTCTTCCAAAAACACCCACACTGTTATTTAGGTCTTTGATCAGCTGAAGGGCAATTATACAGGCTTAAAAGTAAGATATCTCTAAAAAGTCAGTTGATATACAGATTCTGTTAATGAGCTATGACACTGTCAAGAAGCTGCTAAATATGCCTTCTTCACCACATCTGATTTTCAGTATCTGCACGAGCACAGATAAACCAGAAGGAGTCAAGATTAGCAGGATGTCTATGTGTGATCCTTCTATCTAACATCTATAGTTTGTTCATAGAGCATCATTAGAGAGCTCAAAATAGTGGTCATTTTGCTAGATTTATCATTTCTGCATTTCACAGGCATGCGGATGGATGGTTTTGCTCATGATGACCTTCACTGCCTTCCTGATCCGAGCTATTCGGCCGTGCTTCACCCAGGCCGCCTTCCTCAAAACCAAATACTGGTCCCATTATATTGACATTGAACGCAAGATGTTCGATGAAACCTGTAAAGAGCACGCCAAGAGCTTTGCCAAGGTTTGCATCCAGCAATACTTTGAGAACATCAGCGGAGAGATGCGAAGCTTCCACCGCCATCACAGCAAACATGACAGCGACAACGAAGATGAAGACGCGTGGAAGAGTGATGAGGAAAAGCTGTTGGGTATCAGAGCCCAGGATGATATGAACAAAGTTTTGTGGAACTGGCACACCTGTAAGCCACCTCTGGCTCTGAGAAAAGAACATGAAGATGGTGAAAAAGAGGGGGAAATGAATGGAAACATTAATGGGGAAGTAAATGGGTTTGTAAAGAGCCACACTCACGATGTGGAGAAAAAAGAGTGGGCGGTGTATTACAGTAAGGTCTAAAGAGTTCAAAGAGAAATTATTTTTTTCCAGAGTATTTTATTTGCGAAAGATAGAATATATATTATTGCATTCTGCACTGCAGTTTAAGCTTTATTTAAATGCACACTATTTTAACTGACTGGTTGACTGATGGTATAATGTATATGTATGTAGCTATGTATAATAGATTTTAAGAAAACAAAAAGTGACATATTTCTGGTTCACACACAGTTCAGTTTACACAGAACATGTCTGGCACTGGGTGTAATCCAAAGTCTGTTGTTTTCATTTCTGTGTTTTATCTGTTTGTCATGAATTATTGTCGAAAACACACTCTCATCGTTTCCCAAGAGACTGAGCTTGGCGGAAATCTGAAGTCTGTAAATTCTAGGCTGCTAATAAGTGCTGCTTTATCAGGCTGATAGTAAAGCATTATTAGAGCACACTGGAGAGTTCTCATTGATAACACTAATGAATGTTTGTATTGCACTCAAGTGCAAGGCCACCATAAATACTCCCAGAGCAGAACTAGACAGAAATTAAAACATAGCTCAGAAGAGCTCCGTGTACGTCAAGCACCCACTGTGTCTCGTGCAACCTCTATCTTAAAAAACAATGAAAAGTTGATCTTGTTAGTGATAAAGGACACTTCTTGCTTATTTCTGTGTACACAGAGATTTTTCTGATTGCTCTGATGCTTCTTGCCTTTTCTGCTGTGGCCTGTAGACTAATAATGGCAGCTAACTGAGGCTGCTGTGCACCTGAGATTACTACGTGTATTTTCTCTGAATATAACGCTACAGAGATACTGCATTTGCAATAAAGCAAACCTAAGATTTATGCAAAAACTAAAGGTTGCCGCAGTCAAAACAATTTACATGTCACTGCGAAAACAAGGTCTACATTTGCATCTTCTTTATTTGCTTGCTCAGCCCCAATTCTGTCACTCACTCCTTGGTAAACCCACTTTTACAATCACTGAGCAAACACTTTGCTTCTGTTCTATTTGAAAAGGCTTTTAAATATTTATTTTAGAAAAATGTAATTAAAGCTGAATATGTAACCTTTTTGATATACTTACCTATATAAAGATGGGTAATAAAAACCAACATGAAGTGTCTTATTACAGTCTTTGGCTATCATATGCCACTAAGACAGCATTAATGGAGCTTCCAATGCTGCTGGAAAGCTGGGTTAACTTTCTTTGTATATTGTTGTCCTGATGGCAGTGGTAGAAATGGTATCTACAACACTGGTCCAACATCTCCAAAATGGTTTAATTGCATTGTGATCCGGTAACTATGAAAATATGTACAAAAAACATCTAATTCGCATAATTTTCACATAGGGTAAGGGTTAGGGTTAGTGACCCCTCGTGCCCTGTGTGGGTACTGTCATCCCTGAAGAGACCATTCCCTTAGAACAACAGAAATTTCCATAATTTCAGAAAATCTGTCAAGATGGAGTGACCCTTCTCCCTAAAGGGATAAGCAGGTCAACGCAATAGCAGGAAAATGCTCCAAACATCCTAACAGAGCTGCTGGACTCCCTCATTGTAGAGGTGAAGAGTTCACGTTTTTCCTTTAATTTGTCTCCTGTCCATATCTTCAGCAAGCTGTCAACACAATGGTGTTTTCCCCATATTTCACAAGAGGGCGTCCTGTTACCAAAAGCGCCACCTTTCACATGCCTACAGTGGCAACACAACCTTTAGCTACAACACATCGGGTCAGTCAAACTTGTAAGAACCCAACAATACACGCACTGTATTAAAGAGAGTATTTAGGCTCGTGCTTCTGTGCAGCCAATCCAGCTGTTCCCCTGTACTCAGGAGTAATGCCATTTCTAGAGCATTGTGGAGGAAGGAGGAGAGGAGGGGTAAATGAAAATGGCATGTATCCTATTGAACTCCCCTCCCTTTTCCCCTGCCCTTAGGGATTAGAGGAACCGCACTCCCCTTGACCGCCTCGCAGCTTGCCCAGTAGCCCAGCAGCTGTTCTCTCCCTCAGCGAATTGGCAGCCAGGGCTCCTGGTGTGGGGGTGGCATGAACACAACGTCTTTGTCTGTCATTTTTCTCTTCCCACTTTTTTATCTGATCTATACAGTCTCATATGCAGACGTACTTCCTGATTCATGTTCTTTCTATTGGTTCTCTGGTCGCAAAGCAGTGACATCATCATTTATATATACATGTATAATATTAGATCAAACAAAGGAAATATTCAAAACAAAAACGGGTATCACACTATTACAAAAATACCGTTTGAGTATGTGTGAAGTGAGGAATGACGATGAATCATTTCTTCTTTTTCTGACCTCCATTTCACACAAATGGCTTTGTTTTGGTTGTCAGGACATCAGCCATGCGCATATCACTGACCGGGGCCTCCCTTGACTTTGCTGCAAGTGTCTCTTTTCTCTCCCTCTCACATATACATGCACAGGGGTGTGCGCATACAGACACATACACATCAGCATGCTTGCAGGAGCCCTATTCGTCAGTGTCTGGCTCATTCTGCCTTCCTTCTGCCTACAGATTGGAGGACAGAGGTAGCAAGGGAGGGCTGAGGGAGAGGAGAGTTGCGAGGCAAAACGGCTGGTCACATGAGCAGAGATCTGTTTACAAACCCAAGGCAGAGCAGAGCAAGAGGAGGAAGGGAAAGGCAAATCGCAGGCTCTCTCTGAGCACCATTATGGATTGAAAGAGGAAGAAGGGAAGCCTGCCATGACAAAGCCAGCTGGAGGTGCAAGAGGCTGAATGCGACACACGCAGACACACTCTTGCGCACACACCGCCTTTGTCTCAGATTTTTTTCTTCTCAATTGAAGCAGCAGATGGTTAGAGGGAGAGTAGGATCCCCCCCTACGCGCACACACATCCACTGACTGAAACACAAACACACACTCGCAAGCAAAACACCAAACCCAGCAAGAGGACTGTTGTTGACTGCATGGAGCTGTCCTCACTTTGTTTGGGCTTTGAAGGAAGCATATCTTTGCCTTCTGTGCTGAGGAGAAATATCAACTGCAAGATCAGAAGACTGGAGGAGGAGACAACAGAGGAGACAAGAGGGGGATGAGACTTGTGAAAATCCCCTGTTAAAAAAAGCAGCTTTTCAAGGAAGACAAAGCACAGATTAATGTCAGATAATTGCCTTCACTGGGTGAGGACTGTCATTTTGAAAGCTAGCTGTTACTGAGTTTCGTGAAGGGACGACACTGCAGACACAAAGTGAAGTCAAAGAGGCCCCTTTCTGGTGGAAATGTAAGTATTTCCTGTTACAAAGCAGCCCGTGTTGTTTACCACACTGCGATCAAGCGAGAATCAGTTTCTCACAGTAGCAACTGCTGAACTGCACATGGTGTGAGATATATGAGAAACAATCATGTCACCTAAACAGGTTTTCTTTGTCTCTTTTCTCCTCTGTGATGACATCATTCTCACTGGGATCCAGGAGCACATGAGGTCTCCAGTCCCGGTCCAAACCTCAGTCCCAAATCTCCCAATCTTAACACGGAGCGGTTAATCCAGATTTGGGAATGTTGGGCAGCACAGATTGCTGAGCCAACAAAACCACACCTCCAGAGGATTTGTGGAATCTGAGCAAATCTGAGAATCTTGATGGTTGTTGTTTGCGGGAGCTAGCACAACCCAACAAAAAGAGCAATCCAGCTCAGTGTAACTGAATCTAGACTCCAAAACAGATTTCAGTGGCCGAAGCTCCAGCCCACGAGTTTGGCTTGTCTCCAGCCTTTTCCTGACAGGGCCTGAATTTACTGCGGCTGCCTTGGGAGTCACATTTCATGCAACCATTCCAATGGTGTAACGGTAAGTGAGTGGATTCCTTGGCACTTCTCTAAATATATGAGAGATGGAAGCACATGTACTTACTTCATAAACTAAGTTACTTAGTTGCTGGCTGTTGGCTAATGGGATTCAGATAATGGATGTGCTTGTGAATGGGCAAATTGCTGAGAGTGGAGGCCTCAGATAGTGTTTTGAAGAGTGAGCTGAGAGCACTTAAAATAAGCTGCTTTCCAGAACATGTTGTTTCATTTTGGGGTTTTTTGTTGTTGTTGACAACTGTATCCTGTGACATTTTATTCTGTTACCTTGCTCCATATTTTCATTTTCTTTCTTTGGGGTGATTCCTAATTGTATCTTTCATTATGCTACAATAGGTCTTTCCTATGAAACCCTCCACCCGGCTCTTGTAAATCCCCCAACCCCCAGCCATGTCAAATTACCCTTCCCATACCCCCCACAGTGTGCAAGCTGTACCCATTCATTCACTCTAAAGAGAGACACATGGACATTTAGAGGCTGGCAAAGAGCATCCTCGCTACAAATTAATAGGAACACATGTGGCCTGTGGAAGTGGGGCTTCCTCTGCTATTGTTTTACCAAATGGCCCTTGTCCCCCAAGTTCATTCTGTTTAGTGCATCACACCCCCCGCCACCTGCAACGCACACATATTTCGATTGTACCACACAGACACCACGCAGCTTTGCTTTTCCATCCCCGAGCGCTGCCTCTCTTAAACGCACACACACACACACACACGCTCACACTCTACCAGTCATCTCTGTAGAGTCTGTGGAACAGATGGTGGTGTGGCGGAAGTGATGTCTGCCCTTCATGTTTGTCTTGTTCACAGCAAATTAACGCACACTCCTATGAGCGTCTCAGTTGCCACCACAGTGCCAGTCACAGTTCCCCAGACACACCTGCAACTAAGCACTTACTAAATTTGAAGCGTTAACAAATGCTGTGAGTAAAGCTTGTGATTTTTGTGGAGTTTACCTAGAGTGTCACATGCGTTTGCAATTTATAGTTCCATATCAGCAGACACACTCAGTTTTACTGGCACTAGAAGCTTGTCCATGTTCTTGTTAATGATCGACGTTTGTGTACTTTTCTTCAATGATTAATCTTTCTTTTCATTTTATATTGGAAATAAAGTGTTTATGATTTGCCAATAAGAGTTTGGGCGTTCCCCTTATTCCTTAGAAAGGAAAATTGCCTTCAGCTGTCTACCAGAGTAATTGCTCGAACAAACTGCACGGTCTAATGTTTATGCTATCAGTTTCACTTTAAACTGTCGGTGCTAACGGCTGCATACTTTAAATCTTTGTAGATAGCTGAATATAGTGGGAGATTAAACAATGCTGCAGTCTCTTTTTCAGCGTCTCTCTATTTAAAACTGAAGAAATGCAGCTTAAAAAAGACAGCAACCCTAAACCAATTTCAAATTTATGACCTATAAAAGAAAACAGGATTTTATTATGTTTTTCTGTGTCATGGGCATCCCATCAAAGAGTTGAAATGAGAAAGTCCTCTAATTCCTCAAACTTGATTTTACATGTTGGACTTTTACCTTAGAAGGTGGCAAACAAGTTAAGTATATCATCTGTTATTTCAAAACTCTTCCTGGCAGGATGCCAGTGTGGTTTGGGTTCTCAGCGTTCTGAACACTACTGCAGCATGGGGTCGGACATCTATCACCTGCCGCTCAATGTCTATGTCATTGTTCTGGGCATCGGCCTCTTCGTCTTCATGCTCAGCCTCATCTTCTGCTGCTACCTTTTCAGGTAGGTTGGGCGAGTCTGAGATAAACAAACCAGTAGTTCGAGATTTTTGGGCAAGTTTGAGCAAGCTTTGGAACACACTACACACCACAGCAGCTTCAAATTAATTCCTAACCACCCTGGCAGTCAGCTATCTTCACGTATTGATGTGTTAATGTTAGCAGCGAATGTCATGCAAGTTTACCAAGCAAGTGTTGAGCTGCCAAAGGTGTGACATGTAGTTTAGGACTGTTAAAACACAATTTATGCTTGGATTTCTTGTGTAGAACATCAGATATTCTCTATATAAGGCAAAAGCAAAGCACTTAGAAAAAAAAGGTTGCTGCTATTCATGAACTCCGATCATTTTTACTAACTCTGCAGTTCACCGCAGAATATTTTAGCACATTCTACCTCATGTCTTTCTTTTTTTTGGTGGGGACGTTCAGATGAAGCTGTTTTTAGTGGGGGTAGGGGAAATAATACAGCAAAATACTGCATTGCTCTCTTTTGTTTATTGATACATTATACCCATATATTGATTGGTTTATTATATATTGTGGGCAACATACTCTAACAGCATTCTATCATTACTTACCCTCTGATTCCCTAGATTTCAGGGACAGGCTGTTAAAGCCACTATATACCACGTGTCCAGCACCGGTGCAGAAACCTTAGTGACCACTGGCCATCTAAAGCAAAACAGAGAAACAAAGTTACTGGAGTTTCATTTACAACATTCCAAATCAATATGAATGCTGTGTGTTGTATATAGTTCATGTGTTTGTTAAAGCAAAGCGTATTTCCTTATGCTTAGTGTATTACATTCATGAAATGATATTGTCAGGATGTCAGCACTGTATTTATGGACCATTGTGCTACACCCGATAAATGCAGTTAGTGTCTTTTTAAAAACAAATAATTTTTAAAAAGACATAAATAGTACAACTAATACTGTTATCAGATTTTCTTCAGATAGTAATGAACATCCTGCTAGGCTCAACATGATTATAAGTAACATTTTGAAATATTAGTCGAGAATAAAATTGCAAACAAGTTTCTATAAATGTTGCTAATTTAACCACAGTAATGGACTGGAGGAACAGGAAATGTGAGCAGTTCTGTGAAATTAAGTTAGGATTGAGTGATGTGTGTGTGTGTGTGTGTGTGTGTGTGTGTGTGTGTGTGTGTGTGTGTGTGTGTGTGAGTGAGAGAGAGAGGCAGAATTGAGATTTATCTTGCAATCACAGGTCAGGATCCACAGAACTTACGTTACAGTTGTTACAGATGTTGTTTTCTTTGTGTCTCCCAGGTTGAAACAACAAGGAACTAGGGAGCAGTTCAGTTACAATGAGGTATGTCAATGCAGTATCTGCCACTGTGGGTGCACATGTAACACCAGCTTCCTAGGCCTGTTATAAATACAAGTCTAACATCTTAGGCCGATATCGCCAACTGTGAAATCTAACACCCCCTTTTTTAGATGACCTTGAATCCATCTACGTCTCGCTACGTTCTGGTTTTAAAATGGTAATCCAGTTGCGGTGTGATGAGGCCCCATACACTAAACTGGTAGCAGAGTGTTAACAGTGTAGCGTGTTGACAGTTGGTAATAATGCTTTCAGACAGGGAAGGTTGAACAGGAACTGCAGGTTTTTTTTGTTTTCTCTGCATTTATAATGATTTTTTCACCATGTAGGAGTAAATCAACACATATCAGTTATGTTTTCAGCAAAATGCCGTTTTACACTGTATCTTTCCTGCTGTGTAACACCACCATGGACCCATGATGCTGACACATAGATCACATGACCCAACACATTTCTTCTTTCTCTCCCCTTTTATTCTGCAGGTGGTGCTGAAGGGGGCAAGCAAAAAATTAAGCCTTCTTGGAGTAAGTCATAGTTTCTGCAGACGCTTATAAAATGTGAACCAGACCTATGTTAAACAATGTCAGCTGTTTGTTGCCCACATTGTTTATGTGCCAGTTTAGATGAGATCATTATGTGCTGGGAAGGTTTGGCTGGTTCATTCAATCAGTTTCTCCTTCAGACGTTATTAGCATGCTGCACGTACTCAGGGTGGAGATGTGCTGAAAATATCTTAAATACTGTCAGTGTGAGAGTGCCTGCAGAATGTAGGGCTCCAGGAATAACTGCACTCATTCAAAATGCATTATAAAAAACATCTCTTTCCTGCCTCTTGTGATTTTGTTTTAAAAAAAAACCCAACTTCTAAGTATTTTGTTTAAAACCAAGGCTTAGGGCTAATTTTGGTTTTAAATTCAATGTCCAATTTCTCTTTTTAGTTTGAAATAGCCCTGCTGCCTGAAAACGCAGTTAAGATAAAAGCACAGTTTCACAACACTGACATACTTGCACTTTAAAGTAAAACTGAAATTAATTTACCACTTAAATTTAGCTACAAAAAGGCAAGTGCATTAGGTTTGTGGAGATATATATGATGTCTATAACAAGAAAAAAGCCAACCAAACTAACCCCGTGTTGTTTGTGCTCTGCAGCAAACCTGTGCAGTGTGTCTGGAAGAATTCAGGACCCGAGATGAGCTGGGAGTGTGTCCGTGCTCACATGCATTTCACAAGAAGTGAGTGTTAATAAAACAGTGATGTGAAAAGTTCAGTAGAAATAGTAGCTACAATTATTTGCTGTTCTCTTCGGTTAAGTTTAATTAATGTCATTCTCATCAGGCGTGGCGAGATCACAACAAACTAAATGCTTTTGTGTGGGACACACTGAGAGGCAGCCTTTAGTTTAATCTTAACGAAAAGAATAAACACAAACAGGTTGCAATGTCACAGTGATCCTCTGAGTACAAATCTACTTAATTTGAATTTAATTTCCGCACTAGATTAATAAAATAGGCATCAGATAAAGCTACAGGTTGTTTTGCAATAGCATTTACACAACTGTTTATTTCCCCTTTTTATTCCAATAACTGTAAAACTGTTTTTTAACTGTTAGCTTGGCTGCTTGTCTGTATGGTTTGCAGTATGGGTGTAAATATGATGACTATAATCAAATATCGATACTATCGATTGATATTAGTGTGATTGGATCAATGCTTTGTTTCTGTTCTCTCAGTTCAAAATGCAGCCCTCTGAATTGTGCTAAATAAATTATTCATTTATTTTTTGGAAATAAAAAAAATATACCTCAAACCAAACCTTACTTCACAACCCCGCTTTAGAGACAGGCACATTTACATTCCATGCCTTTTTAAAAAAATCCAGTTTCGTAGTACAGGAGAATCTAGAAGGTGTGTTTTGCTAACAACTTATTGTGGAAAGTAAAAAGCCAAGTGATTTAGTTGTCATTAAAATGAGCCCAAAATTTGCAGATTGTGAAATTCTACTTATGGAAGGTTGACTTCAAAGTCAGTGGGCATAAAGTTTTCAGATTCTTCTAGAAACACACAAAGAAAAAAAGACGTAAAACCAAACACTGGATGTAAAATTTTAATTGGGGGGATTTTAGTGTTACTTAATATTCTCACCTGAGGACAGAGCCAACCTGGTGGACTGGTTTTCCCAGCTTCCTGTTTTTGTATAACATTGGTTAAGCTGTTTTCAGGTTAACCAGTGTTACACTAAAGCAGTGGTTCTTTAACTTTCTCTTTTTTCTGGCGTGCACCACACTGCCCATTCTGTCATCAATAATTAACTCTAAAAAGGATCCAGTTAGAATTTTTGTGTGAGTGTTGTTTCACCACTCTTAGAACTTAGATGGCACAAACAAAACGCTGCTTCACAGTATTTAGACATGGTCACAAAATTTGGTAGCAGTGAGATTATTTTACTCAATCCAACAGCTTCATATAATTTGGTAGAAAATTTGACAAATTACAGATTATATTTGCGATCATATCTAAATACTTTAGTATTGATGTGTGCAAATGCAAAAATTATGTGAAAAACATTTGCAGCAGTTTAAAATCTCAAGGAAGTAGAGCAAGAGAGTACTGTGTGACATCTGCTGGTGGCACTTTTAAATGACAAAAGTTACTTTACTTTCTCCAAAGATTGCGGGGGCGTCAATTTAGCTCAGTGGGTGAACAGGTTACAACATGATGCATGGCTGAGATGCAGCAGCCTGGGTTCGAGTTAAACCTGCGCCCCTTTGCTGCATGTCTTACCCCTCTCACTCCACTCATGATCCACTACAGCAGTATGAAAACTCCTGCTGTAGGAGATGTTAGCATTTTTCATTTAAACAGGAAACAAAGTTCTTTTCAGCTATTTTAAGCTTTAAAAGTTAACTTGATAGGTTTGAAAAAAAATCCCCCAAAACTAAACCAAACTCAAGCAACAACAATAGTGTCCAGCTAACGAAGCCTGAGTAATAAAAAAACAGCAATGCAGTATTATTTCAGACTGTTATTTTTCTTGTCCTGTCAGGTGCCTGCTTAAGTGGCTAGAGATCCGCAGCGTGTGCCCCATGTGTAACAAGCCCATCCTGCGGCTACACTCGGACGCTCCCCAGGGTGCCGAGGGGCCTATGGACCCAGAGGAGGTGTGAACGAGCCGAGGAAGAAGAGAAAAGACTCCCTTTACAGAAAACACACACATTAAATACACTAGAGAAGATGAACAAAAGGGTCATCTTGAAGAAATGTTAAAGAGCCCCAAGTAGCAGCGTTGCTGCTGACCTTTGAGCAGTTATGCTTTCATGGGAACTGAATATTGATAGCACCAACATGATTTGGTCAAATCAGTCAGAAAGGGTGAATGAATAGGATCTTTCATTAAAATGCTCCTAGTTCTACTTCCATGTTGCACTGTTCACCAAAAAAAGAAAAAAAAAAGACAGGAAAAGGAGCAGCAATAGAAAGTTGGATATCATTGCCACTGTCACTGGACGACTGGTGCAACACTGCCGGAGAGAAATGACTCTACTGGTATTGAGCAGGACATCAAATTACAGGATCAGTATGGATACCTCTAATATCTCAGGGGTGTTACCAATACAGCCAGCACAAACCATGTCAATCACCCTATAACCCTGTGCCATACATGCATCTTCAATACTGCCAACTTAGGTGAAATGCTCCAGGAGCCAGAGGCAGCTACCCCCTCTGGCTGAAACAGACCAGCCGGATTACAACCACGACGATTTAAGTAGATGATGTTGTTACCGATTGTGTCCCAGGCCCTTTTCCCTTTTAAAAAGAGACTGATAGAAAACTAGTCTTGCCTGTATGTATTGTATGTAATGTCTCCCTATATATATTGTTCTTTTGTATTTTAAATAAAGCGTCATGTAATGTATTGTAACAGCGTTGGATTTATTGAAAGGTCAACAAGTCAACTGACAAAGGTTTTATTGAACCTTTTATAAATCTGTTCAAACAGTCAGCAATCATCGTGACATGAATGACTCATTATCATACAAAACTGTTGTTTTATAGACCCACAGTATTGTAGCACACAAGTTCAACACTCATGAGTCCACAACTATTAGAAAAAACTTAATTACAAGCTAAAATATTGGTCATTTTGAGGAAAATGCTCCTCCTCATCTGAGGATACAAATACACTGCAGTCACATGTGGCAGACTGAAGTCCACCTGCATTTATAAGGTGTTTGCCTGCATATATTTGGACTTTACTTGGTGCCCTCTGTGCCTTTAGCCTCCACAAACTCAATGGCCTTTTCTTTTACTGCTTGGACGCTCTGAGGGGTGCCATGTGTCTTCTCATATTCCAGGTAACGCTTGAAGAAGAACTTGATCTTCTTCACAGAAACACTCAGGTGGATCACTCGATCAAAGAGCGCTCTGAAAGAGGTAGGAGTTAGAATACGATATTACACACTTCACACACTTATCCATCTCACATGTCAGTTTTTATGAGTGTGTAACTGTTTAGGAACACAGACGCTACAGCATATGGAATAACATATGGTAACCATGACGATGAAAAGAACGTTTCTGTTCACCTGATTTCCTTCTGCGATCCATGTTTGACCATGAGGTCGATGAAAACAGACCACAGGTCGGTACGTTTTGGGTAGGTGGTCAGGACTTTGTCAAACATGTTGCGACCTCTCTCAACATCACCGTAACGAAACTCCAGCTGAGCGAACTTGGCGATCACATCCACACCTGAGAGAAAAAGATGAGAACACATAAAAGGTTACTTCCTGTAGATAAACACAGCTTTGGCAGGTGAAAAGAATGGGAATTGTTAAAAATATTGCATTAGTTTCAGTGCTAGTGGTGGTGTTGGGTGGTGGGATGCAACTGTACTAACAGCCACCCTAATATTTAAGAATAACTGCAAAAACCATGAGCGTTAAGTTATTGGTGGACAACATACATTAAATGTACATAGGAGGTATTGCACATACAGATGCTAAACAGATCCACTTACTTTCTTTTGGAGGGAGACTCTTCAACGCCCTCTGCAGGAGAGTACTGGCAACATCACTCTGACCCTGCTGAAGCAGGAAGGTCCCGTAGCTAAACCATACTTCCTTATTCTGACGGAAGCGCTTCACCATCGTCTTATACAGGCCCTCTGCCTCCTGAGTACAAAAAAAAACAAAAAACACAATGAGTCAACAACACACAGATCATGCATATATCAGATGCTTATTTAAATATGCGCACCTAAACATTTTGGTATTTTCTGACAAAGTACCTTGATTTTGTTGGACTTGGCGTAGATCTCAGCCAGCTTCTGGTATACAGGCATGGGCTCACAGAACTGCACTGCCCGCTCAAACACCTTCTTGAGACTCTCCTCTGTGCCATACATATTCTCCAGGTTCAGCAGGGCCACCCACACATTCAGCTTCTCCTGCTCCTCCCTGAACCACAACAGGCACAATTTTACACATCTAACAATCTTTAGTTAAATTGTATACTGGATGTATAATTGTATATAACTGGATGCAGAGATCGCTTTATTAGTTAAACAAATTCAACTACTCATTGTTGTAGCTGACTAGTTGACTAAACTACGATTACTTAGTCAACCATTTTTAGAACAGACTTGCAGCATTTGGGCATGTAAATATAGTTCAAAAGATCTGCTGCAGTTAAAAGTGAACATCAAAGTGCAGAAAAAAGGTGATCTGAATGCAGAAAGGTGCTCACGTGAGAAAGGCTGGTTTGAGTATTTTAGAAAGCACTGGAGTTTTTACAAACAACTATCTACAATTAAGGTGGTGGCTTGTTGCAAGTAACCATGTCTTGCACTTTAAACCGCAGCTGGCCTATTATTAAATACCTAACACTAAGCAGTGAGTCAAGAGAGGACTTGCAATCAGAGAGAGGAAAGCCCCTGTGCAAGAGAGTCACTGTTTTAATAGCATGTCAGTGTGTTTGTGGCCACTTCATCCTTGTGCATATGAGTGTGCTTGATAACTTCTGTTTAACTTGTTTCTTTTTTTGACTAGTTCCTACGTCTCTCTGTTTAGGTGGTGGCAGCAGGGGTTAAAGTCAAAAAGATAGCTAAAGCTTTAACAAAACCTTCACTTGTTCCTGATTCTGCCTCCCTACTTCCACACATCTCCTTGTCTTCCTTGGGAACCCTGCTAGGAGTAAAGTTCTTGAAGCTCTTTTTTGAACTGAGGAGTTCCTGCCATATTTCAGGCCTGCTAATTGGATAAAATGACTGGTTTTGCATCAGATGTTAGTGAGATGGTCTCTGCCTATACACATGCCCGTTGGGGAAAACCCTTAAACTGTTCTAAAGGTTGTCAAACCACATGTTTATCATTATATACTAAGGTGTCAAAACTCATCAGGTGAAGTCGTCAAATATCTCCTATATGAGAGAAAGCATTAGCATGAATTGACTGCACTCAAACTGCTTCTAAATCCAACAGAAAGCCTTTGGGATGAGGTGGATTAAAAGAACTGCACCATAATAAAAGAACTTCTTATAAATAAGCAGCACTTGAGTAACACTATGATGTCAGTACCGCAATGTTTCCAGCACCTTCCTGAATCTCTATCATACAGACTTAAGCCAGCAGTACTGTGCGCCACGTGTAACTAATAAAGTTGCTAAGTGCGTGTATTCGTCTACAAGTCTACCATTACCTGAAGGAGATAGTTTTCAGGGCTCTTTCAGCGACACTGCGGGCCTGCTCGATCTGTGTAGCCTGCAGATGGTGAGCCATGAACTGGAGCCACAGCAGCGAGCTGTTGGGTGACGCAAGGAGCAGACGCTCGAAGGCAGCTGCATCCTTTGGCCGCAGGTTTGGATCCATCAGCTCAGCCTCTCTCTGTATCAAAGCCTTCTCTGCTTCCTTTTTCTCCTGCTCTTGCTCATGACGAGACTTCTTCTGGGGCTGGGAGGTGGAAAGAGCACATTTAAGGTAAAACACAGGAAAGAAAAGGAGACGGGATAGAGCCGAGAAAGGTTGAGAATGGATAAATAATGAATGAGGTCTTTTAAGGGCTAAACTGATGTGCTGAAAGTTCTTTCTCCACTAACTCTAAGAATGTACATCTTTTTTTTTTCACCTTAGTGCTTCCCTCTTGGTCTTCTCCATCACTCGAGTCCTCCTCCTGCACTGCAGAGGCAGGCTTCAGGGAGCTAAGACCCACATCCCAGGAGAAACCTGCTGTCACCTGCAGCCTAGATGGACACGATGCACTGGATATAACCTGCTGAGGGAGAGAACGTATTCATAAGATTGTGGTTAAGTGTATTCAAATCACCCAATCTACGGAGATTTACAAGACTGGAAAAGTTTATGAGCAGTTGCTTACTTTTGCAGGTTTTCCTTCATCTTCCTTATCCTCTTCTTCTCTGAAGTACACCTCTACTCCACTATCATTATCATCAGTTCTTGCCTTCTTTGATTCCTTCTTCTTTTTCTTTGGGATCTGCCAATGAAGGACCATTAAGACACAAATAAACCACAATTCAGTACATGCATAAAGTCACCAAGGCAAATATCAGTGCAGGATTTATTATTGTCACACCCAGAGATGATAAATGGAAGATGAAAAATGGCCTTGTTTTTGGCAAAAATGCAAAGTGATGATTCAAAAATGTCAAAATATAAAATGAAAGAGTTAACTATGTAATAGAAAACACAAGGAAATGAGATAAATTTAGATGTGAAAGTAAAAAAGAAACTGAATGCGCCTTTTCACCTCTTCGCTCTCAGACGCTGGGCGTTTCTTGCTCTTCTTATCTTGTTTCTTCTTCTCCTCTCCGACGAGACGCAGCGGCAGACCGAGCGATTCTGGAAGGACGTCTGGCTTCCCGGTGTCCTCAGGGAGAAGCGAGAGGTTGATAAACTCCTCCTCCTCGTCAATACTGAAGACAAGAATAGCAAAAACTAAAATGGTAGGATGGCAGTTTGGAGTCTGAAAATAGTCCCTACCTGAAGCTGTCCCAGATAACTTCTGAAACTTGCTATGATTATGAATTTTTTCCCTTTTATTTTTAAATGCTACATCAATGGCAGTTAAGATATAATTCTAAGCTGGATCAGTGTATAAAATTGGAAACAAAGCATAAATTCTGAAGAGTGATTTCTGAACTCTGAGCTGACTTTACCTGAGAATTTTGGTGGTGAGCAGGGTGTTGGGAGGCAGGTGCTCAGAGACGATTTTGTGATTTTTAACAAAGTATTTGGTGGTTTGTTGGAGCTCAGCTCTTCCAATGATGCTTCTTGACAACCTGAAAGACAATTATATAGAACAGTAAGAAGATATAACAAGTAAGAACATAAATGTTAGAATAAATGTTGAAATTTTTCTAAAAACAATCATTAGCATGCTGTGGATGGATCTCTTTACCTGATGAAGACCCCCTGCTCTCCAACAGACTTGACATAGCCTCTGATGATCTGGCCTGCCTTCAGTTTGTTTACGGACAACACTTCTGGGTCTTTTGCTGGCTTGGCCTTCTCTGGGTTCAGCCTGGAGGAGCACGTTGTAACAAGATACATTTTTAGTGCTTTATTAAAAAAACGTCCCAAATCAAACTTTTACAACGATGCCTTGTCATACCTCGATGGTCGCAGAGACAACTGCCACTTGTCATTTTCATTATCTAGAAGGTAACACCTGAAAAAATATTTAAAAAATATAAATATAATAAACATATTAAAAAATAATCAATATTTACTTCACAGTCACTAAACATTTTTAATCAGAAAGTTTTGGGATTAAAGTTGTGACGATATTTTAATATTTTCATATTAGTGACACATAACTGAATTCTGCAGACTGAATTTCGACTCCAATTCAAACAAAAAATGTATTTGTATCGACTAAACCACTGAAAAAAGGTCTTTTCTATTTAAGCTGGCACAGCAATATTACAGCTAATAAAAAAGAGAAATCCACAAGGTAAAGTGTGGGTTGATATACTGAATTTAAAAAAAAGCTGAAGGGAAAACAGAACTTCCAGGTGCTGCTCCAAAAGAAAAGTTCTCTCATTTTTTCTCTGATAGAAAAAAAACATTTTTTTAGATCTAACTTTAGGTTTTCAGATTTTTGCTCCACAGATGTGGGCCAACGAGTGTCACATTACTGTAACAGCTGGACAGAGAGAACTGAACACTGCAGCAGACATCACAGCTATAATGTTGAAAAATCGGTTTTATAAGAGAAGAAACCAGGTTACAGTTAAATCTACTGCTGCTGCAACACTTGCATTGTTTTATCATGGAAGCTGATGGGAGCTGTAGTGTTTCAGTGCCCACAAAATAAATATAGTTTAACTTTGTTACACTCAAAAAGTTTTAACTCTTAATTTGCTTACTGGTAATTTAGAAAAACAATGAAATAAATGCAAAATTAAAGTTTGCACTGGATTACAGAAGCGAGTGCACATCAGGGTAGCCTAAAACTATTCTTTTCTGCACAAGGTCTATAACAGAGATCATCCACACTCACCTGAGAAACTGATCCTTGTTGTAAACAGCCAGTGGGTTTGGCCTGTAGGCATCAGCAAGGTCTGTGACAGCAACAGTCCCCATCCCCCCAAAGGGAAGTTTGACCAGCAGGCCAGTTTGTGGCTGAATATTTGTTACTATCCCCAAAGTAATGCTGCCTTTCTCCAGTTTATGGACACCTGGAAAAAATAAAAGGAATCCAGAAATTAAATTAACCCAATTTTATGTGATACAAATTTCAAAACTAGCAGATCCAACAACAATAACATAACACAAAGACACACGCTCTTACTAGTCATGTAGAAATTTTCATGTGATATGTAAGGATTATATCATTGTATGAGAGATAATAGTGATGCAATGTGTTTAAGTTCCCCAAGTTCCCTTGCACAACGACGATACAAAGCTAAGCACGTCTGAGAGCAGCGTGTCAGACAGATATGTTCATTTAGTAGCTAAAAATGGAGCTACATCAACAATGAAGTTAAGTTACTTCAGTTACTGCTAACTAAAGTGTTGAGCTGTTATGTTACACTTTCACTAAAAATTCTAGGTAGGCTACTTTTGTGCTTATATTGGACTTATACTGTGTCACTACTACTGCTATAATGTTGCCGCTGCTGCCACCTTGTGGCAATAGATTCAAACTGTGACTTCAGTAGTCTGATAGCAGCTTATTGGAAGAGGAGGATGCAAAATGCCCTTTATTTTGTTTGCAGATATTTTTTCAATAAAATAACATTTTTTCGTTATCATTATAAATGTCATTATTGCACATTTCCTAGAAACATCTTAATCTATATGTTGAGGCTATATGGTGCTCGTGTAGCTCTTACCTGTGAGTGACAGCACAAAGCGATGAGGAGTGAAGCTCACTTCTACCACTCTGGCACGGACTGCTTGGCCCAGCTTGTGCAGTTTCTCTGGGTGGCCGATATCCTCGAATAAGCACAAAGTGTTAGATGATTGACCTTTTACAAATACCATTTGCTCTTCCTATACATTTGCAAAGACAGAAACTTACTTTAGGATCAGTGGTCATTGCCAGCAGTTCAACCGTTCCAGTAACACTGGGATCAGTCGTGACTTCCAAAGACTTTCTGTCTGAGTTAAACTGGAGAGAGAAACATGCAGACATTGAAGAAAAAGCAAAGAGGACATAAATTCCAAGCTTCCTTTTTGGCTTTCTTTTTCCTTTGAAATTGTTTTTGGATTTTTTCAATGTGCCATCACTTCAAGTTTAGCGGAAAACTTGTAAAATAATATAAAGCCAGCCATCTCGATCTTCAAAGCTTACCTTTGATACAAAGCATGTAATTTCCTCCCCAGCCTTATAGCTGCTCAGTTTTTCTTTTGCTGTAACTGGTTTGAAATCTACACTCTCGTTCAGTTTGCTGCAGAGAGGAAAAAAAGACCACAAAGATGAAAAACAGAAAAAGCACAAAATATGCACGAGTGATAGTCCCAAACAAATTATAGTGCAACGAATTTTATTCATTTTAAACACCTGTGCAATATTTTATTAACAGAATGATGGTTGTTTTGATATTTTAGGATTAAATAATGATCAGGCTCAGGTGATGCAATATAAGAACCAGAATGCAAGTTTATTTGTGTTATACATTTACCTGGGTATCAGCGTAAGCTCGGAAATGGTGTATGTGAATTTTGGATGGGAGAATGGCAAGAATCTGAAACAGAAACAGTTGCGATTACATCTACATTATTACATAACACAAAGAAAGTGAATACACATCATAAAGAAGGAGAAATGTCTACTCCAGTGGGTAAAATGAGGCACAACAGCCATCATTACCTGTGACTGGAAGCTTCTCGTCCTCCGATAACCCTGGCGGTGACCACGCTGCCCACTTTTACTGATGACGTGGGGAAAGATCCCAGGCGCACTTCTGCAGGCTCCACCACTTCAGACACATGCACGCTACCTGAGCTTCCATCCTCTAAGGTAACCTGGATGCAGGTAGGTTTTACTGTCCGCACCGTGCCCTGCAGGATTTCACCAAAGCAGTGGCCCTTGCGGCCAGTCTGGTTTTCTGAAGCTGTGCGCTTTCGTTCTGGCATACTGCGCTCCCACGACACCAAAGGGAGCCCTTGCAGCTCTTGACAGCTGGGTTCAATAACTTCAGCTGACAAAGTCATGCCCACCTTCAGCTTCTCTGACTCAGACAGGAATATCTCGTTCAGGTGGCTGTAAGTCTGGATCACAGTCAGCTGTGCCGTGTCACCCAATGAGATGACGGCAAAGTCTTTGTCTATGTACTGCACCATTGCTGTGTGTTTCAACCCTTCAGCCAGCTATAAAAAAAATTAAAAACATTACAATCAAATGGTGGATTTATATTTTTATATATCTGATTTAAAAATATATATATATAAATATGAACACTCACAGATTTCTTCTTCCCCATCAGCTTGGAAAGGATAGAGACATGGACACAAGCAGAAAGCATGTCAACATGAAGGACGACTGCACCGACTTTCTGTCCTTCGGTCAGTTTAACACCTGCAAAAAATACAGTTTTTGGTTACATATAAGCTCATCTTTCATACAAAATAACTTCTCTGTAACCTCCTGATGTTATGAATCGGTAAACTTCATACTTCCCTTCATCTGTTATTAGATATAATATAATATTGTTTTGAATATTGTGAAAACAACATACACACTAAACAGCCCACTCGTCTCTTTGACCTTGTGCTTTTGGCCCACAAGTTCCACTCTATTTAATATTTTCTTCAAAATTAAAAGCTTCACTGACCAAAGCAAAGCAAAAAATAATAATAATGATATGATAAATATTTAGTTTTTTCCTGTTCAGTACATACCCATCATGTGGTGCTTATTGGCCAGAATGGTAGCACCAATCAAGCCATCAGACTTAAATCTGGCACCGGTGTCATTCACAGTATCCACAGTCAGCTTCAGTTTCTGTCCAACAGACAGAGCAGCCAACTGCTGCTGAAGTTCACTGTTATCTAGAAAAAAAAATAGATACAAAGTGAACAAAAAAAGGGAACTTAAGTCTCACTTAATGTCTGGAATTCTGCAACTCAAATCTTATTTGGCCTTTTGTTTAACTAGCTCCCAGCATTTATTTATCACACATACCCTTCAAAACCAACATTTCAGTCACTGCTCTTCTCTCCTGAAGACCATTAATGAGTCTTGTCTGGGCATCCCCCTGTGGTGATATGACCTCTGAAATCTTCAGTGTGACCAGGAATCGCCGCTTCTCCTCATCGAGGTTTGTCACTTTAGCAATGACCGTCTGGCCAACCTGGAAGCTGTTTGTCGCATCTCTGATGAACTTGTCAGTCATAGCCTGGAAAAGCAGAAAAATTGGAAAATTTAACCAGGAAAATATATAACTGTTGTACACATATGCGCCTTTCGGTTTACAAATTAAAAGTTCTTTACTTACTGATTTGGGTGCAAGTCCAACAAGGCCATATGGAAACTCCACAAAGACACCATAGGACATGATATTCTTGATCCAGCCAACCAACTGAAGTCCAACAGTGATCTCAGAGAAATCTTTGGCAACCACTCCTTCCTCCAGTGACCATCTCACTGTTGGTTTCTTGGTGAGAGTCTTTAAATGAGAAGCAGCTAAGGAAAAACACATTTTTTCAAATAGAAGATGTATGAATTTCCCAAGAGGACACAGTGAATCAATCAAACCTGAGTAAAGGTTATCGGGTGGTCAGATCTGCAAAATATCTGCAGGCTACTCAAAAAAAGGATACAAGATTCTGCTTGTTCTTGCTTGAACAGATGAGTTTTGAGATGATATCTCCTTCCTGCAGGCTCTCCCACAGCAGAGGGCAGTTGGACATGTGATCAGACAGGTGGATCATAGGCAGTACAGCACGGATCTCATCCGGGAGGATGGCCACTTCCAAACCGTTGAGTGACTTTTTCAGCACCTTTGCATCCAGCCTCTACAATAAATAAGACAAATTAATAAGAATAAGACAAAAGATTATATTTTCAATGGAACAAGCCACAGAGACGACTTCTTACCTTCCCCACTTCACAGTCAAACTCAGGTTTTTCAGTCTCCTCATTTTCTTTTTCGCCCACTGCCTTAAATGAAAGCACCATCTTTCCCCTTTCAGGATCACACTGAAGAACTTTAGCCTTTACCACCTGGATTATCAATCAACACGAGCAAACTTGTGAGATACATCACAGAAACAACACAAATCAAGACCATAAGACCACCATGACCATACAGGAATCTCAGTGTACATGACATTAGATCACCTTACCTGCCCAACATAGAAGATGTCCCCAGGACGAACGATGGGCTCAGAGCTCAGCTCACTGAGCGGCACCAGACCCTTGACGCCATTGTAAAAACGGACAATGCAGCCAAAGTCTTTTACGCTCACGATATAGCCGTGGGACACACGACCAGGACGAGTGTCATTATAGCTCAGGAACAACGGCAAGGAGCTTTCAACCAGAGTCTTTTTTCTGGTCAGGTACAGCTTCTTATTCTCTGCATCTACTGACAGCACCTGAAGACAAAGTGTGCAGACACAAATATTCAGTGGAACAATAAAAAGCAAATCAGTGCTCACAGCTGAAACTTCACATCAGAAGTTTTATAGCTGTTTGTTAGCGTAGAAGTGCACTTACCCGACATTTGACCTTCATGCCCTCCATGTACTTTTTCTCCGGATTCTGCAGAACAATGTCAGACAGATGGGTTCGAGGCACCAAACCTTTAATGTGGTCAGACAGATGCACCACCATCCCATGACTCAGCAGGACTGACACTGTCCCCTTGGAGAAAGAGAAACATTGAGAGAAAATGTAACACAGACAACAGGGAACAATAAAGAGAGGTGAGGATTTAACTGTGCACAGTTTAAACCTTCTGTTTTAGGCTCATTTACAGCAATTCTAACTAATGTTCGTCATCTCTCCATTCAGCATCACTATTTTAAATTATTAAACTGGAGTTCCTAAGTCAACGATATTTTTAACATGTCTGCCAAGGAGAGTTTCCATTCCTGGTTTGACGCAATGAAAAATTAAATCAAACTGACTAGACGGATTTTTTTAAAAGGGATATTTTGGGAAATACACGTAGTTGCTTTCTTGCAAAGACAAGTTCCAAAGTAACCTCACAGCAACACCACAGGTGTGGTCAAGAAATAGAAACAAGTGATATTTGTACCATTTGCTTCTGTATAGAAGCAAACTTATTGTGTAAGACTTAATACGTTACATAAGGAGTTCATTTGAGTGAGTGTTAATTTAAGTTTTCTCCAAAAACAAACTAAAATTTGTCCCAATAAATAACACACCATGATTTTGCCTTTTGCCTAATAAAGTCCATGTTATCCTCTTAATGCACTGAAAGACTTCATTGACACAAACTTTCATAATCAAAAGTTACATGTAAGTCAAGTTTCCAACAAAAGATGATTCTGTGTTCCTACCTCCACAACCTGACCGGCCTGAAGATCATGGTATCTGTAAAAAGGCTTCCCAATCACACTCCTAAAATCAAAAGAAGAGAGTCATGCAAAGATTAGAGCAGTGAGGTCTACATTTACTGTGGACACTCAAATGAAGTGTAACATACCTGCGTAAAGTAGCAAAATGAATTTGCTCCATGGGGCTGAAGTCCAGGATCCTGCAGGTGTGCTCAGGCTGGGCAAACACTCTGTTTTCATTAGCTTCCTCATTAGACTCCTTCAGGTGGTTCCGCTGTCAACACAGACAATAAAATTATGTTAATCTCATCTTATGATGAAAAAATATAGAAATACAAGACTTATAAAAGTTAAAGTTTGTCCAAAGCATCACGCTGACTTACATGAACAAAGGCCAACGTTTTGTCCGGAAGTTCCAACACTCCTCCAGACAGGTGGTGCATAGCAGTCATCTTGCACTCCTTCACCACCTCTCCAATCCGTTCCCCACCTGCAGGAACGGGGTCAATCCCAGTCTCAAGATGAATAAGGTGGCTGCGCAGGCTCATTCCCACCAGACGAGTCTGTGGCTCGATGTACAGCACGCGCGCATTCACCTGAATGGGTGGATACAAAAGGAGGTTTGTACTCTCAAATTATCACATGGCATCAAAATTTCTAAACCCTTATTTATCATAGACGCTGTGTTAAACATGCCAGGTCTAGTTTACCTTAAGTCCCTTAGTGTAGCTGGAAGCCTGTTCTGGCTCCATGTGGAGAAAATCCACCTGGCCATTAAACGAGGACAGGAAGTCCAGGATCAGGCCGTGTTTGGTCACCTGCAATACCAACATACTGGCTTTTACATGCAGTTCAGAGGTTATATTTCAATGGTGATTGTTTCATGTTGTATTAATAACAGAACACATATAGCAGATAACATAAAAACACTGTCTTTACCTCCTTGATGGTAGCTTTGACCAGAAGGCCAGGAAGAAGTGTTGTGAGGTTCCAGCCCTGCTTGGGTTCAGCACAAGTCTGAGCAATCGTAGTCAGGTTAGCAGAAAGCTGGACCACGCGACCATCATTCTTCACCTCTTCTACTTGGGAAGTCAAATACTGACCCACTTTCAGCTCTGTACATGTGGAGAAACCACAAATGCTTGAGAGATCCTTTTTTTAAAAAACTGATTACATTTGTTTCACAAAAACTGAAAACATCTGCAATGTCCTGATGAAACACAACCAAATGATGCATGAAAAACAAAACAACTATTTCCCAAAATGAGCGACAAGTTATTTTTTCATACCTTGAGCATTGTTGTGTTTGAATTTCAGGGATTCCTTAGACAGAAAGGCCTTGGTTCCACTGACACCAATGTCAATGATGTAGCCGTAATCCTCTACGCTCTCCACACACGCACTCAAGACCTACACAAAAGATACAACCATTTATGTAAATGCAGGTTTGATGGATGTTTTTAAATAGTTACTCTCACTAATGGCTCACCATGCCAGTTTTCAGTGCACTCGGGGTCAGATTTTTGTTGACCAGTTTTGGATTGATCGACAGCTGGATGCTAAGCGAGCCTCTCTTCGTTACATCCAACTTGGCAACCACACACCTGAGCACCATGCCGGGGTAGAAAAGGTGTGGCAAAGAGCAGATTTCCTACAAAGTATAAAGTAATTAATATGGCACTTTTCACAGACCTAAAAGTCACAAAACGCTGCACAACAATTAAAATACAGTTAATACAGAGTTACTATGTATGAGGGTCAGCTAATACATTTTGAGTATGTGAGCGAAGACAGTGTTATAGAATATACAAATATAGAAATGTTGTCTTGATTTTTTAAAAAGATTTTATGAATATTGTGGAGCGAATTACACTGTTGCACACTCACAAGCAGAAATGTCCTCAACACCAAGCCCAATTCAAATCTCCTACAACATTCAGTTCATTACTATATAGGCCAACCTCTGTGTCAGTTGAGTCCAGTTGCTCACTCAGCAGCTTGGTGTATGAATCGCAGATGTTCTTAATGCTGAGAAAGCCTTGCAGGCCACTAGGCAGGCTGACGGTCACCTCAAAGTCTGTCACCTCTTTCACACAGCCTAGCATCAGCATGCCCTCCTTCACATCCTGGGAAAAACACACACAAGCTGTTACTGAGACGAGCACCTCCCAAGAGCTTAAAAAAATTGCTTATGTGTGTTATTTTTTTAGATGCAGAAAACACTGAGGAAATTAATCTATCCAACACATAAAAAAAACATTCAAATACTGTATATGTACTGTATAGGTTATTGGGAGATCGATTACCTTAACATGCAGAATTTCCACACATTTGACTGGAGCGTTAAGTGTCAGGCCAACTTTCTTTTCCTCTGCTTTTTGCTTCTTGAGCTTTTTGCTGTCATCTTTGGCTCCTGCCTTTCTTTTCTTGGTTTCAGTTTGTTCATTAGACTGCAAGAGACAAGCAAATTATTGCCAAATGTGAAATATGTTTTAATAATACACTCTAGTGTTGTAGTATACAATAGCCTATTTAAGACCAGGTGATATCAAGGGATTTTTTTTTTTACAATATTGGCCTAACCTCATAGCTAAGAAGCTCAGGTGTGGCAAAGAGCAGATTTCTTTGCCAGGTCTGTCCTGTGCTAGATACATCAGGGGCAGTAACGATCAATTCTGCCTCACTGATGTCTGTTTCATTTATAATTTGATTTGCAGTGGAAGCCAAAGAGTTTCTGAGCCAAAACAGAGCCAACTTTGAGTTTTTGTGAAGTACTTCTGTGCGGAAGTGATTCCAGATGCAGAGTTGGAGCCAGAAGGGCTGGGATCGTGATATGGATGGCTTCACTGTACATCTGGCAATGCCTCTCCACAGGATGTAGGCAGCAACACATTCGGGTCAACAAAAGATAAATTCCAATTTAATTCTCATTTGTACATGCCATTGTCACATTACACAAAAGAAACTCAGACATGAAATCGATTAACTAAAAAGATTTGATTTGTTGTGAAAAACATACCTGTGGTTATTAACTTTGATCACTTTTGTCTGCACTCTGAACCCAGATCAACTCTTTTTACACTCAGCAGGACAGACAAAAACACACAGAAGTGAAACTCTACCTGAAACAGATTGTCCGCTTCTGTTCGATGAACCACTGTCTTACTCCCAGTGGACTTCTTTGCTGTCCCTCCTCGAGGGAAGTCCTCCTCCACCGATGCCATCTATGAAGTTCTTTAAGACGTCTAAGAAAAATAATGTCGCCATTATAAAAGAGATCTAATTGTTATTAGTTCACATGTGCACAAATTTCAAATCATTGAGACTGCGAGAGCCAGATTATTTTATTTAGTGATAAAAGTACATCTGTATTCGTGGATCTAATCACTCAAAATGCACGACATAACGAGCTAAATAATACCAGGTATAAAACGAACAAACACTAGCAAAAACCTCCACCAGACTGAAGATTTAAATATCTGATGTATTGCCGAAAACGTACATTTAAATATACTACCGGAATTATGAAAAGTTTCTTACATTAAATCTCCGGTTTGTGGCTATCCAAACTCACATGCTGTTCAGCAACACGCCATGACCTTAACCCGGAAGAAAAACTCAGGTGGGCGTTTCAAATTTTGTCCAATGACCGCGAAGAACGAATAATTGTCACCGACATTAGCCATTCAGTGAACGCGCTCGACCTTAAATTTGAGTGACAGTATTTTTAACAAATAATGCCGCAGTCCGAGATCACTGACCATGGGCGGGACTTCCTAGCGAGTTTAGCATTGCGGCCTCTGCTGAAGGGCACCTGTCTCATTCTGGTTGTACGGGGGTCGAGTGTTTAAGGTAAGCCTCAAGACCTTGAGAAAGAAGTTAGACCAGTTACTTTGCTTTGAGCAGTTATGAGTAGAGTCAAGTTGTCTTTACAATGCATTTGTGATGTTGTACTGCTTAAGCCATTGATCTGAATCTAATAAACTACCTAGCAGGCTAACCTAGCAAGCTAACGTTAACGACTATAGAGTGTGCATTACTCGCTAAAATGTCTCGTATTAATGCATTTGAATTGCAGCGTTGTTTTACCAGAAGCAGAACCTGGCATTCTAGGTGTTCATGCGAAGACATGTCCTTCACGTCGGTCATATTTTAATGACGTACCATGTTGGGCTAGCAACTATAAAGGCTGTAACGTCTCTTATGTAACTATGATGGTACTAACTTTAAGTAGCTACTTTACCGATAGGTTTTTTTTTTGTTGTGCATCAGAGTAGTAGTTGCATAGCACCCATAAAGTCTACCCAGTACTAGGAATTAATTTATTTTAGCTATAGTTTCTGTTAGGACCTTGATTATTTCTGAATTCACCTCTCTCTACATTTACAGAAAATGATAATATATCATGTCGTGTCATGCCTTCTCTGATCAATAGCTCCCAACCAAATCACTACCATAAAATGTACCTAAAATATTAAATAGAGACATGATTTGCTTACAAAGTGTAGTAATCATTTGGGAGAACTTGTTCTTTCAGCAAGAGTGAAAAAGGGGTTTTAGACGATGGTGGTGAGATGGTTGCGTTAACAGAAAGACAGGTGGGCAACCTGGAAGTGGCAGTGTTAAAGATGTTAACATTTTCATTGGGCGTAACCAGGATTTACAGAATTAGAAATGAATATATCAGAGGGACAGCTCAGGTCAAGCGCTTTGAATGCAAAGTTCAAGAGGCGAGGATGGGATGGTTTGAGTGTAGAGAAGAGAGTGGTTAAATTGGGGAAAAGATGCTAGAGCTGCCAGACAGGAAGAAAAGAGGAAGATCACAGAGAAGATTCACAGATGTAGTGAAGGAGGTTATCCAGAGGGTTGGTGAGATGGAGGCAGGTGATGCACAGTGGCAACCCCTAAAGGGAGCAACTGGAAGATGTTATTTTTCTGTACAGTCACTATATCTGCTTTTCATATAGTATACTAATTATTTATTTGCCATTTTTCTTGTGTAGGACCATCTGATATCCATCATGGCAGGACATGACGCTGGAACCCAGCACCAGTTCACTGGAATTGCCAAGTACTTCAATGCATACACAATCACAGGAAGGAGGAATGTGAGTTGTGTATATAAACTGCATAATTGTATAGCTGTTTAAAAGCAAGAAGCTCTACGTCCCTGCTGCTGTCATACTTTGTCATACTGCATTGCTCACAGCACTTATATACTTTCTCCCCCCGCCCCTTTTTAGTGTGTTTTGGCCACATATGCTAGCCTAGCAGCCATCGCCCTTTTCTTCAAATTGAAGCCTAAGAAAAAGCCTGCTGTCACCGAAAAGTGATTATGTAAGTATGTTAGTCTTTCTGCATTTCAGTGTTTACACTGTCTGTAGGCAAGCAACAAGATTTTGGGGACAGAAAGCCACCAGCTTTCCAAGTACTATGGTCGAGTCAAATTTTAGCAGAATGTTACGGTTGTGTCTATCCATTTCTCATTAGGTGATTTATTTCTTTTAAATATATCTGATTTTCATAATCGTGATTGTGACTCTTCTCTACTGCTTGCTAAACCAAAACATTAATGAAATTCTGATTGTTAGCTTTAATTATGTTTTATTACACAAGATTTTATTCTGCTCTTAATGGTAGAATTTGACCCATATTTATATGGGAATATGGAGCTGTAGTGAAGGAGGATATGCAGAGGGTTGGTGTGACAAAGGAGGATGCTAGGGTGGGGTGAGGTGGAGGCTGGTAATCCACTGTGGTGACTCCTGAAGGAAGCAGCTGAAAGAAGAGTTATGATCCATATTTATCACCCATGCTTATTCTGCTTGTCTATTATTGCACTTACATGTTTGCACTAAATGTGTATTTTGCCTGTAGTATGCAAACAATGTTTCTGCTGTGCATAAAAATGATAAATTACTAAAGAATAAAAATACATCTCTTGCCGTTTTGAAAACTATTGGGGAGGCAACTGTGGCTTGCGTGGCAAAGCAGGTCGTTTACTCTGCCACATGTGAAAGTGTTCTTTGGCACCATGTTGTAGTTATTCAGTTGAATTGATTGACTCTCTTTTGTCCTTACAGGCTTCCATTTGCCCATCATTTCCAACAGCTTGGAATGGAAAGAGCAGCTGGACATGCTTGTAATGAAATTTGAGTGTTTGGTTTTCCAATGTTAACAATAAAAACATCTATGCCCAAAACATAGAAAACACTTTTCTTTATTTACAGTGTGCACCAGTATAAAAGACTATAGTACAGAAATGTCAGCCATGTATTCAGTAAGGCTGTACTCAACACAACGACTTAAACATACAGTCCTCTGTTTGGCTCTCATAGTTGGCTAACCTAATTGTTATGCTAGCCAGATGTAAACTGATAAATAGTTATTTTCACTGTGCCATAACCTTCCTCAGTTACTTGTGGCAGTCAAAGTTTTGCATAATTTCTAGCTTCCATTGATTATGTTCTCAGAGGGAAATGGTCTCAAGGATTGAAGGCTCCAGCAGCCAGAAGCAGGTTCCTCCGGGTGAAGTGAAGGTGTATAACAGGTGTTGATTTAGTCGTGTAGGTGCCTAGCAGAAGCTCCTGGGAGTTATCTTGTAAATGGATGTGTCCTGTAGCTGCCGTGAAGTCATCTGTTTCCAAGTCATCGAATGCTTTCATTGCATCCCACAGGCGAACCGTGTTGTCCATAGAACCTAGAAAACATTACACTTTGTCACTCCGGCTATAGTGCATTTTTGAGCCGTGATCACGCTGTATATTTGTTTGAGGTTAATCACTTAATGGAAAAGTATAAAGAAACCTGGAACACTCACCAGAAGCAAGGATTTCGCCATCCCTGCTGAACCTGAGGGAATAGATGGTATCTGTATGGCCCTTGAGCTCTCCCACCATCAATCCATGGCCAATGTCCCACAGGAGGACTCTGCCATCAGTGGCCCCTGATGCCAAAAACTTCCCATTGGGGGAAAAAGCGAGTGAATGGATGGGACCCTGGAAGATGACATTAAAATATTAGACTCACAGATGTTTAAACAGCATTTACTATTTCTAACTGTGCTGCACTATACAGCATTACATGAACAATTATGCACATTTCAATATAATGTGATTAAAATGACATTTTCTAAATGATGTCTGTTGAACTCTAACCTTATGACCAGTGAAGATGCGCACACAGTTTCCACTTAGGACATCCCACAGGCGGATGGTACGGTCAGATGATCCTGTGGCCACATAATTGGAGTTTGGGTGAAAACGAGTGCAAGTGATGTCAGCCAGGTGACCAGAAAATATCCGCAGAGGCTGGTAGTGATCTGTCGCCCACAGTCTGTTTAAAAAGAAAAAAAACCCCAAAAGAGCAGAAGGTGAACCAATGAAAAGCACCTCTAGAATGAGCCAATGAGGATCAACAACAACATGATGTTCCAATATGCTATCACACAATGACAAAACAAGGTCTGTAGTTTCTTACCGGGCTACCCTGTCGTGTCCTCCAGACACAAAATAGTAGCCATAGGGAGAAAACTGTGTGTCCCACACTGGGTAGTTGTGCCCTTTGTAGGCCACCAGACAGGTAAACGTTAGGAGACTCCATAACCTCACAGTACCATCTTCTGAACTGGACAACAAGTAGTTTCTGAAAAGAAAAAAACATTTTCATGACATATACAGCTTGACCTGTTGTATCAATAAATAAATAGTGTAATTATTAAAGGATTTTACAAAAAACATGTAATTTCCATTATCGTCAGGTAGACGAGTGGCTCTACCTGTCCGGGCTGAAGCTGATGCCATACACTGGTCCACTGTGTCCATACATTATCTTTGATTCGCTGGCCGTTTTCTCATCCATGATCCTTTCCAGCACATCGTCTGACTCTTTGTCAATCAGGTTCAAGTCTTAAGAGAAAATAGGAAAAAATTCAAAGGCAATGTTTTAGAAAAATAAGCATTTTATATCTGCAAGTAAAGATGTTGTCAGTATAAAATAGTGTACCTGCTGCAGACTTGACTTTGCGGAGCTTTTTCGGTGTGACACTCCACACTCGTACTGTGGAGTCAGCAAAGCCTCCTGCGATCAGGCTGGAGTCATCAGTTAAGTCCACTGCAGTCAGACCCTTAAGAAAATAAATACAATTAATTTATGTCATAGTTTTCACTGCTACAATGCACAAACATTAGACGTATGAAAATTCAGAAACTACGACCGATATCATATCCAAACATCCACAATCAGAACGCAATCCTACATATTTCCCTACACTGGAAACATGGAAATATGTCAGAATAATGAGGTTTTTTTGCTTATTAAATTCATCATCACTCATGAACAAGTCTCCAGGTGTGGGATAAAATAATTTTTCCCCCATTTTTATTTGTCCCCTCTATGGGAAAACGTAAGTCAACTGAAACTATGGCCAAAAAAATAGGTATTGACTAACCATCGTTTTGGAGAATAGCCGCTCCTCTGGCAAACAAATGAAATGCATCATAAAACTTTACCTGGTATGCATTGAGAAAAGTGTAGAAGCAGACGGAGGGGAGGTTATCTGGTCCTAGACGAATCCTTTTTGTGGCCTCCTTCATGTACATGATCTTGTCCAGCTTGTCTGAGTCTTTGAGTTCTGGCAGGGGTATCCTAAATAGGACACATTTTATCAGACTTCTTTCTGAGTTGATTTAAAAAGTATGACATTCAAAATATATCTGACCAAGAAGATTAGATTAGCCTCTACAGTAGTGTGCAACAAACCCACAGTACAGTACTGTGTAAACAATCCCTACCTATTCTGGGAAGGAGCATTTGGATCCTGCTTTTTGCTCTTGGAGCCCACGCTGTCCTTTTTTGGCTTCTTCTTCTTGGGTTTACCCTCCTCATTCTCTGCCTCCTCATCCTCATCATCAAGGGGCAGCTCAATTTCTGGTTCCTTCAGCAAACCATAGTAAACCTGCACATGATGAGTGACAAAGGAACAAGGACATGTCATTTCAAAAGGTCTGGTATATAGGGGAAAGAAATAAAGTAATTGCTCAAACTGGCGGCAGATACATGTGAGGCTATCTTAATTTTAAAAAGCTTTTGGATGCCCTCAGTCTAGGGGTCAAGGGTTCAAAATTCGAGTTGTCAAACGTCCAAATGTGTGGTGTATAAATCCAACCTTAGTTTTATTGGCTTCACGCTTGGCCTCTCCTGCCAAGCTGCCAGACATTGCATCTATCTGGCTCTTGCTGCGTGGCATGCCATCAAAGATATCAATGTAGAGGTGCTCTTGGATAATATTCCAGATCTGGTTGTTCTGACGCTCCTGCAGGTGTCTCTTCAGCAGCTGATAAGAGTCACGGGAGATACGCAGGACAAACTTGCTGGTGCGGAAGTCCAACAAAGTCTCGTTGCCTCTCATGTGCTCCTTCTTGGTCAAGCCAGATAAAATGCGCAAGTCCTCTTCATAGTAGCACTCCTGGTCCCCACTGAACCTGAGAGGGAGGTGAACATAAAGAAATAAAGTCATTAAAGTGCACGGAAAATAGAGTGTGGCTGATATTTGGAAATATGTACAATTAGACTCACTTTTCAAAGAAGGCCTTAGCCTCGCTTTCATGGTTGTTGTACACCAGCTCCAGATACATGTGGACAAAAAGTGGGTAGAAGACCTGGGACAGTTCGGCTCTGTGACAGTCCAATACTGTTTCTATGAACTTCTTGAGGTCCCTGTAGTAGACCTTATACAGAGTTGGATCTCCCTGCTGGCTGTAAGCTGACAGTACCACACTGACATCTGGCTGGTCCTCTGCAACTGCTGCTGAAAAAGTCCCAATGAGATGGGTTGTATTAGCAGTGTGTTGGTTTTATCCACGTGGGAAAAAAACATTTTTAAGATTATCTAAACTGTCAGTGTAACTACAAAGTAAATACAACTTTGCCTTTTTCAAAACTTTTTTTACTAACAATGCACGACCACTGCTCTGAGGTCAATGATCCCGCTTTATACTGGTGATTGCTTTTTAACTGACTGATAATAGTAAAAACAGTAAAAATCCATCCTCCTTTTGTCCTGTGTCATCTAACTAGTCGCCCAAATAGAATGTCTTGCATGATTTGGGTATTCCATATGCTAAAGCTTTGCACATTTTATTCCACAACCCCTATATCTTTTGGCATGAGCAAAATACATGTGCACAATCTACATCAATTTGTCCACACAGTCTCCAGCATGCAGCATTCCTCCAAGTTTTTGGAGTTTTAAAAAAACAAAACAACAACAACAACAACAACAATAGATCATATTTCCAGTTAAATTCTCTCTTTATCCTGGAGCTAGTGGCCATGCACTGTGTTTTACAAATTAAAGTTATTTGTTCTTTCTTTTCTTTTATCCTATTTGTCTTTAATATACAGAAAGGAGGTCTTTCTGCATGACCTTAAATCTCTGTACAAAGCAGAGATTTCCCTGCATTTTCTTCTGAAATACCTCAATAATCTCATTTTATTTTATCAGTTTTAACCTTCTCATAATAATACCTTATTTATCTTAGGTATCAAAATTCTTCATGTTCACCTAGTTCAAATTTTTCCTTCAGTCTTTCAAAACCCAACATATTTTCATCCTTAACCATTGTGCATATTGCTGTGATGCCTTTATTTGCCCAGTGCTTGAACTTTCTGTCATGATTGCCAGCTATAAATCTCGAGTTTGATGCGAACCACCATAAAAATTCCCTGTTTCCAAACTTTTCGATTTTGCAGTGTGTCCATCCCATCACCAATATATCAAAGGTCTGATTTGTGCTGTTTTTAAATACACTTTGATGCTTGGTAAAGCTAAACCTCCTTTTTCTTTAGAGAACTGCAGAGTTTGTATCTGACCCTGGCTTTCTTTCCACCGCATATAAACTCAAGTTTACCTCTCTTTTTTTAAACTTGAAAGGGTATTAATCAGTTAATTACAGTTAATACATTTAACTTTTACTTTCTATTTGCAATTACAATTTCACATCCTATAATGGTACCAATACATTAAAAACACATTATCACTGCAATCGCTTCACTGAATGAACACGAAGTAACCCTGCCGTAAAACGTAAGGCTATATAAACATATAAATATGTTAGTACTCGAAGTTAACACACCCTGTAGTATAAAAGTGCTTAACTCTTAGCGCTCTGAGCATTATCCCTAACTGATACCACTATATTAGGCTGTTGTGTCAAACTCGTGGTTGATCAGGAGACGTTTGTTAAGTGTTTTCATACATAAAAGCGGCAGCACCCCGACTGTACTGTACCTTTGGTTGGCGCCTGGGCTCCGGCGGAGGATGATCCGGTAACTCGGCTGAGAAGAGAGCTCGCATCCCCGCCTTCTAAGTCCACAATACCGGCTGCACCTCCCGATCCTGCCCCGGCCGATTCATTCGCCTTCGGGTCCAGTGAATTTTCCGGTAATCCCGCCTCACGACGCAAAATCTCGACGGACTCGCTGAGTTTGTTCTTTTTGAGGAATTGCAGGACTGCCAGCAATGTCTGCTGGTCCTCCGGGGTAACCGCGGCTGTTTGTTTGTTGCTTCCAGTCGAAGAGCTGGAGCCGGGAGACGCAGAGAGCACTCTACCATCGTTAGCATTGTTATTTCCAAAGCCATCGGCTGATGGTTCTGTTTTAATGTCTGTTTTTATGTCCGCGTCGCCCATACCACCTTGTACGGCCGCCATTTTCAGAATGAATTGCGCATGTGCGACGTGAATCAACGGAAAACACAAACCGTACAAGACCAAGACATATGATTGGTTCTTACCAGTGAGCGCGATCATTTACGTTACAGAAGTCCCGCCCTTCGAGTGAATATGGTAGTGTAGCGGTTTACGCATTAAGGAGCGAAAGGTCCCCGGTTCGATTCCAGCCCAAGATGAGAAACTATTTTATGGTTTGTGTTTGGAGGAGCAGCTGACGTCAAAAGTCTGCCAAATCAAACACGTGGAATTACCTCCTGTGACACAGCCCTCTTCATAACTTGATGCTATAATAATATAAATATCTAATTGTACCCCAGCATAAAGACTGCATTCACAAGTGCATAGGTTTCACTTGAGAAACGTTTTGTGTATAAAGTGACAAAATAATCAGTACTTTGTTTTGCCAAAGACATATCTATAACTATCTATAACAATATAATATCTATAACTAATGATATATATGTTGTTTTATAAGAACAGCAGTCCAAATTTCAAAGACACTATATAGATTGTAATTTATATCAAACGCAAGCATTTGATCCCCACATGAAAACCTAGAAAAAACAAAGTTGTGCATGATTTAATCTTACAATCCAATTTATATCATTTTTTACCAGGTGGTGGCACTTAGTTCCCACACAACAGCTGGCCAGCGTCCCAGCCACCTCCTTGGACACTGTGTTGCTGCTATGAATAAAATCAGACATTTTTTTAATAAAATCTATAAAACATGGTGAATGAAAACAAAAAGAAAATTACTTTGCAAATTTCTATGTCATCTCCTCAGTTATACTGTTAATATAGAAGTTTATTGACACATCAGTCTTCTGCACCTTTAAATTATCTTATGGACCATCTGCCTCTTTCAGTGCCATACAATATTTTATGAGTCTTCAGGAAATGTGTGAGACAGTAAGATGAGGTATAAGTAGCATTTTCATAATAAGTGACAACTTGTACCAGTGAGGAAACACAAGAAGGACAGTAACTGTGTATGAGTATGAGTGGTGTTTACTTTGCATTCTGCTGAGTCCGAATTTTTGTCCATACAATACAGCACACCTTGCTTGAGCGAACAGTCTGTCAAATACATTCATGTACAGCTGACTTTGCATCTTTTGAGGCAGTTCGGCATTTGTTTTTATTTCAAGGAGCCTGTCAGTAAAAAATTCGAACTTGATCTTATTTCATTGTGTCTCTGCTGGAAATAGTGCAAAACCTGGATTTGTTTTTTGTTTTTTTATTTGACCCCACCCTCAAGTATAATACATGTACTGTAAATACAATAATACTGAGTTCTAACAAAAATTCACACAAACATATACTTGCAGTGTATTATTGAGTATAGCTCCGGTTGTAACTGATCTCCACTCTATAAACCTGGTTAATACATTCTCGACATTAAGACTGTGATAACTCAGCAGCAGGTTCAGCACGCAGGCTGCAGTCGATTTTAAAGACTGGGACAAAAGAAGGGTTCACGGCACAAGAAGCGTTGTATAACACTGCGGCTATGTTGCCCCTCGTGGAGGAGAGATGGGGGTGGGGTTAGCTGGTGAAAGTGGGAGACATACATGTGAACACCAGCAGCTCAGGGTGTGGTCATCAGCGCAGGGTCATTGTAAAGCTGCTAATTAGAGAGAAAATCCATTCCTTTCCTTGGTGTAAAGATATCAACAACATTACTCTGTACGGCTGACATATTTATGTTTTCATTTTCACTTTAAAACACATGTCAGACTAAAGGTTTTTGATCTGTAAGTGACTCCTTCATATAGCAAGTTACAAAGCGCCTGCCTGATTACTTATGCACAACCATATGGCCTAAATTTCCAGTGTCTGCATGTCTATAAAGGAAACAGCGGCATGTGCTTTTGTACTTGTATTGAATCACTACAGTTTGTGGTTGTGCGTTTTTTCTTTTCTGTTTTTTTTTTTTCAAATGACAGAATAATAGTTCTACTAGGATTGCTAGGATTACTGTGATCTGACTGAAAATCAAATTAGGATTTGTAAAAAGTAATAAAGAGAGAAATCTCCTCTAGCTGTTTTGATACTTTATTATTCTTTACAAATGTTGACACTGATGCGATTACATGAGGCTAATTTGTGTAAAAGTGCCTATTTTTATATACTGAAGCTTTATGGTAAACTGTCTCTGAAATAGGTACGATACATCACCTAACATTATTATTTTTATGCTCACACAAAGCATAACAGAAATTTTCTTCACAATGAGAGCTGTTTTACTGCAAAAAAATGCATTTATATTGCATTTGTCTACCCTTTCTGTTATTTAGCCACACATAATATGAGTAAAAAAGGTTTAGTAGTGTTTATAAGACTGTGTTTACTCATTAAAAAATTTTTCATGCTCAGTTCCAGTTTATTTTTGATAAGTTTCAGTGTTATTTTTATTTTCTGTTGTTTTAATAATGGCGTTATTTGTCAGATTGTAAGATTTAAGAAATTCAGAACAGTACTATCGTACAATACAGCAATACTTATATTTGACATAGTCGTGTAGGTATCCCAGTCTCAGTAAATAAGTGTACCAAACCCTACTAGTTGTCAAAAATGTCCCATATGTTGTCATTTTGGTATAAATTTTTAAGTGCAAAATATCAACTAATGCTTTTTTCACATCTAGTTCTAGTTTTTACCTCACAAAAATCACCCTGGTGAGGATATCTGAAACAGTTCTAAACAAAGAAGCTTCCTGTGTTTCCATTATTTTTCACGTGTCAGTGTTTCACAGCGTGATCTTTTTGTGCCCCGCCCTGATCCACATGAACCTCGGTTCCCCAGTGTTGCCAGGTTAGCAAATGCAGCTGGGGATAAGAAGCCACTTGTTTTCTTGCCCAATTTTCCCTTTTTAAAATTTTATTTTAATGACTTAAATGACCACATTCGAGTGAAAACCCCACTTTTCAAGCCATTCGTTTGATTAAGTGGTCTTTTATTCATTTTATGTGAAGCTGCTCTAGAGCTCTTTGCAGTGATAATGAAATGGGTGAGTGAGGTGAAAAGAGACGCGTGTTCAGTCTCATCCTCTCTTCACACCTCAGTGATGACTTTGCTCAGTTGTCTCTCTCGCTTTCTCTCTCTCGCCATAGTGTGTGTGTGTGCTGTGTTGGTGTGTATGCTGGAGGACTCTTCCACCATCCCCAGTTTCTCTGTCACGAGGCAGCAGGGTGTGGCTTCCCCCAACAGAGACAGGTTTTCTGGAGCGAACACAGACCCTCAAAGAAAAAGCGACTGTTTCATGTGCACTTTAAAGTCTGATATTCACACTGCTTTAGTGCCATGATATACTATTTGAATTAAAAAGCTTACCATAAAATCTAGTCAGTTGCAGCATTTAGCAATATTTATGCTGTATTTCATCATTATTTCGACTGCTCTGGTTTTCTCTACTTGCTATAAACCCTTACATTTCTATGGCACTAATAAGCAGAGTGCTGATACGACTGACATGCATCAGTGAGTTAAATTAAAAGGGCGTTGGAGTGCGTTTGCATGGTTACTGCACACAAACAGAAGATGTGCTTTATGTTTATATAACCCAATAAAACTGGGGAGGGTGTTGGGGGGTGTTTGATGTGATAATTACAATTGGAGGCACCAGCAAATTCAAAAAAAGAATCTGCAGGTTTGCAGGTTCAGTGATGGTGTTAGCAGATGAAAGTTTCAGTCACATTTGATTTATATTAATTTATTCCAAAAAAAGATTTATGGCAAAGGCCATCATTAAAAAGGCATTCACTTTGCAGGGAAGTGTGTATGTGCATGTTCATGCGATGCAGTCCTGCAAGTGCGGAGAGGGGCGAGGCAGATTTCTAATCACTTTCTTTCTTTCTTTTTTGTTAATATTTCATTTCGGTGGATGTGTGTGGAGGATATCTGTTTCTTGAGATTTACTTAAATGAATCCAACTACATGAACATTACTATTTATGCATAAATTATCCAAATGATGATGTAATTTTGGCTTGATCACTGTTCTTTCACCTTGAATGTCCTTATGGCTAACACTTTGTGCTCCTGCGGGTTTCACTGTTAATCTTTCCTTAATTTTTTTTGACAAGTATTCTGCTGTCAGCTGGGGAGAGAGAGAGAGTGTGACTGAAAGGACATCCAATGATCACCTTTATTAAAAGAACCATTAGTTTTCTTCCGCTGACAAAACACTGCCTTCCTGTCTTTGAGCAATAAACGGTCAAGAAACGGATTTAAATCCCCCACTGACATGCACGAGTAAATAATTCATGAGGTGTGACTCTCAGAAGAGGTGGAAAATACCCAAAGAGATGGAAAGCGAAAGAGAAAGAGAGAGAGCGAAAGAGAGAGTAAGGGAGGGATGAAAGGAGAAAGCAGAGAAGAGGAGGGTGGAGGTAGAAGCACGGTGTGTGGGATGGGGAGAGGGTCGGGAACCAAGAGGGGTGGGGCAGCACTTGGGGAGCGGTAACAACGCAGGAAAGATGGTAAAATGAGAGTCTGTATGGCTGAGACAGGGTCGAGGGAAAAACATTACATGATCGTGAATGTGAAAAGTGACATATACAGGTGAGAGGCAGGTGCAGAATAAGGTGTGAAACATATGAAGTATAAAATGAATCTGAAGCAGGCTTGATACAGTAGGTATGAAGTAAGATTTCTTAGTAGCTATTGGCAACAGATAAGAACTTCATTTTTATCTGGTTTAATTACACAGATATGATACAAAACATAAAAAGCTGCAGTGTTTGATGCCCCTAATAAAAGGCTGATAAGTGCTAACTGAATATAGTTATTTGTCACAATAACTATTCCCTCAGAAACACTAAAGTCTCCATTTGAGAAGACTGGATAAACATTGTTTTACACCCAGTGTGCAACAAGCTTTGAGATGGCTACACATGCACCACATTAGGTAGCTAACAATTGCCCTGAAATCCATCTTTTTGTCAGAGTAACGCCTTCAAAGTACCAACTAGCCTGTCATTCCTTGTCTGGCAGAGGCCCTGAATTTATTTGGCCTGTGTCAGGAAAGTTTGTGTGTGCGTGCATGAATGCACCGTGGACCTTTTGCCTATCCAAGCGGAATAATGGGTGTGATTGCAGAGATGTGGCGCTAGAGATCTCCATTTCAGGGAAAGGAAATATGGGGAGTCTGCATTATTCAATACTGACCTAACTGGAGAGCTGGATTCTGCACGCAGACATCAGCTTTGCTGGATATATGCTTTATTGTCTTGTAGTGTTGTTTCTGGTTTTTGTGTAGATAAATCTCAATAACAGGGTTAATTTAGCAGTAGCTTGATATTTAACATTAAAACAAACATGCAGTAAAAGTGAATAAATATATTTCCCAAAATGCTGAACTGCACTTTTAAGATAGTTTCACTTATTAATGACGTGCTGAATGTAAAGTTAAAGGTTTTAGAAAAGCTTTCCAACATTTTGCATATGACCTGTATGTCAGATGTAACTGCAGCCAGTCATCACATACAGATGAAATGTGACCAAGCAAGATTTTAAAAAGAAAGTCAGTTGGAAACAGGAAGTCTAATGAAGTCCCAACAAATTCTTTTCCAGACTATTTAGAAGTGATTTTATTTGGAAGTAAAACGAAGTCTGAAGTTGCTCTCTAAATTATGATTTAGAATGTTTTATTTTTCAATCAATGGAAAGAGAGCATATTTATCCTTAGGCTTCTAATACCACATATTAGGGGTGTACAATTATGGCCAAAATCAATATCATAATTACTTTGATCAGCTTTGAGATCCCTTTTTTTCATGAATATTCATTGATTTTTAGCGAAAAAAACGTTTTAATTGCCCTGTCAGGTAAACACAAAACTGCATTCCCATTCATGTTGTGCATTCCTGTTAATGCACAAGTCTATGCAGCAAAATAAAATTCCCCTAAATTCAATGCATGTAAAGGAAAATTAATAAATATTGAAATAAAAAATGTACCAAAACTTTACACAAAATTTAATCAACAGGGCGCTGCTTTCAACTTTATGTTGCTCCTTTTTCCTGTTAACTAAAACCTTTTTTCAGACAAATAAGGTGCCTTGAAACATGATATAGTCTTTTTGCTCAAAGAGCATTTGCTTGTTTCAGTATTTTTTAATCATAGTTGTGATTAATCACGTTCATTTAGATGTGGGAAGCCAAAATTGTGACTGACATTAAAATTCACTTAATTTTGCAGCCCCGCTATGTCTACTAATCACTGTCATCATTATCGTTCTCACCATCCTAGCATGTTAGTAATTATTGCATTCTCATCTAGTGGCTGAGATTTCAGCTAAACAGTTAAACAACCTGATTTTTGTTTAGCTGGATAAAAATTCTTTCTGTATTTTGTAAATAAAGTTGTCATCCACAGTATTCTTGTAACAGGAAAGTTTGGACATTCATTGGATATGAAGCACACGTACGAACCAGTGATTTTCCAAAATGCTTGTAGTCCTATCATTTAACTAGATAACTATTAAAAATGAGTTATGTTTTATACTAGCAAGCCCCAAAGTCAGTCCAACTTTTTTAATGTGGTGGCATTGAGGCAGTTATTTTCCGCAAAATCTGATATCTTTGGTTTTGTTCCTAACTGACCAGTGATACTGCTTGAGCATTCAGTTTGCATTAGCCAAGAAGTTAGCTAATGCTTAAAAAACTATCACCAACAAAACAACAGAATTGACCTTAATGTGGCTAACAGCAAACATAACTTGATGATATATTTATCATATTGTATAAATTATTGAAGAAAACGCTTGAAACACTTACCTTTAGTTCCACAGGAGGGTTTTATATAAGGAAGGGCATTTTGTCCCTTTTTCCTCACCCTGCAAAGCTATGACATCACAATATCGTGAATGGTTGGTTACAATGTTGATCCTGCATTAACAGTATTATGATGATGCAGAACAAACCAACACGGGGATACTAGAAACACTGTTGTTGTCTGGTGGATATGGTACAAATGTTGGTCTCAGGACGACATCCACATGGTAAAATATGCATATGAACCATATGCCCAGTCTCACCTGGGGGGAGGTGCTTAGAACAGAGAGGAGAGAGCTGCAGGTGGAAGGTGTTTTTTTCTTTTGCCTTTTCTAGACTTTTTTTTTCTTTTGGAACTTTATGCTTTAGTTACAACCACACAAAGGATGCAGTTCTATAAATAGCACCGGAATTACAATAAAGTTGAATTATACATAAGATGTGCATTCCTGTCGGTGTGTGCCTGTAGCCACTGGATGCTGTTCAATACAAGGCTTAAGCAGAGATTATAATTCTTTGCTAGATAAAAAAAAAAGAAAAGAAAAAATGTGTGGAAAATGCTGTAATTACTTTTGATATTTTACCAAATAACATGTTGATTTTATATTTGAACTTTTTTTTTTCCTCTTCACAGCTCACACTGTCTCCTTCCTGTTTCTCCTTGTTCCCTCCCACACATTTTCTGTCAGTAGAGGTCTAACTAGGTGCTTAAACAACCCCCTGCTCCAGGCCCCTCACAACACGGTGCTGTACATTACAGTTTCTCCATCACTATAAATAACACAGGTTCTAATTAACCAGCACAACACAGTGAGGCAAAGAAATCGGTTCTATTAAAGCAGTTGATGATTCAAGTTGTTTTATACACTCTAAGCTGTATGTCTTTATATATCATAAAACATTACACATGATTGTTGACTCGAATGTTATTCTCACAGAATGAAAAATCCTTTGTTCTGCAACCCAGACGTCTTTACATTACATTATCCCTCTCTGTGGTCCAGTGACTACATATAAAGATTATCACACACACACACACACACACACACACACACACACACACACACACACACACACACACACGCACACTGACACAATGAATGACAGGGTAAGATAAAGGGATGACTTCTAATTTGCTAAAGGTCACAGCCTTGGTACTCAGAGCACCTTTTGAGAAAAATACCAAATCAATAATTGCATTTGCTAAACAGCAACATACATTTTAAAGACAAATAGCTTGCATAATTTTATAATTTACTTATGTAATGTGCTTTTGAAAGTGCAAGGTGACTGTCTTCTGTTTTAAACTAAAGGTAAAGTAGCAGTTAGTTTTTTGTGAGAGGATATGCACATTGATACTAATGTGGATAACCAAAAAAGATTCGATACAGTAGCAGAGGTTGCCTTTCTATAGTTTCATATTTGTGAGAGGTACAGTATGCTCCATAACACCTGGTATGAGCCTCATTGGCAGGGAATTTTCTCCTAGGACATTAAGGACAATAGAGCAGCTGATAAAGATCCCTTCCCGTATGGATAGCAAGCTTTAGTAAAGTCCTAAGATCTGTCAATAAGACGTGAACTAAATCACAACCTGCTCTGTAAGCCCAAGTGTTCTGGAGGACCTTGTTATTGTACTTTATCAGTTAATTTGTCATTTGAAAGGATACATTGATTTTCATTCAGCTGTCTTTTTTCTTGGCACAAGAGGACTGAGGTTGCTGTACAGTCAAGCTGATGCCCTCATTTTCTCTCTAACTTAAGAACATATAAATATATAGAAAAATGGCATGGTGAAGAAAAGCCTTTATTCACCTTGAGGTGTGTCTGTATGTGTGTCTGAGACACAAAAGAACAAATGGGGGAGGACCCGGTTTTCTTTTGTTACCACTATGCCATGTCACCAGGAGGGGAGGGTGGACAGGATGATGGGAATGTCCTTGGGGACTGGCCAACCTGTGCAAAACAAAACAATCGACAGACGCGGTGTTGCCGAAGCCCACACTGTAAAATTCACATGAAAAGACAGTAATAGCCAGATTTCATGCACAGGCTTATGTGTGCTTATATTCAAATATCCTGGAGCCAATATGTAAATTGCCGTCATCATCAGTAATGGGTCAAATTCTCACACCTGAAGTTACAGACAATTTTTTTTAATACTAAACTGCTGAGTAAAAAAAAAAAAGAAAAGTCAATTAATGTCTTTTTATTGCTTAAAGACATTTGCATAAAGCTGCTTATCTCCAGTGGAATCTGAATCTACTCAGTTTCCATTTATTACAGGATTCAGATTAAGGAAGCAAATTATTCAGTGGAATTAACATGACATTTCTTTGCCAATAACAGGGCGTTTTCACACCCAGACAGCCTGTAATTATGATGCTTGATGAAAAAAGACAGGCTCGCTGAGAACCAATTGGAGAGTCAATTAGGTTATTATCTCATACAGCATGTGGAGGTACAGTTCATGTAACATTCTGGCACAAAACATCTTAACCTTGCAGACCTCTCTGCCCCCCTTAAAATATAGCTAAGAACCTTTAGCTTGAGGTTCTGGTGTTTCATTGGACCAATGCGTTCTTATCCGTGAGCGTAAAATGATGCCATTTTGTCAGATTCTGTACGTGTGTCTCTTCTTTACACACAAGGTGTCCTTTGGCACTGGAGCCCATCAGCTGCAGCAGTACTGGCTGCAGAAGCATTATGACATTGCTCTGCTTTGATCACTGAGCTCTGAGCTGTTCATATTGGACTAAAAAATCTTGAACAGTTTCTTTTATTCAAATACAGGATGAAGAAATGGCTAAAACTGATTGAGCCAGTTTTAAAACGGAGAAAAACAACATATATTTGCACTGGCCAAATAACTACAGCGATATAGTTACAATAACTTTTAATTTTGTTTCACAGAGGTTTCATTCCTGTGCTAATTAAAAGTGTTTGCATTGTGTGTTAACAACTAAACAGACCTATCTGTGCTGCCAGGACATGTAGTAACATTTCTGCAAAGGCGCATAGGTCATGTGGTAGAGTATTAGGCCACCTCCAATGGACACACGTGTGCTTCAGTGTAGCACTCTTTATATACTCTCTATTTTAGGAACATTAAAAAGGCCATTACACACAAAAATAAACATGCAAACCAATAAGTAAAGCAATACACTGTAGATTCTTTCCAGAAATAGAATTTACAGTAGAACTGCTGTATTGGATTCCAGCATGTTCCTAATAAAGTGGTCTGTGTGTGTATTTTCTCTCAGTCTACACACAATGAGACCACAAAAGCCTCTAAACTGCTTTTTAATTAATAGCTCATGATGCTCCATCGATTGTCTCTCTAATTATGGGGCCATTGATTACTATAGGTTAGCTGCCTTTGCACACACACACGCACACTCCAGCACAACCACATATACAACACAAAGACACTTCTATGAATGCCTCCACACTACTTAGCCGGATGTTTTTTGTGTCCACTTAATTGTGGCTGGTAAATATTTTAACAGATTACCAGTCAGAAGCATTGCCTGAATGAGTCCTGCATCTCAAGTCCCTCAGGCTGAGCATGAGCTGACATCTTTAAATATGGCCATGCCAGGATAATGGAATACTTTGGCTGTTTTCTATCCGATCAATAGTTGTTTATATGTGTACTGTGACACAGTATATCAGGGTCTGGGCAGACTGCCAGCAGGTGGGGAATGGCTTCAGTCAGCACTTTGGGAGATGTGGGATTGGGGGAGGAGGGAGGACCAAGTACACACACACACATAGAAACCCATGCAGACAGACTGTGGGCCTAGAGGCAGGGTACCCTGGGATTGCATGTATTTGTGAGGCTGATGAAGAGCAGCAGTAAGGGTGGAGCCAAGAGCGCTGAAGTATTGACGTTCAGTGCATTGTGAATTTGAAATCTATGATGGAGCTGCAACCTGCAACACTGCAGTGAGAATATGAGGCAGACACACAAAGACAGGAAGAAAGATGCAAGCAATGCTTTTATTTTGATCAGTTGTACCTGAGTGTTTATGCCATCTAAATCCAGACACTGTTTAAAGTTTATTTTTTAACATGATTCATATGTATATTTCCAGATTTCTATCAGGCTTTGCCTTCACAGCCTGGCTGCAGATACAGATGCTCATGGTTCAAAGATATTCAAACCTTTCATCAAAAATAAAGTAACTAACATGTCATAAATAACATGTTTTTCTATACACATGCCCACTATAGAAAAACCCTTCATTTCTTTTTTATCCTTCGTAGCTGGTGCAGCCATATAGTATTTTTCACATCTGTCACACTGTCTGTGCAGCACTGCCAAAATTAATTGACCCAATGATCCAACAAAACATCTGTCCAGAGGTTTCTCTCACTCCACCGCTGTCAGTAAGGCAATGTCTTTGATTAATGACAACATTTGATTAATGAAAACAGCCATCATCTTCCACTAACTGTCTCTGTTTTTATTAAGAGAGCAACCGCTCCGCTAATTTAAGCTAGCCATTTCATCTACGTGGAATGACAATGTTATAAAATCATAACACCGTGAAGCCATTCTTTGCTGCCTTCGTAATGATGAGATTTTGAATTATGTCTTGTAATCACCCTGCACTCACCAGTGGCTGGCAGGTTAGAGTGAAAGACTCGGCAGCGGTCTATAAATCCATCTTTGCAGCCTTCAAGTTTGAAATAGCTTTTGCTACTCAAATGGGCTTAGGAGACTAAGGTGATGATGACAACTAACCACACATCACATGCAAAGACTAACCTGGATGAGGGCTGACAGTATGTAACATTAAAAACTTGGTAAGCATGTCATGGCAAGCCCCCCTAAATGTTAAGATGAGAAGAAATGTAACAACATAATTACGGGAAAAGTCTATTTATGTCAAACTGAAACAGAAATCTGACTCTGAGAGTCCTCTTATTACTGTGCAGAGAAAGTCTTTTGTTTTTTCCACTCCATTCACAACACTGTTTGCTCTACAGAGATTTAAAAGGGACCTAGCGGCATTAAAGGCGAAAGCTGAACAAATTTGCAAATATGCAAATTTCCTCTCAAGCTATACAGCGACAGCTCTGTAAGAGCCGACCGTGCTTCCATTTAATGCTTGAAGAAACAGAAAAATTATGTTGTTTACTACTGAACTCAGCTACAGGAGAATGGAATATTGGACCAAACTGCTAATGAGATTTACACCTCAGGATTCAATATATATTGCTTTAAAAAAGAACCAATGAAAATGCAAAAACTGAAAACAAAGTAGATGAAGAGGTGAAGAAGTTCATTGTAGTGTTCGACATAAAAACAGGAGTGGATGGAGTTAATGTATCCAGTCTTTATGCTAAGCTAAGCTACTGTAAGTAAACCTGCTGGCTTTATATTTAGAGTACAAACATGAAAGTGCTGTCTTCTCATGTAACCCAAAGCGAGAAAGCAAACAAGCCTATTTCTCAAAATTAAGCAATATAATCACTTGGTTTTGGTAGGGTTATGTTGTAGCTCTTCTCCACTGAAAATATTTACTGGTCAAAAATACGCCAGCAAGTTTTATGTTTCATTGTTGTACCAATTTTGATCTGAGAAACCCATTAGAAAATATTTAAAAATCTGTTTGTATCATGTGTGCATATCATTTTTCTCTGCTTGTCCTAAAGCATTTTACTTTGTCAGGAGGACATTTTCAGTCATGACTGACCTTCATGCTTTAAACAGCAGTGATGTGCCTTGCATTTTGATGAACTGCAATAGAGAAATAAGCTAGAGTAATTTCAGATTTCAGCCTGGTGTAGGGATTCTCTATTAGGTGTTACTGCTTTTTAGCAAATGAGCATGGTAAAGGACACTCGTGTGTATTCAGGTGCCAGTGAAAAAGAACTGAGAGAAGGTGGGATAATGCGTATACACAAAAAGAAGTGCAGAGGAGCCATTATGTATACACTAACAAAAGACTAAGATTCCTAAGATTATCCTGTAAGTCTGCCTACATATAAGTGCTTCAGTCAGTCATTGCTAGGGGAAGGTTGACTTGCAGCAGCTGACAATCCAATATCTTACCCTCACCTCTCATTAAGGGCACATGTCACTATTATTCCTGCACCTAATAGATGAATGGTAGAAACAGAGAACTGAGAGGATTAGGGACGAGACCTGCATCTTTCTGCCAGCCCCCAGCCCCCACCTCAAAGCTCCCCAGTGTGTGCCTGCATGTTTGAAGACTGCAAAGGCCTGTACTCTGTGGAGCATGGGAGATTTGTCAATAATTTGGCCTCTGGAGGAAGGTAATCTTTACTCTGCCAGCCTTCAGGCTCCACAGCATTTTGTGGGGGGAGGAGAGTGTCCCTTTGTGTCCCTTTTATGTGTTTACCTCCTCTGTTGACATCCCTACAAAACCACGGAGACACTCTAAGGATTCATGTATGTCTCATACAGTAATCTCCTTCTTAGTGTGATACCGGACAAGAAGACAACCTCAAAGCTGTTCTATCGTGTGGTAAAGAGAAAAACCACCTTATGATGTTTACTCTGTAAGTAGAGCTGCTGTATCACAGGAGTTTAAGCCACAGTTACAGCTTCAGTTTTAATAAGTAAGAAATGTCTATTTGACCAGATCTGTAAGAAAGCTGCAATGAAAAGATTAACAGACAAATAAATCAATCTTATGAGGGCTTCCCAAGGTTGCACAGTAATCCTTTCCCACATATCAGGACTTTAGAGGGAGCTGTGAAAGAAATAACTGAACTATTCAGTATTTTTTATTTGAACTTTGAGTCAAATTATATATTAGGAAAACCAAAAGCTGGTTTAAAAAACAACTACCAGTAGCGTTTCTCTGCGTATCCCTCGGGTTTCTATAAGCACTGTACACCAGCTCAAACCTTCTATGCTGCCAATTGTACTTTACTAATGAGCTGACCTTTGCATAAAACTCACTTTCAAGAGAGTATGAATGAGTAAATGATCTCAGATGCAACCAAGGTATGTATCTCTAATGTGACTTGCCTTTATAATATGTAACTTCTACACAGGGATACAGTAATAGTGACATTTTATTAACATATTCCTGATGTTCTGTTATTAATGGTGACCATAATATAATCAGTCCTGTTTTTGTAAGTCATCTGGATAGAGAGCCTGAAGATTAATGATAGAAATTTGCTCTTTCTGACCCTATTTCCACACCTGTTCAGCTGCAAAGGAAATCAATGCTCTCTGATGAGACCCAATTATGCTAAGCAAAGGCTATTATTAAACTACCTGATTTAATGAGTGCATCTTTTAATATTACCTCTGGAAATATGTTCATGGTTTTCTTCGCCTTTTCTTTTCTTTTCCTTTCTTTTTTGAACCAGATTTAAAGAAGGCATTCAATATCCAGACTTTGATGATGTAATTTTAATATTTCATCACTAGGGCTGAGAAACAAGAAAGAGAAAAAAATAGAATACATTTCTGAGAAAATTTGATCTTTTATGAAAACTTTAAACCGATCAGACCATCTGAGTATATCCTTAAAGCTCCCGGATAAGTAAGAAAGGGAATTCTCAGCAACAGTCACAGGAAACGATTCGTCTGAAACTGATCAGAGGCATCGTCCTCACTCGTGCTTTGAGCTTCTTATGATTAACTATTCCATTTGACACCCTCACTTCTCTGACTGATCTTATGGCTCGAGGATGGTCTTCTTAACATCAGGTTTACTTCATCTTTGTTGCATTTTTCTGCCTTTCTTTTTCTCTAAATGCTGTGTCATACACTGTAGGATAGATATTGAATGAAGCCCCTGTAAGGGCGCGGCTGCTCTATTATGGATTAGATGGCGGCAGCACATAGCTCTTACCTCATAAATAGCTGAGGGAACATTTTAGGACACTGGAACATTGTGCACACTCTTCAGAGATGTGCATTTTTCTAAAAATGTTGTAAATATACTCTTCTGTGTTATACAGGGCCAAAGAATGCAGATAATGAATTGCTTTGTCGTTAGAATTGGTCCTTTGTATGATGATTATTAAATGCAGTAAAGCAGCCTCGAAATGGTGCTGCCAGGAGAAGAATTATTTTTGAAATTGGCAACAATTTTATGGGTATATTGATTTGTTATAAATAGAAACCAGAGGATCATCATCGTAATTGTTGTCTTGCTCTGTAAAAGGCTGCTGACCAAGGTTACCTTACGGACACATCCCTGTGGGGTGCACATGTTTTGCTGCACCTCCACATCCTCCCTGACCTAATCCAAAATAATCAGCCGTATTTGAATAGAGCACCTTGCTTCAGTGAGGTATAGAGTAGATCACAATAGATTCCATTAGTGTATTACTCTATTTTCTGTTCTTTTTTGTTCTTTAGATTTTGAAATCTAGCAAAAAGAGGCACAAAAAGCAGTAAACAAAATCTCAAGATTTTTAAAAATATTCCTGTGTGGTTTCAAATTTCTGAAGGGCATACACATTTCTTATTTATTTATTTACTAGATGTATCTCCACAGTGACATTTTGTGCCTAAGGTGCATCCAGTGCAGCATCAGTAGCAGTCTGCAGAGCTTCAGTTCAGCTACTTATGATGCACACATCAGCTTCTCCAAGTACCTTCTCCTCCTCCTCCGTCTTTTGATCCAGCCGCCTGAAAGCTAAATATAGACAAATTTTACCATTTCATCTCAAGTTTTCCTGTCTTATCTGTGAAACTTTTTTTTTCTCCTTATATCCTTTTAATCACTGAAGGAAGTGATGAATCACACCTGAAGAAAAGAGAAAGTGATTTCACACAAACAGGAAGAAAGAAGAGACTCGTGGTGTAATGCTTTTTATTGTGTGTTATTTTTGGCTGTTTGATAGACAACTTCTTTCTTTAAAAACAAAAAAAGTAGGAAGGTTTGAATTTTGAAAGCCGCTATGAAAATGTAATCGATCTTATTTGATCTTGGTTTTGTATCTTTCTTTTATGTATATACATACATTATATCAAAAGAGATGTTGTAATTGCTTGATTTATTAGGCTTTCCTAGAGTTGTATTTAATGTATAAATACCTTTACTGTCAGATATAGACACCAGCAATTATTCAGTACGTCGTATATAATTTAAAAATGAGCCAGACAAAGGTAGAGTGGTGTTCAAAGGGGCATGTCAGCATATTCAGCAAACAAGCACTAGTACTCTTGAAATCTTAAAATATATCATATATCAATATATCCTTATCCACCCTGTGACAGACTGGCGACCTGTCCAGCCTCTTGCCCTACAGCAGCAGGGATAGGCTTACTTATATCCAGTATCGTCAGTTTCTTCAAAAGGTGAACAACTGTGCAGTCTGTATACAAGAAGAAGTTAGTAATTTAGCCAGAATGTAGACTTAGGTGGTAGGTGTAAAATATAAACATTGATTGATATATATTTTTATGTAGGTTTTAAATACATTAAAAAATCAGTAAAAAAAAAACATGGAGCAATCTGTAAGAGACTAAGACAGTTAACCGTTACTTTATATATACAGTTTTTACCTGTAAAATAAGTAATCTTAAAATACCTGAGGAACACAGCCCATTCCGTTTTCTGATTACTGAAACAGACTTTGCACTTAATGTAATTATAGTCTCATGTTGAACATTCCCAGTACCACTCATCCATCCTCACAGAAGCTGAAAGTGAGGTCAAAAAAAGCTTCGACGTTCCTCTTTGTTCAGGGAAAAACATTTTCCTTCACCCTGTCTGTCTGGCTGTCTGGCTCTGTTGGCTGTGTCTCTGCTATTATTAGCACAGAGGAAGCGAGAGAAAAAATACGCTGTCATGGCTTGGTTAACAGAGAACGCCAGGGAATGATTCAGCAATTTGTGCCAGACAGGAAAATTGTTACATTTCAAGCAAAATTGAAATATATGTCTCCACTGAACATTAAGTTGTTTAATTAATTGCTAATTAATGAATTAATTGTTGCTGACATACAGTTTAGGATCACTCACTTGGTACCTACCTCAATGATCCATTATCCTAAATGTGGTAAAATTATGCTCAATAATTTGTTGATTTTCTTTGTCTTATTCACATTTTTTACTTGCTTTTCATCTGTATGCTCTATGCCTCTATTCTGTCTAGACGAGAGGAATCCTGTCTCTCTGAGAGCGGTCACTCCCTAAGGCTGCAGGAGCACAGCAAGATGCTAGCAACAAATTCCAAGGCAACAGCAGCACTAACTCAGATTAACACTTTGTTTACTGGTACAATAACTAGGATGTATGTGCATATCCACCATATTTTTTTTGAACGATAACCAATGCACTGACTCAGAAAAGGCAGAGATTGTGAGCATGGCACTGCATCTGCTTTTTGTGTTCATCTCACAAGAACAGGTGATGTTACTGCGTTACCTGCGACACTAAACCATAAAACAAACAGATCTGTCTGTACACATTGTAACAGATTTATTTAGAAATTGTAAATAAATAGGTCAATGCAATGCTGGTGATGTTTGGTTTTCTGGATGTCTATTTCTGTGTGAAAGGTCACACGCATACAGACTTCAATATGCCTGCAGAGCTGACACCACAGCCCAGTGAAGAGGAATGGCTTTGATCCAGAGAAGCTGACAAACTGGTGAAATTTATGGGCACAGCTCGCTTGCTGCACAGCCTGATTCTCATTTCCACTCCACACCACACCCCCTACAATCACCAGACAGTACATAAAACATGCCTCTCCCTCAGCAAGGGCCCTTCTATTCTTCAAGATTGCAAAGATGAAGGCATGAATAAGAAGAATTGCCAGTCAGTGAGGAATCTATATGTATATATAATATTTAGTAATACTTCTCAAATTAAATAATTCAGAGGGAGAGCCTAAAATGACTTTATATTAGAGGGTTGAATGATGAGTAGTGTCTAAAATGCTGTCTAAAAAGTGTCTAAAATGCTGTATGAGACATCTAGAGACATTTTTCTTCACAGAGAAAGGGTTTATTCAAGGTCCGCATTTCATAGCATTATATTTAATAAGTGTTTTACAGTCTCATTCATTCATTCAAACAAAAACTCAACAGCAACATCTTACAGGCATTGGCATCACATGGAGTGACTGGGAATCAAACTTTTAACCTTGCTCACAGCAAAGTTCTTTACCACATGAGTTATGTAAGTGATAATGTTTTAATAAACAATGGCACAATGGCAACAATGTACTATGTGTATTTTAAAACAAATAAAGAATTTGGAGACAATCAGATGCTTCCCTGATTGTACAGCATGATGGATGAGACTGTAATCTTTCTGTGCCTAAACTTTTCACAGCTTAACTCTATGTATTACTGGTGTATTAGTGATGCCATAATAAAATGTGAGGAATCACTGGAGGAACTGTCTTTTTCTGTGTATTGTAGGCTTTTTTAGTAAAACAAAGTTTAAACAGCACTGCAGGTATGTTAATATAAGCATGTGTTCAATCATTACAAAATGACACACTTGAGAAATCAGCCAACTGCAATGCTTATAGATTGCAGTGGGACTGCAGGCACAACCTGCTCTCATAGCATTCAGCAGTAAATTTCAAATTAATCCCAGATCGGACGCAGTTTCCACAAGAATCCTTTACACAATAGAAGGCAGTACAATATTTCACATGCTTTTATAGCCTCGTAAAGCTCTTATGGAAGGTTTTTTCTTTTTTTTGGTGGTTATGAAGTGGGGACAGGGTGGCTAAGGTGCATCTCAAAATAGAAAGTTGAAGCACTCTTGAAGTTTGAAGCAATCAGAGGGAGGGCTGTTTTGTAACAGGGCTTTTATAGTAGCATTTCACCTCAGGACTTCCATTCAGCAGCATTGCAGAGGTATAAATCTTTGAAGAACTGCAATGTGCATCATGCATGCACACGCAGTGCTGAAGCTGTCCCGCCCAATCAGTGCGCAAAAGGCGAGATGGGCTAATTAAGGACAATGCGTGAGGTCCAAAGACTCCAAGGTCAAAGGGTCTGGGTCTCTGTTTGTGTGAGTGTGTGGGGCAGGGATTGGGGGTACAAGGGTCAATGCACAGTACAGCCTTAGGTAATCCATCATATCTCTGTGATGCACAGCTTCCTGGTCCTGGGCCCCTTAAAAGCTTCAAGGTGACATTGCTTTCCAGCCAGACAGATAATCTTTTTTTTTTTCCTAAAGAAATATTTATAAAACAATACTGACCCTCAAAACTGATTTTCATCTGTCAGTCAGTTGTTGTTTTGGGATTTTTTTTCCTGTGATTTCCTTTTTTCCTTATTTGTTAGTTATTAAATTATTTGTTGATATATTTTGTATTAAATACCTACGTTGTAAGTGTAACTAGGATATAATTATGATATTTTTCCCACTAAAAATGCTGTGCAGAAAGAAAAATCTGACTTCCCATCAGGACTGTGTTTAAGAGCTTGTTATTGATCATAGATTATCACCAATTAAACTAGCATGGTATGGATCTAGGAAATCTCCAGTTCATCAATAGGGTGTATAAACAGTCATGAATGATGTGTGCATAGATCAATAATGGCAACTATGTGAGTAGAAATATTTTGTTTTCATCTTTTGCATACCTTCCAATATGAAACCCTTTCCCATCATTTTTAAGAGACATAATGAAATCACATGCCAAAATTATTTCAAGGTTTTATTGATATGGTGTCATACAGCAATACAATAATAATAATAGTAAAGAGAAAAGCATGTCAACTACATTCAATCCATATGCTTTTGTTGTCACTGCAGCTATAATAAACACTATGAAAGAGAATATAACGGTTAAACACCCCACTGAACAGAGTCGTACGCATCAAACACATGGTCAGAAGCTGCTGGTGTTTTAAGGCATTTTACATCCTACAGTTTTTCTTTTACAGTATGGCTAAATATTAATTGTTGGTTTTGAATCGGTGATGTACTGATCATCATTTTCCAGAGCATGTGCATTTAGAAAAGTTTGGCAGTGCTGCGGACGTGATATTTTTCTTTAGACATCCATGAAAGCTCTTTTGGTTTACAGTGTAAGGATAAAGGCTTGACGTTTGCAACCACTAGCAATTCATTCAGTGTGTTTATAACTTCTTCTGTTTGACGCTATAATTCGTACAATTCATTATTCTACGAAACAAAATCAAAATGCCCAGCTTTCAGACTTGCTGTTCTCACTCAACACATAATTCCAGTTATGATAGGCCACTGTGTAGAGACACGAACACACTTAGTACAGTACTATCAGTAGGTTTTGTTACCATTCTTAGTGTTAGTGCAGTTTGTCAGGGCATTATTCACCATGACCAGCAGCAAGAGAATAAAGATAGCTGTGTTAGAGTTGGCAGTGCACGAGCAGAGAAAACAAGCTACAAGTCTCTTTTAAGCTACTGAAGGATTTCTAGTGGTGAGGTCACACTACAACAGACGTTTTATCCAGTCATGGCCACAGTTAAAAAAAAGAAGTTGAGATGTTCTAAACACATCATGGCATGGCAAGTTTCAACTAAATCATCAGAGTTTTGTCAACACTGTTTTCTTCAGGGTGAGTGATATGGTATTAATTCTTGGGTTGTGCTTCATGGGAAATGTTGTTATGCAGCAAATGTGTAAAATTTATCACACCTCAATCGCTGGATCATTATGAAACTCATGCATTTGTGCTACAGCATAATTTATAATTCAGTCTTCAACTGACTTTATAAAAGACTCTTTTATTATATTTCCTCCATTCTCTAAAGTCTCAAATCTAACCTAAAGGCCTAACAAACACATGTCTAATGCGGTCATTAAAAGGTGTTGTACATGATGATGCTCGACATAGTCGGTAGTTTTAACTTCATACAAAAAAAAATCTGTTGAATGAGTAATTTGCTGATGAATTCCATGCAAGCATGACATCTTCATACACCATGCAAGTTATGCCTGAATAATATATTTTTGTCTTTGTCCTAAGTCTTGATCTCACTCAAAGAGCTACAATAATATATTGTTGTTAGTGAAACTTTTCCAGGAATTCGAAAAGGTTCGGTGCTCGACTCCTTCAGCCGTTTGGGTTGTGCTCAAATCCCTTGCGATGAAAAGTGAACTGTCTGTGCAAACATTTGATTTAAGCAGGATAGTATTTGCACTAAAAAGGCTCAAAATGTTGGCTCAGTAAGACATTATCATTTATTATTGTTCATATTATTAATTATTGTTATTATTGTTAGCTGGTTTCTTATGTAGACTGTGTGCTTACTTACTAAAGAGAAATCATTATATTCCTATTGTATGAGTGGGTAGAGACCCATACCAGCTGATGTGTTTTAGATCTTTTTGCCATAGTGTGGAATGTGTTGAGAATAATTCACAGTTTGTGGAAGAAATGCACAACCGGAGTTTTTATTATTATCTACTGTGTGTCCGTACATATTGATTAGTGAGAAAGACCATACTCCTGTAAGAGATGCTACCTAAGTGCTTGATATTGTTTGAAGCTGAGAACAAGAGAGAACAAGAGAGAACAGATGTACTGGACCTTTGCATGGTGTGTCGATTATAATAGCGGTATAATGGATTTCCCTTGACGGGGGGAACACCTGTGGGGGTCAAAGGGGACGAGGACACCAACATAAAACAAACCTGTAGATCCTGCACTCTAATCACATCCAACACACACTAGCTCAGATATGAAAGACAATCTTACTATGCTTTTGGGATGGGGGATGAAGAGAGGTATGGGTTTGCAAGGCAAAGGGAAGATTTAGGGGTCAACACCAGGCTTACAGTAGGCTCTTAGTTTTTCTGATTGGTGGGAATGTCATCTTGCTGCTTCTCCGTCTTCTTGGTGGTGACTACTGTCTCCTCATAAACCTCACGCTGGGACACCTTCCCACCAGATTTGCTCTCCTGCTGCTCGTCATCCTTTCCCTCCTTCTTGGAGCTCTTGCCAGAGCTTGTGTAAATGCGGGTCTGGTAGCTGTAGCCCTGCCCAGGTCCAGCACTTATGGAGGGACTGGAATAGGTGATGCCTGTCCCAATGCGGGTCTCCTCTCCCTCCAGTAGTTTCCTGCAGAAATGGTCATAAAAAGGCGTTAGAGAAAGACATTATATAATGAGAGAGGCAGATGGTGAGGTGTCAAGAAACATACCTGTATGCTGCAATTTCTATATCCAGTGCCATCTTGACATTCAGCAGATCCTGATACTCCCTCAAGTGACGAGCCATCTCGCTCTTTGTGGTCCTCAGCTCATTCTCCAGCTCTGCCATGCTTTCCTGAGCAGAAAATTAAAAATGAAAGTAGGCCAGAATTACATATTTAAAAAGGTGAAGACAATGTGTGTGACCACATGTCTTGCAGCAGACAGACAAAGACCTCTGTCAATCCCATTGTTAACATGGGCATGGTGTAGGCTTGAATTTGAGAAATGTATTAATAAATAGTAAATATTTGTATTTTTAGTAAGAAGCTCTGGATCAAGCGTTTTCTTGTTTTAAAGTCATTTTTTTACTTAGAGCATTGACAGTGGGCGTTGTCAGATGCAGCTAAGCGCGCTATCCCAAAGGAACTAGTTTCAGCACCACGGACAGAGCCCGACAAAAAACGGTCGTCCCGATCTTATTTTTGCGGTATTATCATTAAAAACTACACACATAGTAGACTATCAATTTAAATGAAACTTTTACGAGACTGCTATTTAACAGCCGAATATCATTGCATTAGAAACCTGATGATAAGCGTCAAAAAAGTCAAATAGTATTACCTGATAGTTTCCAATCTCCATATTGTGTCTGTCCTCCATCTCCCGAAGCTGCTTTTCCAGAGACTCGTTGGTTCCTCTCAGACTCTCGATCTCGATGGTCTTGGACTGCAGCTGCCTCCTGAACTCGTTCACTTCCTCCCTGCTGGCGCGGATGGCCTCGTTACTACGGTTAGCCTGCTCGGAAAGATCTGCAAACTTGCTCTTGTACCACTCCTCGGCGGACTGCAGGTTCTTTGAAGCCATGGACTCGTACTGGCTGCGAATCTCTTTGAGGGCGGAGGTGAGATCCGGCTTGGACACCTCCATTTCAACAGACACCTGTGCAGCCTGGATCATATCCGTCAGTTCGGCCACCTCCTCCTCATGCACCTTCCTGAGGAAGTTGATCTCGTCCAGGAGGGATTCCACTTTCTTCTCTAAGTCCAGGCGCACCATGGTAGCATCATCCACATCTTTTTTGAAAGCCTTGAGGGTGGCCTCCGCCTCCTCTCGGGCACGGAACTCCTCTTCATATTTCCCCCTGAGCTTCTGCAGGTCGTCCTCAATATTATCCCTCTCGATCATCAGCTGGGACTTCTCCCCGTTCAGTTCGTCGAGCTGGGAGCGCAGTTCGCGGATCTCTTGCTGATAGAGCTCTGCCAGCCTGGACGGCTCGGTATGACGCTGGCGCAGAGCAATCAACTCGGTTTCCAGCACTTTGTTGTGCTGCTCCAAGTTGCGCACTTTCTCAATGAACATCGCAAAGCGGTCATTAAGACCTTGCATTTGTTCCTTTTCATTAGTGCGGATGATTTTAAACTCATTGTTGAGGACGCTACTCTGTGTCAAGTCGAAGGTCTCCACCGGCATAGGAGAAAAGGAGCGGCCAGACTTTCTGCTGAAAGAGCCCAGGGACGAAACGTTGCTTCGGGACAGAGAGGAGGACCGGTACCCTCCGCGAGAGGCCACGTTCATCACCGTGCGTGATGGAGAGGATGCATAACGGGGAGAATCCCCGAAAATCCTCCGGTAGGAGGAGGAGGAAAAGACTTCAGATCCGTAGCTCATCTTCGCTTGTGTGGAGACAGAGCAGAGCAGTGGGCGCGTCTCCTTTATATAGGGGGGTCGACCCAATCACTAATTAATGCCCAACGGTAACATCCGGACTTAGTTTGTTCCAGATGCGTCAGGCAGTCCAGTGTGCATATGCGAATGAACAGAAATCACTCCTGTAAAGACGATTTTTCTTTGATAGGTCTATTATAAATATGACATCACTCCAGATGTGCATGGTTGACTATGTTTTTTTTTTTCAGCAGATGGAACTGTCCTTTTTGGCGCAGTGGTGATGTATCCGCGTCTGATCGCTTGTTGCTTATTTAAAGCAAACAGCTAACAAAATGTAACAAATGTTCCGCTTAAGGCATCCTTTAGCAACAGTTTCCTGTAGCTCGTCTTCAGCGTTTTTGTAGCTGAAAAAAAATCTCTGAAAACGCAAATCCATCTAATCAGCTTCAGTCTACAAATTCTCGGTGCTGTTTTTTTTTTTTTCCCAACGCAGAATGACGATGACGGTGCAGTTTACTTGCAAACTTACTTACTTGCGGTACAGCCAGGTAACATCCGTAAAACACTCTTCCCCAAAACACAGTACTGACGTCATACAACACATCTGCGTGCAGTTTCTAAATAACATCTATTTAAATAATATGACCCATTATTTTAACGCAGATCAAGAGCGAGCCGTGCGTTTTTCTTGGACCTTTATAGCGCCTATAAGAAACATGCGTATAACACAAAATGAGAAATTTGTATTTGAAAATAAATAGGATATGCATAAAATGCAGTAGGCTGCACGAAATATAATTAGAGTTAGATTTCCAAGAAAACTATTTTAAATAATATCTAGGGTTACTCTGACCGGTTGATTGTTATTTGTTCTGTTTGGTGTAGTGTGTATATAAAGTTTGATCAAACAGGATCCGACTGACAGGCCTTTGCTGCCCTCTGTTGTCAAATAGCGTTACATTGCAAGCAAACTGGACTATTGAACCGTATTAACTGCCACAGTGACTTTATTCTAGTGTGTTTAAAAGTGTGTGTTTTTCTAGTGTGTTTTAGCGCGGCACATTCACAGTGGTGTTATTATCGTGATTTGTGGCAGAGCAAGATCATTATGAGAATGATTTATGAATAGGGCCTAGTTAAATGTGTTTGTTTTGGTATCATACTCTTACATTGGACCTAAGGTTTTGTTGTTTGAACTTTGAATTCCAGTTTACTATTAAGAATTCTTTTGTTTAGTGTTTTTAGTTGAAAACTTTACAATATGTCTTTGTAACCTAAGTAATGCCTCTGTCCTTAGTCTTAAGTTGCACAGTATGTTGTATAGTGGGAAATAGTAATGGCAAGAGAGAACAATTAAATAAAAAGTAGAAATTTACATTTAGAACAAGGGAAGCGCAAGTAATCCTTATCAGATTGAGAATAAATCTCACTAGATTAATGGTACTCCAACTGGCCATCAGAATCAGAATCAGAATCGTGTTTATTGGCCATGTATATGTGCAGACAAATACAAGGAATTTGGTTCCGGTAGATGGTGGCTCTCAAGCACAGCAATGTAAATCACACACACACACACACACACACACACACACACACACACACACACACACACACAAGAACTATAGTGAGACGACTGCCTGATGTTTAGCAGTTCATCTCTGGAGAAAGTGATGTGGTCTGAGTGACCAAAAGCGCAGAAAATAAACAGAAACAAGAAAAGTGCGAGAGAGCGCAGTACCGAGGCTGCCATCCGCGGCGCCATTGAGCAAGTACTAATTTCATATAGTTGGTACAAAGAAGCATGAAGAGAAATGGGGATAGTCATGCAAAGGTTAGGTCTCAGGATATCAATATTAGCAATGTGCTCATGTGTGGGGACTCAACAGTGGGAGGAACCTATTATTTAGGGGACATGTCTCCACTTTGAGCTTTAGAAATATATATTTATATGCACGTCTCTGATCTATTAATCTAAGGTGTTTGGAAAGAAAAGCGACTGGACTTCTTTAAGTTTCTTGAAGATGTTTCACCTCTCATCCAAGAAGCTTCTTCAGTTCTAAGACCAAATGGTGGAGAGTCCCAAGTATTTAAGCCCTAGTGAGATACCTGGGACTTTCCACCATTTACGTGTTTATATGTGTTAGCAAAGTTGTTGCTAAGGTCTGAGATAATGCATAGTTGTAACTTTGATAATACATATAAACACATATATTGTTGTGAGCAGTAATTAAGGCTTAACAGATTAGACAGCTTCTCTTTTTTAATATTATTAGAAACTGTTAACAGTAAAGGTCCAGTTAAATAGGAAGGGACACTGACTCACTGTTGATGGTATCTTAGTTTTGAACATTACACAGAGTATTAATAATAATGGATTGCATTTATATAGCGCTTTTCGAGACCCTCAAAGCACTTTACAATTATACTATTCATTCACTCTCACATTCACACACTGGTGGAGGCAAGCTACAGTTGTAGCCACAGCTGCCCTGGGGCAGACTGACAGAAGCGAGGCTGCCATATCGCGTCATCAGCCCCTCTGGCCATCACCAGTAGGCGGTAGGTGAAGTGTCTTGCCCAAGAACACAACAACCAAGACAGACAGAGCTGGGGATCGAACCGGGAACCTTCCGGTTAAAAGAAGAGCTTCCCAACCCCCTGAACCACGGTTGCCATAACCCTAACCCACAGGCACTTAACTTTACTAATTATAGCCATGGATTCTAAATCAAAACATCCTGGATTTGTTCACTTAGGACACCACATTAAATTATTATGACATTTAATAGCAAGAGTATATATGTATTGCAGGTACGTCTGCAGTGACATTCCAAGTGGAAAAAGATTGGCAAATCTGACTGCAGTACAACAGCTAGATGGATAAATATCTAAGAATAAGTCAACAAACAAAACATAACACGGGCTGGAAAAGAAATATAAAATGCATACATTAAAAATCTGCATCAAAATAATGGAAAAATGATCAAAACCATGAAAAGTTTCCTATGTGACCATTCAATAATCTGACTGTACAAATGATTAGCAAAGACTGAGCAAATGATTAGCCTACTCCTAATCTTTATTATGCTATAGGGTGAGTCTGCAGGCAGAACAGTGAACTCTGAACAGTGACATCTCAGACACCCACAGCTGCATTTGTGATATCCATTTGTGATTTCACATATCTACATTTTAGTCATTACCAATCATAATTTTAATATGCGATATCACAAATGAAAAAATATATATATATCTGTTATGACTGTGCAAAACTGTCATATCCCAAATAAGATGTGATTAGTGCTTGTGTTGTTCCTAAAACAAGTTTTCTCCTGTAAGTAATACTTTCTGTATTCTGTTTTACTTCTTTTAACCTCTTAACACTCATCAGGTCACTTGAGTGTCATCTAGGGTTAGGGACAGGGTTTGAATTGTGTTAACATCCCTCATTTTAGGCACCTGTTTTTCCATCCATCCCCATCCATTTTCTGCTGCTTAACCATGCCTAGATTGACAAGGCAGTAGTATAAGCAGAGAAGCCCAGATCTCCTTCTGCATGGCCACCACCTACAGCTCATCTGGGGGACACAAAGGTGTTCTCAACCTACCTGACAAATATATTCTCGCCAACATATCCTGGGTTTACCTGGGAACACCCTTCTGTTAGGACATGCCTGGAACACCTCACTTAGTACACGGTCAGGACACATGCTAGTCATGTGCATGAATCACCTAAGCTGGGTCTTTCCACTATATCACCATCTTATCATGATGGAAGGATTTGCGTGCCCTAGTAAGCTATGTTGTCAGGGTATTTGCCTGTGTAGGGTCCTTGCTGAAGGGCCAGATGACGAAGAACTCACAATACCCCTATGAAGAAAACATCACCTGATGTAGGGCCTCTAGGCAGAGGTCCTAGATATTTTTCTTGTTTTGGCTGTTCCCTTTATGAGACACTACAGGAGATCATCTACCTCTGTCACACCAACACTCATCATCACATATATGAGGCTTGTCTGTGGTCTTATTAGCTATTACCAGTAATCCCTACAGTCTAAAAAAGTCCCTACTCTCACCTCCACACTCCTGGCTTCTCCCTCACTGCGTTTGAACAAGCGTTTTTCTTTGTGTTTAGCCAACGTGCCCTGACTGATACGACATGGAACTCTCAGCCTTGATGATCCACATATTTTGTTAGGTAAAGATTTTGGACCCAACGCCCTTCCTGACACAACCATCCCCATTTATATCAGCTTGGGACCAGCACCTGTAGTACACCAGCTTGTGGCTTCAGCCCCCGTGGCTAGGCCCTGGAGGCCCTAACAGTTCAGTCCCTGGTTATTGTAACTATCCAATGGAATATGAATTTTCCTGTGTGTAAAATCAACATTTAGGAAAGGTTAACATCTTATAGTTCCAAAGGAGCTTGGAAAGAGAGTGAGTACTACGACCTGAATGATTGAGAACCTACACACACATCTTATAGTTTCTGAAAATTTGCCTATTTAGCATGTTTCAGAAACAAAAATCAACTCTAATCCTAGAATGAATGCCAATGAGCTGGTGGAAATCATGACTTAACATCACCGAGGTTACAAACAATACATTTTCAAGGTTAGGGGTTGCAATAAAGGTAGTTATTACCCCTTTTTTTATGGAATTTTCACCTGTTTGGCACACCCAGTATAGAGGTTGCATATGCATATTAGACTTGCTTAGCATATTGCTAAAATCAAATCTTCTTTTTCTTTTTCTTCTTCTTCTTCTTCTTCTTCTTATTATTATTATTTTATATTATTTTTTCTTAATTAATTAATTTGTTATAAAGTGAAGCCTAATTTAAGTGGGGTCACGTAATTGTGCCACGGCACTTGATGGTCCCGCCCTTCTGTGATAGACAGAACTTAACGCCGCCCTCTGAATGTCTCATAACAACTGCTGGCAGCAGGGAGAGAGACAGCAGGGAGCAGGCAGGGCACGGACAGCTATTACATACCTGGCTTTGCAGAGTACCCGTCACCGCTTCGCCCACAGCTTTCTGTCAGAATATACACTTTTTCCTGCGACTTGCACGCAGCTCAAGGCGCATGCTCAGAGTAACCGACGGCGCATTTGTTTTATTCAGGAACTCAGAGGTGAGTACAGTAACCGCAGCTGAACAAAGTGAATTCTGCTCCCACAGTTTCAAGTCTTTGTGTTTTTGTGGCAAAGCCAGCTAACGCGTTAGCTGTGCCTGGACCACCTCTGGCTGCCCTTCGCATCAATGTCAGATAAAGAAGAGCTGGACGGAGGCGGTTTGAGCGGAGTGTTAGCTAGCCCCGTAGTCCGGTGGTAAATAACGGGATGTTGTTCGGTAACCCCGCGAACGAGATGTTCTAGCTTGTCGAGCTACTTTTACATTAGCTTCAGATAATCTGTGAGTGTTCAACGTTGTTTTCTCTGACTGCGGAGTTAAAGATAGTGCTGGCGTGATTGCTTCGCCAAAACAAGTGACAGTTAGCTTCACGCGCTGTACAGTTGCAGCACTCGTCGATCCACTCTCTCTCTCCAAGACTGAGCAGAGGAAACAAAGCCTTCTCTAAGTTGCGTTTGCTTTTCAGCTGCTGTGTGCAGTACTGTTGAGTTGAGCAGGTTTTCGTAATGCTGAGCTGTGGATTTTTGCAAGCCAGAGCTTCCTTCTGACCCCATAGGACCATTTCACAACATGGGCAATTAAGATAGAGCTAAGAAAGCAAACAAACTGTAAAATAACAGAAAAGTGATTTGTCTACCAATTGTGTCCATACTTGTTTTTAATTACGAACAGTTAAAATAAGATTTCCGATGAAATCAGCTGAAGCTTTTGTTTTGTGTTCTGTGAAGCGGCACACTGATTGGAGTGGTTTTTGTTTGTTTGTTTTTATGTCTGTGGCCCTGTTGACAGTTCTTTGCCTCAGCATGTGATTCTCATTTGCTTTTGTGCTGGCACTAAGAAGAAGAAAGCTGATCTCTGCCCTTCCTTCCTCCAGCCTCTCCAGCAACAGTACAGGAATGACAGAATGTCAGCATAAGAGGAAAAAAACACACAACACTGGCCTTTTAAGCTAAAAGACAAGGCCAGAAACTAGGCTTGCATTCCACTGGAGCATAAATTCACAAGACTTCCTATGTGTCTCTTTTTTTAGGTCTCAACTTTTTGCTTGTGACCTGATGCTATAACCAAATAAGGACTCATTCATATTCAGACTACCATGATCCCCATGTTAAATTGTATCACGTGTCTTTGTTTTATCTCTCATTTAAATCTGGCTTGAACTTTTACATACAGTAGGTCCTCACCCTCCACTCACTTACTGTGTAATCTAATCCTAGTTTGATAATTACACAGGAAACACCATAAGTAGGCGATGATAATCAAATTGTCAGGTTATTAGTTTGTCTCCTTCCAAGTTTTAAACCACTCAGTTTCTACAGGTTCGGACTTGATTAGCTCATCCAGATAATCCAGTTTCTAAAGTCTAAAGGACAAAGTGTGATTGAATTACATTTCTATTCACCACAGACTTTGCTGCTTCTAATGGGTTTTTTCCCCTTTTGTTGTCTGATCAACATGGATATTCAGTAACTTAAATTTAAGCCTTCTGTGTCTCTTTCTTCTTGTCTCTCCAGAGACTGAACGGTTAGAAAGATGACCACTTCATGGAGTGACAGACTGCAGAACTATGCAGACTTGCCTGCCAACATGGATGGCCTTACAATGAAAAAGTACAGGAGGGAGCCCTACCACAGGTATGAAACATCCACAAGGGACACACTGACATTTCACAGCATAAATTAAGCAGCCAGACAGGGACTACTGTGGAAAAAAACCGAATAAAACCCCTGGACTAATGATTTTGATTTTATGAATAGAAATAAAAGTAAATGAATGGTAGTTTTCAGGAAGATTTGAGAATTTGTAATTTGGGGCTGTCAGCGCAACATAAAGAATATAAGGCTTGCAATATAAGGATTAATAGTGTTCATAATTCAGCTTTCATTCAGAGGTTAAATCTGCAAGTAATAATAAAATATTGTGGACACCCATTCTGTAATATGGAAACTAATAATATGCAGTTTCTGTTTGTTAAAACGATGGATTGTATGGCCACCCACCACAGAGGGGTTTACAGAATGAACTGCATAGTTATATACAGAACCAAAAAGGAATGCAGAGCCGCTCTGTGATGCAGACATCAGGACACTAAAGAAACTGCCATTATTAATTTCAGACAGCTTTTATTTGTGTTTTTTTTGTTTCTTTTTATTACCAATTTGTCATCAGCAAGTAGTCAAAGAAATTGAGTTAAATTTCCTTTGTTTCAAGAGTGTGTTTGTTTGTTTCAGCTTAGCTTTTATTGTTTGAAAATGTTTAGTTTAGTTATATTTTTCTTAGTTTCAGTGTTAGTTCTAGTCTTTGGTTAATATAATATAGGTCTGCTTTTAAAGGACAAATTTATAAAATTCAGATCGGTTATTACAATACAGGAATTGACTCACAGCTATGTACATGTGCCAGACTCAGTTCGCACCGCTGCCTCATACTACTCAAATCATGACTTAACCAGCTGAGTTGTGTTGGGTGGTCTTCGGATTACACAGCAGTTTATGACAGTAGCTTGTTACTATGTATTTCACCATGGCAAAGCATATCATAAATTCATTTTAAAAATATACTAAAGTGCGTTTCTTAGATTTTACATTGTGTATCACTTATTGTCGTTATAACAGAGTGACTGACTAATCTGTGATTATATCTGTGATTATCCTGTTAGCCTGCTGTGTTTTCCAGTTTAATTCTGTCTTATTTTACTTGTAGTCTGTCATTGGCGCTCAGCATGTACTAGGCTATGTCTCTTTGGCACTTTGACTGTGAAGCAGACTGTGCTGCCTTAGATGTTTCATAGAATTGATTGTGACTATGGATGAATCCAGATCCTGTTTGTGCTCAGCATATTAAACATGTAGTTGGTTTTGCGGGGAGTTTGTGGCTTTGACTTTACAGTAAGTAGCTTTATTGACCATTAATATATCTTTTCACTTATAAACATCCTTGTTCCTGTACCTGCTTGTAGTAAAGTCCGTTCAGTCATACTGACATAATAGGGGGTTTATTCCCTGTCAGAGCAATAAAATGAGTGTTTCTTTTCAATGTTTAACTCTAAGGCATGTTTACAATGGGTACTGCTTTTCTTTCATGCTATTATATAATATGCAGTGCTCACAAGGTTTATGAAACCGTCACTCATTTGTTTGCTCTGCATGTGCTGCTGGGGAATAAATCAACCAGTTAATGAACCAGCAAAGGGTTACACGTGCAGTGCTAAGTTCAAAGGTGCTCATTGAAACAATTTGACAAAAGTTCTTGTTCAGTGAAATCATTTCTGATTTAAGCGTGAACTTTTGTTTATCTTACAGACCCACAAAGGTCTTTCCAACAAAGTAAGAGCTCAGCCAAAACAGTGCAGCCTGTGTATATCACATTGCAGGGGGCTGATGGCTCTGCCCAGTGCAGATAAACGTTCGAGTCGCTGTCTGCATGAGATTAGAGCGCAGTGGAAAAAATCTGGCTGATTGTTCTTCAGCTGCGCTCAGATGGAGTAAAAGTTATTAAGGGATTCACTTGTAGGTGCTATTTGAAGCAATACTGATGTCAGCAGGGCCAAAGTCAAGGCTGACTACAGTAATTAAGTTACCCCCATCCAATGTCAGTATGGGTGATCTTAGGAGGGGCACGCTTTATCATTTATGGCTGTTCTTTACTACCCCTCCCACAGGCATCTGGTAAGAGGTTACATCAAAATGGCACCAGCAAAACAGAAATAGAAAAGATTTAAACATTAAATCCTCTGTTCATCCCTGAGAAATGTTGACTGTATTTGTTTTGGCTGATCAGGAACACATCCTCTTTTGATGAGCCAGTGTTAAATGTTAAATGTCAAAATAAGGCCAGAATAGGCTCAATTTTATAAGCAACTGAATATATAATCTAAATATAGACGATCAAATTCGGTATAGCATTTTGATATTTGAGTACAAGTTTTTCAAGTTTAAAAGGTCGGTAACCTGAATGTGTAAATTTGTTTTTTTTACAGGTGATCAGTGTGAGATTCAGTAGCACTTAATTTCATCTACAAAATTGATTTATTTGTAATAAAGGATTTACATTAAAAAAAAAAGAAAGAAAGTAAAAAGTAGAATTAACTTTGTTAACAGTTACAGCTTAAACATATTTAATTTAATTTTTATTTAAATAAAGATGTCTAAGCATATTTGAAGAGGTAATTTTCTGTTGAAAATCACAACTGGCAGTTTTCACAGCCACAAAAATTAATTTAAAAAAATAACCGGTAGTTGTAGGCCAACGACAAATGTTTGTATTCAACCAGATGTGAGTAATGGAAGCAGCTGTAGCTTGTGGCACTGGCGTGCTTGATTCTACCCGACTTGTGATTGTTCTAGATGTCTTTGAGGGCCCACAAACATCATGGTGCACAACAACCCTGACTGACAGCACACAACAACAGAGAATGACGCAGAATGGCCACAATCATTTTTGCAACAAGTCAGAAAATTTCTGAATGGCAAGACAGCAAAGAGAGAGAGGGAGGGGGGCTTTGTTTGTGGGCCAGTGTTGCCCTGCGTTGCTGGAGCAGTGTCAGAGCACCGGAGAGTCAAACCGAGGTTTAATTTCACACAGAATGCATTGCCAGTCGTGTCGTGGACTTTGCTCTAAATGGGAACTTGTTCACTATGGAGCCGCTGCCAGGTATTTCACAACTGATTTAGACGTTGGTGAAGATAAATAGGCCATTGTCACAGAAAAATGAGAAGATTAGATGCCTTGCAGTTTTAGACTTGTGTATCAGTTCACCCTCGTTTTTAATTTAGTGTTCTTCTTGATTTTTCTGTTGGTGTGATACATATTTCAGTTCTTGTATGATTAAATATTGACTTGTATAGAATTTCAACTATGTCCCAGCTGTAGAAGATAAGTTACGTAGGTTTGTGCTAGCAGTCAGAGTTATGCAAACAGTGTGTGACTGTATTTTCTGTGTCTGTGAAGTGCTGGCTTTCATCGTGGCCACTTTATATTCAAGTATTTTACAATATTATCAGAGCTAATTATGTGTATTAATTTACTCTTATCTTTAAGGAACATGCTATCAAGTAGATCTCATAAAATACACTCTAGAGAAACAAACAACTTTTACTAATGAAAGTGTAGAAGAACCATAATCCTGGCATGATATTTCCAGTACATACAAAAATGAAGTGATCTGAAAAGGATATTTAGTTCCCATTTTGATTACAGCACCTAAAATGCAGTTAATTATTTGTTATATATTGGTGTTTAATAAGGCATAGTTCCCTGAAATGACTTAGTAAGCTCTTCATAAGTACTTGTCATAAGCTGCCTTTTGGCTTCTTAAGGCTCTGTACCTAACACAATAACACAATTTATTCTTTTACACTTTGTGGTAATTGCCAAATATTGAGTACTAGTAGTACTAGTAGTGGTAATAGTAAATTCATCTTCATCAGCAGACAATTCATCAAATGTCTGCTGAAGCTATAGCAAAGATTGTGGGCTACCTGTGTCAAGATGCCTTACTCCATCCTATAAATGTACCTTTTGAAAGATTTAAAAGTTGTACTTGGGGAAAAAAAGGGCAGTTGTTGTGTATGTATATGTGTAGTTTGTTTAATAGGGATAACATTCTTCTTTTTCTGACTTGGGGCAACTGCTACGTGTCATAATTTGTTGTGGATGATTACATAAAATTTACAAAAAAAACTTTTTTCCCCCCAGAATCTTTGTCAACAGAAGCTTGGCAATGGAGAAGATTAAGTGCTTTGGCTTTGATATGGATTACACTTTAGCAGGTAAGCTAAATACACAATCACACAATCAATTACAAACAGTGATAATCAGATCAGAGTTTGGATAATCAGTTAACTAATGAAGTCAGTGATTGGAGGGAAAAATGGCATATTTATCATTTGAAAAAGAGATTTCACAGTATTATGCAGTCCTATTATAATAAATTATACCCTAAATGGTTCCTGGACTTAAGACTGTAAATAGCATCCAGGTGCTAATCGGATACAGTTGATTAATTGATCGTCAGGAGTGGGATCACCTCTGTAAAAGCAGAAGTTTGGGCAGTTTTCTGGATTGAACGATTGAGATGTGTTATCACAATGTCATAGTTTTCCCAGGAGAGGACCCCACAAATTTACCCCAAGTTCAGACAGTGCAAAGAAAATTTTAAAAACAAATACAAACAAACAAAAAAAGCCAAACAAAGAGAAAATCAACACAAGACTTCTGGAACAATGACATTTGAACAGATGACACCAAAGTGGAGCTCTTTGGCTATAATGCACAGTTTGAATACTAAGCAGAGCATATCAGCACAAACACTTTATACCAACTGTGAAGAGGTGATGATTTGGGGGTTTTTTTTGCTTTTTTGCAACCATAGGACCTGGTCACCATGCAGTCACTGAGTTGACCATGAACTACTCTGTATACTTGAGTCAAACATGATTCTATCTGTTAGACAGCTAAAGCATGGTCGAAACTGGGTCATGCAAGAGGACAATGATCCCAAGCATACCAATAACTCTACAACATAATGACTGAAAAAGAAAAGACACAATGACACAGTCAAAGTCAGATTATAATTATTTTTATGATTTGGATCTTTTTTTATTTTTTCTTGTATGTATTTGGGCTTGCTAAGTTTGAAATTTGCCAGTTTTTAAGAGACATTTATTATATATGGTCCAAAAGTGTTTTAGATTTAATAAACAATTGATCAATTTATTGATCTAATTAATCAGCACTTTTTAGGGTTTTGGTATGCAGGCCAAGTTGGCTGGAGTGTTGTATAGCACATTCTCAGTTTACATGGCTTGTCTGTGCTGTCAACAATAATAAAGTCTTGTCAAAATGACCATTCCTATCTTGATAAACGTTATGTAATGAATCTATAAAAGTGTCTTGGAGTGGCATTGATTGAGAGGAAACCAACTTTGTGGTTGTCACGTTAAATTTAGATTTTGAGAGCACATTTATTTATATGCCTTTGGAAGCTGAAAAAACATCCCTAGCTGTTAAATGTGCTGTGACCTCATGTTTGGTGTAGATGTTGAAGTCTAGAGTTCCTTTCTTTTCAGCTCTATATTTGGGTACCCTACCATTGCCCCTGAACCACAGCTTGTTGCCCACAAAGTATTATTTAGGTCAATGATAGTGATACACTGAGCATGCCATAACACTAGGATAATGAAATGTTAAGCCAGCAGTAACTCTCTGTAACACAGACTTAATTGCATATGTTCTTTTTCCTAGTGGCTAGCAACCGGGCCAAAAATATCCTGATTTTTCATGCCACTTTGTTCTGTGACTCAGCTCCAGTTTTCGGTCTCTACACATCTAAAAATAAATCTTCCCTGACTTTGAAAAACAGGTCACGTTTGTTTGTTGAGTTCAGCAATGACGGCTCCCCCGAGAAAAAGAGTCACTTGTAGTTCTTCTGTGACTCTGGACCCCTATCACCATTCGTGGTATAAGAGATTTTACAGATGCTCAGCTGTTGACATGACTCTCTTTATGGGAGCTCATAACCAAGTGTTAATGTTTGCTGGAAGGGTGGCTATCGTGTATCTTTGGATAGTGTTCAGATTTTGATCACAGAAGTGCTTCCTCAGATTGACTGTTGCTTAATCACACGTAACGCTATGTGATAGAAGGCGGTTCAGATGTGCAGCACGCCTTAAATATGTACATTTCAAATATTACTTGTTTTTTGCAAGCAATGTTTATGAAAAAAAGACGAGGAAGAAAGATTATAAAAATAGAGATTTAAAGCAGAAACATCATTTATTTTTTTAAATCACTATGTAAAAACTCAGCAATATCTGCCAGGAAATTTCAATAATCTTAATAAGGAAAACACATGAAAACACAGATTAAAATTTAGAAAGTATGACAAAAATAAACATCAGTTGCTATATCAGTCATCTCCTCTGTCCGCTGCTGCTGATGTGAAGTTGCTGCCTACAGTGCTGCTCCTACACAGACGAGGGTGGCTCCTGTCTCAGCTTGTAGATAAGCTGGCAAGAATCTGTAAGATTTGAAGATATTTGCTATTTTAAGCTAGCAGTTCTTAAATATGTACAATTTGCGTAACAAGCGCGGTGGCTGAGTGAAACATATTGGGAGTGGATGGGAGCAGTTGTCAACATGATTAAAGAGTTGGGTTTTTTACTGGATTCACTGCCTCCATTGTGGCTTGTCTGTTGTGTGCCGAGTGTTTTCAGACAGAGCAAGAAAGTCTGAAACTGAGAGAAACCTTGAGCAGTTTTTCTGTAATTCTTTTTGCAGTGATTAAGCATTTTGAAAAAAAAAAGTGGGGAAAACCCTTAAGTTAATTGAATGTATGCAAAACCTAATTTAATGATTTTGCTTATCTTCAGAGATTGTGTGAGGCTTTGGGTGAATTTTAAACACAGTCCCTGTCAACTGTAATCAGTTATCTCATTGTAGTTTAGCATATATCACACTCTGCCAAGACTACTATTGTGTGTATTCAGTATATATTACAGTTCTGCATAGTGAATTTAAGCTGAAGATAACTGTCATGTTATAAAAAAGTTTTACAAAGTTACCTTTTTCTTTACTTTGGTAAGCGATTGTGACTGAAGCAGGAAATGCGCTCCATGTCCTGATTCATGAAGATAATTGTCTTTGTTTTTCTGGATTAATCCTTGTGCTTACAGTGACATACTAAGATAGCCTTAAAAAGCTCAAAATATCACATCTTATGTATCAAATAAAAAAGGTAAAGTTTGGAAAGGAAATATTGCTAGGAATGAGAAGGAAAAAAACTATTAACGTGCCTTTAAAGTTCTTGTGACCTTGGTTTCAGATGTCAAAGCATTTTAGATAACTTTAAATAGTATTTAAAAAAGAAGCAACAATGTAATCCATTCATAAAGGTTGCTGTCTGATCAAATTTCACTGTGCCAGCAACAGGGGAATTCCAGTTTAATTCAGATATTGAGAAATTACGATTGGTTCTTAGAGACCTCACCATCAACTGTTGCCAGCTGTGCTCCTGTCTGTGCTCAGACTATAAATGAAATGCAGTGTAAAAGAACTAATTAACCAACAATTAAAGTATTTTGTGTTCATATGACTGTCTATAGCTCTTGGAGTAAAGATGGTCAAAGAAAATGGGATTTTAGGGCTTGTTTTTAATATCAACATAAGTATTTCAGATTGTTATAGACAATCTCATGATGCATTGTCGTCATGCATCAGTGTAATGACGCACAGCGACTTCTCAACAAGCCAAAATGAAATATTTTGTGCCATTTTGCTCAACATGAGGATAAGCAGAGGTGAAAAGTTTGTTCTCTTCTAAAGCTTTAGTGCAAACAAATTGCAAATGTCATACATTTTGTAAGACTTTGTGAACTGAATTAGCATTGGTTGAGACAACATTGCTTCATCTGTTCTTCTGCTCCTAAAGGGAACACGTAACACCCTGCAGAAAGTTGCTCAAACACAGTTTTAGGCCCAGATTGCAGTGAGATAAACGAGCAGGTTTGTCCTAGTTTTCTCACAGACTTTTGGCTGGAATGTGGGCCCCCGAGGCAATGTTTAAGCTTTCTAATTTTTCCCACAATATGCTTCATAGTGTTGTAAATTTGTCACAAAGGCCTACATTTCCACTTTATTCTCTGCACATATTAGAGACAAGTTAAATTATTGCTGTGTGCTGTGGTTCAGATAGAGTCTCCTTGTATGACACACTATATCTGATTTGGAGATAAGGGTCTATCAGCAGAAGGGCTTGCTGTTGGTTGTTTATCTTGTATGCAAGAGGTCTACGTTACATGTAGGCCTGTGGTGGCCTGGCCTATAAACTCTGGAGACATACGTTGCTGCTCAGCAATTGGAGCAGTGGGAGTATAATTATCTGGCATCAGTCCCATTGGGGATAAAAAGGGAAACAGATCTCTGAAGTTCCCACCACAGGGGGGGGGAGTCAAGGACACAGCAAACAACAATAACCCATCTTCCTGTTTACAAAAAATGCAGTAAACGTGAGCATCTCAGATGTCTCATTTACTAAAATATGTGGCTTTATGTTGCATTACGTAGTCTTGGGTGTGGCTTTCATGAAATACAGTTCTATGATACTCTATTACAACAGTTCACAGTTCGAAGATTTGATGTAAAGGGCTTTTAACATAAAATACCTAACCATGGTTCATTCCAAACTTAACTCTGGCTGGTGCACTTTTATTAAACAGTAACATTATGGAAAAAAAATCACTGGGGGAACTTTAGTGGCTTTTGACCTAATATTAACTTTGTGTAGTAGGGAGTTTTAGCTGTCCCATAGGTTTTAAAATTGTCTAGAATAATTATTATATATCAAACCATTTTCCTGATTCTGTTTTCCAGCCTGACAAACTCTTTAAGAGATTTGATTTGTTCTGTTTTATGTGTGGGATGCACTAATTTCCAAAAGACAACATGTAAAGAGAGACTCCCAGTGACCTCAAGCGGAGAGGGTGACAGAAGGGAAACAGGTTTTAAAATAGGCTTCTTTGTAGCAACTCAGAGCTTCATGAGGAATATTACAAGTAAGCAAAGAGGAGGGGGAAAGGCAGTTATATTGGTGTATGCTGCTGCTCTGGGCAGAGGGCCCAAACCCTGTTTACTGGGAGAACACAGCAGGGGGTGAACTACAAGAGGTTACGTGATTATAATGCAGAAACTGCCTGATGCAGTTACATCATATGATTGTTGGGGTTTTTTTTGTTTTCTTTGTATTATTGTAGGGTCTTTACCTCACAATATAAAGCGCCTTGAGACAAGTATTGTTGTGATTTGGCACTGTATAAATAAAATTGAATTGAATTCATGCTTACAGAGTAAAGGTGTCAACAAAAGAATAGAGCTTTACTGAACCCAGGCTTTTCCTGTACTTCTCTGTATACTTATTATCTCTCTGTATAACCCAGGACTTGTGTATGCACACACTTTTTCCAGAGTAGGACACAGATGTTTTCCTGCTTGACCTACAGTGCTGTTCCCTCCAACTAACTCTTCTCTAAGTATCATCAGCCAATATTTCTTGCCCTTGAGGGGCCTTCCACCACCCCACTGGGGGTATAGAAAGCAAGCAATAACACCAGTGCATTCTCTGTTTCATATTTATAACATCTGACATATTCTTTCCCCCTGTCAAAAAGCATTTTAATCCTCTGCCAGTCTTTTTTTAGCCTTGCATCACTGTATGTTTTAATTTCCAGAGCCCACTCCTGTCTCACTTTTCGTTTAGCCTGGGGTAAATATCTACCACTGGCAGTGACGGGTTAGGGGCTCGTCAGCCTCAATTGGCCTCATTAAAACCACTGCTGAACATCAAGTGATTTTTCATTTGCCCGCCTGATCCTCTTTCTTTGTAGATTTGCGTGCAGAACATCCTGGTCCATGTTGGTAGCCAGGACTGAGAAGGGCATTGGGTGTGAGGGGATGTTCCAGTAGAGTGAAAACATGTTGTTGACAAAATACAGAGACAAGATTATCTCAAATGGATAAGGTGGCCTTTGAAAACTCAAACTTATTTGTTGTGTAACTTGAGTGAGTGCAACAAAATGCATATCACCTCATTAACCATTGTTTGCCATCAAATCACCCCACAGGCCAGGCTTCTGGGGTTTTTAAATACAACATTGTTTGTATAAATTTGAGTCAAGTTTTCAGATAGATACCATTTCGTTACAGGATCACTATCAATATTAAAGCAGTTATCCTACAAAAGGTAATAAATACAAATTCAAACAAACACGGGGGGAAAGTTTTTAAACATCTGATTTAAAATATGTTATATTGATAACCATGCATTGTATGCATTTATATAATATTAACTACTTTCATGTAACATTTCACAGTATTTAAAGTGTCTATAGGACACTTTTATGGGCAGCTGGCATTATTTACTAAACTATTGTGTATGTGTTTCCTTTGTAGTGTATAAGTCACCTGAATATGAATCATTAGGCTTCGAGCTGACAGTGGAACGGCTAGTGTCCATCGGTTATCCTCAGGAGCTCCTGAGCTTCGTCTATGACCCATCATTTCCCACCAGGTGAGACCAGTCCCATCTCTCTGCACAGACATCATGATGCTGATCGTGGCCATCAGATTATCCACCAATTGCTGTTTCTGTTGCCTAATCTCTAAACTTTGTAGTCCAGTTAACCTTTTAGCTGGGATATCTATCTGAGCCAAGTAATAGTATGAAAAACCCCATCACCTGTGCAAAGTTCAGTGTCACTGTATTTATTTTGTAGTAAAAAGATAACAAGTGATAGGAATTTAAGTGCCAAGTGATATGATTGTTAGAAAGGCTGTTTTACTCGTGTATTGCAAAATCATGCATTCCTTTGCTCCTTTTTTCAGAGGCCTTGTGTTTGATACCATGTATGGAAACTTGTTGAAGGTTGATGCTTATGGTAATATCCTGGTCTGTGTCCATGGATTCAATTTCCTGCGAGGGTAAGTATTTTCAACATTCCCCCTCAAAAATGCACAGATCTCTGCATACAAGCAAGCATGATAAATATAAACATTTTACAAAACATTTTATTCTCTTTTGTGCTTTTTTGCTGTTTCCAGCCCAGAGATCCGTGAACGGTACCCCAACAAGTTTATCCAGAGAGATGATACAGAGCGTTTCTATATCCTCAACACCCTCTTCAATCTGCCAGGTGGGTTCAAGTTCAAGCTTATTGTGGCCATTTCAACAAAACAACTGAAAGGAATTGTCATGGTGTGCTCACATATACAACAAGACACATCCCACAACACACAGCACCGTACAACGTGATACAAAATACAAGTGCATGTAACAGATCAGCCCATAGTAGCTCAGTGTATCTACTTTTAAAGTGATTTTTAGTGCAGCAGGATATAGTCCAGATTGCAGAAGGGAACAGTCCATAGTGCAAGTAGTACAGTTAATATTGCAAATGCATGATACATACATACACATTTCAGTGCCCAATGCATTCCGATTCTATGAGCACAACCTGATGTAGGTAAAGTGAATTAATAAGAGCTTCAATGCATCTTCAAGAACCTAATAGCTTGGAGTTAAGTATTATCCCTAAATATGTTCAGCTAGTAATGGTCCTGTATATTTTGCCCAATGGGAAAAGAATGGAAAGGTCGTATTAAGGGGGGACTGGTCAGGGATGATGGTTCTGGCCTTGCTGGTGATTCTGGAGGCTTAGTGAGAAGCTATATAAAATGGATCATACCTTACAGACTGACTCTCTATTTTCTTAGCTGCTAAATAAAGTCAAGTCTCTGGTGGGCTTTATAATAAGACCAGTGTTTAAGTCCTATGATAAAAATTGGAGTATTGTGGTGGTGGTGGGAAGAACTTTCCCATACAGAAGAATGGGATGAATGTGTACAACAGAATCTAAATCTGGAAGGCTGGGGCGGCAAATAATTTCACTGAGGTTCTTGACATTATCTTCCTGTTTTCGTCACAGAGACCTACCTTTTTGCTTGCCTTGTGGATTTCTTCACCAACTGTGATAGATATGACAGGTAAGAAAACTTTCCTCTGCTTTATCTGGCCTGCAACAAGTTTCTGGGCGCCGCATGATGAGACCATGACAGTTGCAAGCCACAAAGGGTCAAGAGCAAGCCCTAACGCATGGGAGGGTTCAGGTGTCTCAACTGCTAATCTCGTCTAATTCTATTGTTAATCCAGTGGGAGTTCAGTCAAATAACCCTTCGTTTCAATTACAATTACTATATCTATTAATCTGTTTTACCAATTGTGAAAAAGTATGGATTCTTATCAAATCCAGATAGGAATAAAAACAATTACTAACTATTTGCAGAGAATGAAATCCTGATATAACAACAAGATAATCCTCTGAATGTTAAAGTAAGGAGATTTAATGGCCTGTAATTTTTTTTGAGAATGTAATCTGGAATGGTTGCATGTCCTTTGTCCTCTGAAACCTGGTTGTTGGTCTTTTAGGGGGAGAATGTTTTCCTGTTTGGCTGGGGACCCCTCCAACAAGGGAAGGCTATCCCATTTAAAAGCAAACAAAAAACAAATGTCATGTTTTTGAAAACCTTCTATAAAGCTATGGCCTGTCCGACGGCTGTGTATGTGTGTGTCTTTGCTCCCCTCCCCCAGCTGTGAAACTGGCTTCAAAGATGGCGACCTCTTCATGTCCTTTAAAAGCATGTTCCAGGATGTCCGGGATGCTGTTGACTGGGTCCATTTCAAGGTAAAACACATGCAACCACTAAGATTTAATCTGATTTGTTGGAGCTAAAACTAGATCATGTGATGGAGTAGAGTGCATAAATTATATCTTGAGGACAAGTTATTATTTGCAAAGAATAATTGAATTGAAATAAACATACTCAATAAGAGGCATGTTACATCATTCACATAACATCACAACCTCTCATACATTTGACGTCTCTGTGATACCCCCTTCTCTGTCTTGGTGGAAGTCCTACCTTACCTTCCTGACATGGAAGAGTTCTTCGTATACACAGATAACCTGGGCTTTTGAGTCCGTAATACCTGGCATGTGTTAGTGCTGTATCTCTTAATCGCAAGTCATAAAGTACTAATAAGTTTGCTGTGAATGTATGTAATTTGTGGGTTTCTTTTTGTCACTTAAGAAAGTGATTAGTAAGAACTTAAGCCTCATTTTGTTATGATCTCCCTAAAAGAAAAGACAAAGAATGAAACACACACACACACACACACACACACACACACACACACACACACACACACACACACACACACACACACACACACAAACAACCATTTAATTTTAATTTGTTCTGGCCAAATATAATATAATGTAACAACAGAAGGCAGCCTCCAACAAGCCAAGTAACATTTTCCTCATACGATGTATGAATCGAGTCTCTTGACAGAATCCAGATAAGTTTGTAATGTTTTCTGGGATAATGTCTCCCAGTTTTTATTTGATATGTATTTGTGAAGACGACATATACAGGAAATTTTGAGACTGTCTTAATAATAATGCCATTCATCACATCATTCATATGCAGGCATATATTTTCTGTACACATATGTTTCAGTCTGCACTAACATACTAACACAAGCTCACAGTTAAAATTCTGTCAACTATGTCTTATATTCAGTTAAAAAATACTTAAACCTGTTTCAAAAATAAAGTGCAGTTAGACTAGAATTCAGTCCATGCATATTCGTCTTAGACTGTAAACCAATTTTTAAACCTTTGCGAAAAGAGAAGTTGTTACAGAAGAATTAGAAATACTCTTGAAACACTACCACTGATTATGCCACAACTAAACAACGCAAGGTCCCAAAGGTTCTGCAGCAGTCGTCACCAATTACTGCTTCTAAACTGCTATTAACCGTACGGCTGTGCTTTAACATGTTACTTCACTAGAATGTCTGATCTTTATTGTGTATAGTGATCTTTTCTTTAGAGTTTGACACTAGAAAGCTGTTTTAATTTCTTGTGCTAAAATTGAACATCACTGAGCATCCTCTGAAAAGGGAGTGAGTTCAAGATGTGTAAGCACTTTTCGGTGAGCTCTTAAAGCTAATGATTAAACTTTTGAAATGTTGCATTATTGCATAATGATAATGGATAGAAAGATTATACCAATGTTAATGCAATTTTAAACAAAGGAGTTAGGTTTACATGTCATTTTAAGAATTTTTATCAGCGTTTTTGAAGCTTTTTAATGAAAAAAAAAAACAGATGGAAATCCAGCATTATTCACTGATATGTGTAGTTATTGATGATTTTGCTAACCCCTTGGTCTCACATTGCAGGGTACGCTGAAGGAGAAGACTGTGGAGAACTTGGAGAAGTATGTAGTGAAAGATGTAAGTAGTTTGTATTCACTGTGAGTGCACTGCTGCAGAGAAAACACACACACACAGTGTCTCACACTCTTGTAGTCTGTGAAGAGGCTGGTTTGTAAAGATGCTTAGAGCTTCATTCTTTTTCTTTCTTTTCTTCTTCTCTGTTCCCACCAGGGAAAGCTGCCTCTTCTTCTCAGCCGAATGAATGAAGTATCCAAGGTTTTCTTGGCAACCAACAGTGACTACAAATACACTGATGTAAGTGTGTGTGTGTGTGCAGTTATGGTGGAAACTTACTGATTAGGGAAAACAGTAATGCAATAACAGTGAAAGACTTAGATGCCAGTAAGTTAATGCCGAGATCCTTTTATTAGTTTTCTACCAGTTTGTCGGTAACACGTGTATTAGCTTATGAACAAAGTATGTGTCAAATCAGACTTAGAGACTTTGTGTTGTGTTACAGAAAATCATGACCTATTTGTTCGACTTCCCTCATGGCCCAAAGGTAAAACATATTTTTCTAGAGCAGAGTGTTTTCAATTATTGTCAAACATAAATGTACATCATGGTTTTGTCTTTGTACTCATGTTTGCGTGTTTCCATCCACCCCAGCCTGGCACCCCCCACCGGCCCTGGCAGTCCTACTTTGATCTGATCCTGGTGGATGCCAGGAAACCGCTGTTCTTCGCAGAGGGTACAGTGCTCAGACAAGTGGACACAGTAAGCAAAATCAGAACAGAGAGTTCTGGCCAGAGAAGATATTATAAGTGAACCCTAGCTGGCATGTGTTATGTTATGGCTTACAGTCTGTCCCTTATTTGCTGTTCAGTCAGGGCTGTTCAGGATTTCTTAGAGCAGAGTGTTCGTTTTGTTTTCCAAAAACACACCAGTTGTTTCAAACTGAGGGGCAGCTTGCTGAAAACAGTATAGAGTGCATGAGTGAGTTTTTTGTTAGAAAGTCGTTCGAGCGTAGTTTGCATTTTGGTTTTAGTCACTGGCTCAACCTGGGATCCATCCTAGGGTCAAATTAGATGAAATCTGTATGTAATTTTTTTGTTACATATATATTAATGGGCAACCAAAGATTACTCATGGAGTTTTTTGAGTTTAAAAAGCATAAAATGATGTAAATTTAAGCATAAATTTGTGCCAGAAAAAAGCAGAGGCAAAGGCCCTCGAAACATGTCATCAGTGCATAAGTAATTAGATTATTGTTTTCAGGAAGATGGAACAAGTACAGAATGATTAAAAAATTGCTTGACATGTATAAATTGTAACTAATTTATACCCTTTGTCTTGTAAAATGCACTCACTCATTTCACTTATGTTATTCAGACCCACTTTTTTAGGGACTTATTTATTTTCTTCATTTCAGACAACAGGACGTCTAAAGATAGGAACCTACACAGGACCACTGCAACATGGGATAGTCTACTCTGGAGGTAAGGTTTTATTTGTCCTACATCATTTATTCTTTAAGATAGACTTTAGTCATCTGTCATTCTTGGACTTCAGGAATGCATACATAGTAACATGCTACTGTCATTCAGGCTCTTCAGACATTGTGTGTGACTTGCTGGGAGCCAAGGGAAAGGACATAGTATACATCGGGGACCATATTTTTGGAGATATCCTCAAATCCAAGAAACGTCAAGGCTGGAGAACATTCCTGGTTATACCTGAGCTGGCCCAGGAGCTTCACGTGTGGACCGACAAGAGCTGTAAGTCTAGAAAGAACTTGACTTATAATAACACATAGTCTGCAGACATGTGGGAGGGCTAGTTTGGCTGCATGTTTTTTCAGTCTCAGAAGGGACTTGATCTTTAACAGCAATCTGGAATGTAAAATGTTGTGTAAAAGCTACATCTATAAGTGCAAAACCTGTTACTAAATGATCTCACTCTCAGAGGATACATTCTCAAAATATCAAACATTTGTACAGAGATATAGCAACTGTACATGTACTCTAATGTGCTGAAGAGACAGAGATTCACGCTCTCCCTCTGTTTTCCAGCATTATTCGAGGAACTCCAGGGCCTGGATGTTTTCTTGGCAGAACTCTACAAGTAAGAACTGTGACCTTTAGCTTCGTCCCCCCCCCAGATTCCCATTCTGCTGCTCTTTGCTCTCGGCTGTAACAGTGTCTGTTTGCATACATGTGTGGATACTGCATATTTAAAAGAAACCCACAGGGCCAATAGGGTAAAGTCTAAAGTGTCAAAGTGTGCACCTGATAACCAGGTTCACTGACGTTATTTATAGCCTGGCGCAATTCCCTGTTACGCCACCTCTTTGACTCATCACCTTTCAGGAGGCTGATATCAGTATCCACACCCCCACCCAGTCCTCATCGTTTTTCTCCTCCTTCCTTCTCAGGCATCTGGATAGCAGCAGTAATGAAAGGCCGGATATCAGCACTATCCAGAGGAGAATCAAGGTACACCCTTAATGACCTCTGCTGCTATGACAACAGATGTGCTGCTTACATGGTTTTAATGGTGTTTGTTTCACAGAGACTAATCATTAAACCGCCTCATCAAAGAGCCCTTTCAGTCAGTGTTTATCTCTCATGGGCTGTTGGAAAAAGATGCAGATTCAGCTGTTTCACTGAACAAATACGACATCCCAAATAATTTATTAACCATACTTTCCAGGGTTAATGAATCAGTGTCCCTCTTTTTTGACGTGATTTTTAAGGCTTACCAGTTTCTCTTTTTCTTCTTGTTTTGTAGAAAGTGACACATGACATGGACATGTGCTATGGCATGATGGGTAGCCTGTTCCGCAGTGGCTCCAGACAGACTCTGTTTGCCTCACAAGTGATGCGTTACGCCGATCTGTATGCAGCCTCCTTCATTAACCTGCTCTATTACCCCTTCAGCTACCTCTTCAGAGCGTCACACATACTAGTGAGTATCTGAATGTAAAGTGGGGGAATTGAATGAAACCACACACCCTTGAGATTCAGACACATTGCCACACTTCACTGATGCACATACTAAAATATTGTCTCTTAAAAGTTACTGATTTGTCATTGTTCGTAAAACAATTTAAAGGTTAACTGTGTTCTTGTTGTGTGAAAAATGTAGTATACAGCTTGGTGAATTAGTCAAGAGTTTTTTAAAAGCAAATGACCAGTCATAGTCTATCGCTTATCAATTTTTCTTATTTCTCCTCTTCCAGATGCCCCATGAGTCAACAGTTGAACACACCCACGTGGACATCGACACAGAGTCCCCGTTGGCTACCCGCAACCGCACCCACTGCAGTGACTGCAAAGAGCTAGAGTGCAAGCGCAACCAGCTGACCCGCTCATTCAGCGAGATCAAGCCACCCAACCTGTTCCCTCAGACTCCCCAGGAGATCACTCACTGTCACGATGAGGATGATGATGAGGAGGAGGAGGAGGAGGAAGAAGAAGAGTAATATAATAGGACCTTTAGAGGGGAGCCATGTTCCCGTTCCTGCCTTCTTATCTTTCCTAGTAGAGTAAAGTAGTGATTGCTTTCAAAGGGAGGCAGAGAGGGGAAAACATCTCCAGTGTGCATATGTGTGATCACACACGCTCACACACGTACACATTCTTGAAATTTCTGAGGATAAGTGTAAAGGACCAGTAGCAAAAGAGATCATATGACTGTCAGAAGACTGTGCATGCTCGGTCCTCTAAACAAAACCTGTATGAGCTTAGTTAAAAAAGAAAACACACACAAACTTCTTGATTTGTAAATTCATTTGATTTCTGTATAATTCTCCCAGCAGACAGACAGAGAGCGCACACACTCAAACAGACATCACACACCACGTTTCTTTATCTTTTTATAAGCTGAGTTTCAAGTCCTGCTGGTGGATCACTTAGTTTTGGTCATGTTTACGGTTTAATCCACCAGGTTTGGACTTTCTACTGTAGTTTGAAGTGTAACACAGACTGACAGAATATGCACATTGCTGTCACGGGGAAAACACTTTTCAGCATAAGTGCCGAAAAATCAGTGCAGACATTAAACATTTTTATATGCAACATGGGAACAACATTCAAATTTTTTTATCCATTTTGTTTTATTTGCTTGTCTTTATAGAGCTGTAACTTGTATGTAAGGGTATTTCTGTGTGTGTTTCTGTCACGGTAGACTCACTCAGACTTTAGCATCCTGAGTGACGGTAAGCAAAGAAGGTGTTGGACAAAACTGAAGCACAAGCTGGTGTCAAACTACTCGATACCCAGATAAATATCTTCTTTGACTTGTTTGGAGTTTGGTTAGGCCGTACACAAGTGAGGCTATTGAATTGATGCTTTGTTACCAAGCAACAAAGAGGGCAGAGTATCTGTATTTTATCCTTAGTCTCTATGACTACCCCGAAACACAGTACTGTTTCTATAAATACCTGTAAGGTGAATGAGATGAGCTAATTGTTCAACACCATGAGCGGCTGTTATGCAGTATTTGTCAGCTTGATTGTTTCGGAAGTATAACTTGAGTATTTCATTTATCAGATTTTTTTAAATTTTTTTATTTATTTTTTTGGTAAGGGGGGTGTACAGTACAAGGTCTTCAAGTTTGTTATTTTGCGAAGTGTGTAAAAAAGGAAAGAGCATGAAAGTGGATTCGGCATGTAATGAAAGTAGTGTTTTCGACAAAAAACGTAATTAAAAAGGTCTAACGAGTTTTAGCTGACTTTTATCCACAGGTCCAGTATTATCATGCCATTCATGGGAGGATGAAATATGAACTGTGTTTACAGTATTTTGCTAGCGGGCTTCTTAACACTACGATGTGTTGTAGATTGTGTTCACAGGTCAGAAATGAGTGAAGTGCTCCAACATTAAATGCTTGATTTTGCATTTGCTCTGATCGTTGCAACAAAATACAAGCTTGTTAAACTTAAAGCTCCTGAAAACTTATTCTAAAACACCTTACACACTTCGTCTTATACAACATGTATTCTATTACGCTACAGTCGGAGTAGGAAAAGCAACATAAAATGATGTGGCATGACCAAAATGATTGTGACTGTGTGCAGTTAACTTCCAAATTGTTGCCTTTGAAATGATTTCTTCAAAAATGGGAATTATGTCTGTGACCAGTCACAGTCAGTTGCCCTCTTCAAAGTGTGTTTTGTGTGTGTTTGCGATAAAATAGCAAAAGGAGTGAGTCTGCTATCAGTTTGCAACAGCAGAATGGGGTCAGTCTGTTTGTGATGTTATGGTGATTTGCAAAATCACAAATCTGTTGCAAATTTGTTTTCTGTTTGCATACGCAGAAATTCATATTAACTACTTGCATCCAGAGTCCAGTCAGAGCCTCATAGAAATTCAGAAATTCTTCCACAAATGGTGGCATAGTTGCTGCAGGATAGCGATTGAAATGCAAAATGACATAAGCACTCTGCAACCTTGCTTGTTATATGGGAATATAAACAGAATACAACCAGCTGGTAACCAGCTGAGTCATGTCTTGGAAAGAAATGCGCTCAGATTGATTGCAACATGTTGACTCTAGTTATTTGAGAACCTTCAGTCCACGTTGGACCACAAACGTTTGGAGGCAGGTTGCATTTACGCAGTCACTGTGTGATTGCTATGAAGCTGTTAAAGACTTCATAGCTTGAATAACTGAAACAGCTTGTGTTATGTGGACTTTTCTGCTTAGGTTTATTTTTCTTTAAAAAAAATCCTAAATGGAAAAACAGAATTTTTGAATCGATATCAAAAGTTTTATTTTATTTAATTTTTTTAAACTTGGTTGAGGTGGTTTAGTAGGGGTTATGATAAAATGCATTTAAAATGCACACACAAACTTAACTAATGACCAAACTACCCACCAGCTGCCATTGGAATTTATTATAAATGCATGTTTGTCTAAACTAATTGGTTTAAAAAGTTAATGACGCCCCTGCTAGTTAAATGTCTCGTTTTTAAAAAGAATTTTGAAAGAAAAAAATCTTGCTTTAAATTATTAAAACTGTTCAGATTTTGTTCATACTGGGCTCTGCTGATCATCGAGAAAAGGTTTTCAGGATCTTTAATGCAGATGTCAGTGGCATCAGTGTTCGTACACACAAGGTAGAGTGCTGCCTCATATTATTTTTTTCAAACACAGCAACTTTTTTTTTTTCCCTTTTCCCACCATCCACTAAAAGCAACGTTAAACTGCCTCACATTTTTAAAGTCTCGACCTCTTCTGTTGGTCTTCAGTGTGTTGGATCGGCCTGTTGATTTAGGCCGCAAAAAGGGAAGGAACGTGCCGTTTAGTTTTTGGAATGTTCTTTGGTTTGGCTTGATGTGGAGTGAGTAGTGGTGAATGTGCTTAATGCGTTGGATAAAACCATGTTGAACATATATGAACATATTACAGCTGTTTAGGCTTTGTTTTTTTTTTTTTTTTTTTTACAAGTGAAATATTTATATTTTATGTTCTGATGTTTGTTTCTTGAACATAGAATAACTGGATATGCTACATGATGCAGCTGCATTGCCAACGGGGAAGAGGTGACTGTCTTTGCATCATTTCATGTGAAAATAACAACAATATCCGCTCTGCTGTGGCCGTTACGGTAGCATCAGTTTGACTTCTATGTGAGGCTGCTGTCGGTGTAGTTTATACAGAGAGGATAGAAAGAAAAAAAAAAACTGTAAGCCTGCAAAAAAAAAAAAAAAAATCTTAAAATGAAGGGAAATGTGACTAGCATGTTAAGTATCATAACTAATTTGTTACTTGTCATCAGCATCATGGGATTTTTACTTTTCTAAGCTAGTGTTTTCCAATGGTCTCTATTTACAGAACTGTAAATAGACCTTGCCATTTCCTTTTCATATGATTTTCTTTTAAAAATATAACTTTTTTTTTTTTTCATTTTTATACAGTATCTCATAAACCTGTCACTACGACTTGGAACTAACTAAAGACTGGTGAATAGGTTACAGTGCTTTAGAAGATTTTTATCTTGTGTTGTGATGCCCAGAATGCATCTGTATTAACAGGTGCAAGAACGCCACTGTTCATTTTCTAACCTTTAGTAAACTTTTGTTTTTATGCATATCAATTTATGTTCTTCTGAACAGTGTTTTGTGTGTTTCCACAAATTATCCTTTAGACTGTACATTGAAGTAAATTACATAAAAATGTAGAATAAAGATAGTTTGTAATATTTTGCTGTTGCTTCTCGGGTTTTCTTCTCTCGATATTGTGTTAAGGGACCTGAAAGCAGGTGATACATGTATTGTTGTATCTGTAGTCCAGAGCTAAAACTGAAATTAAAGATATTTAATATACTCCTAATATATTAAATGTTATTATTGACATAAGGTTTCACTTTTCTAACACTTAAGTGGCAAAAATACATCTGATCAGTGACTAAGGGAAATTCAAGGCTCAGTTCAAAGGTTTTGCACATCAGGATATAATAAAAAAATAATTTTATCCATAGCAGGTTTTAAAATATAACAACATTGTTATCCATTTAACAAGAATATAGCTAAACTGGAGAAGCCGTGTATGACAAATTGAACCCTTATTTGTTTAGTTTTGCAAAGCTTCTGGAACAATTTCCTTTGGACAAACGACCAAAGTGGAGATGTTTGGCTGTAATGCACCACATCACATTTAGTGAAGGCGTATCAGCACAACCTCATACCAACACACGGTAGTGGAGAGGTGATGATTTGGTCTTGCTTAGCAGGCACAGGACCTGATTACCCTGCATTTGTGTGTATGCCAAAGAGTCAAATGTTAAACTCCAACAGCTAAAGTAGAGCTGGAATTGGGTCATGAAACAGGACAATCAGACAAAGCACATCAGTTAATACAATACAAACGAATGGCTGAAAAAGAAAAGAGTCAGGGTGACAGTTCAGAGGCTCAGACCTCCAACAACGCTGTAAAGAAGAGTGGCTACACGATGATCGAGAGATCGATAAAGTCATAAAGCATTCAAGTAATGCTGGCCAAGCTGTTTCTACAAACTACTGGATCAAGGTGTGTACTCTTCACACCCTTGTGTGTAATTTTTCACACCCCGTTCCTCCTCCTGCTGGAACAGGACATAATCCTGACTCAGCATTAAAGTCCTGAGTTTTAATCATTTAAGGTGCAATATTATTCTTTTAATGTCTTCCAGCCTCCCCATAGTATAAAGCAAAGCATAGATAGCAATGGATGCTAAATCCTAACATGAGAAAGTTTGCAAGTGAGTATAGTTAGATAAGATGTGATCCATGGAGATCAGCTGATGTCATTGTCAGCCCACATCAGGTGATGGCTCAGCTGAAAACTTACTATATCCAGTTGGATATTTTTTTATAGTGTGCTTCATTTAAGTTGTTTTAACCAGCCTACAGCGCCATGTCTGCAAGCCGCTTTGCAACACCTTTGTTTTCCTGTGTCTTGCCATTGATACGCAGCCTCTCCTGTGCTGTGGGTCTTGCGTTCCTTAAATACGTGAAGAAGATCGGGAAGGTCAGAAATCAGAGCCACTGCAGATAGAAACATATTTCTTTTTATTATAGTTGTTCTGAATGAATTTAAAAAAAAAATCTGGATCTCTGAGACTGATTCAAATGCTTAACAGCTGGTAAATGGTAATCAAAGCTGTTGCTCATTAAGTAATGGCTTTGTTAATGACCAACAGCTTAAGAACAATTAGCATCTGAGTGTTTTGAATGAAGTGTTTTCTACTGATATTAACCCGACCCATGTTTAAAGTGGTTGTTAGATGAAGATTGTCCTATTTTTAATTGCTGCTCTGGTGTATCAGTAAAAAGTGTGTCAAGTAGAGGAAGTCCTGACTCAAAAGCAAACATTTGATGCAGCTTCATATGTAGCACACAGAGTCACCAGCTGCCTTGTCTGTTAATCATTCACTTTTTTATTAAACCACTGGCTGGAGAAGGCAACGAGAGTGTCACGTTCAGGCAGAAGAAGAATTATGGACAGCACATGGTTTGAACAGCAGCGTAGAGGTGGACAGAAGTCCAGTTTGACACAGGCCTGGAAGACATTCACATGATCGAGGAATGATGACCTCTGTTCAGCCGAGGTTGGAGCGTGCAAGAGAAAAAAAAATGACTGTATGTTTGTTCTGTGTCACAGAATATTAAAATAACCACCCCCATTACAGCTGATCCCCCCCCCCACACACACACACTTTTTAAAAAAAAATTAATTCTCATGCTTCTTCTTCCATCAGGCTCTGAGATGCACAGGCAGAATTTGAACATCACAACCTTTCAGTGTGAATCACTGTTTTGTCTCTGGAGTGATTGTCCCTGCAGACTGCAGTGGGCCTGCTGCATAGGAGCACTTTCAAGTAAACGATAAACAACAGCGAGCACAGCTGCAAACAATGCAGATGTTCTCTGTGTCTGGTTATACAACAGGGACGCAACTCGTGTCTGAGCAGATGGAAGGGCTCTTTGTCCATGTGTGCAGCTTGCAGAGACCATTAGGGCACTCATACATATACCTTGAAATATATTAGGAAACAGCTACCACCAGTGGCTATAGTCTGCAACTGAAAGTTTAAAAGATGACTGCAAACATTAGATATGATGTTAAAGATCAGGCCTGGAAGCAGCCTTAAAATAATTGTACAGTTTACAATCTACACTCCTGCAGGTATGAAGTAAACAGATTAATGCAGCTTTAGGGAAAATTTCCAGTTTTTATGAAGAAAGAGAAAAAGGGGGAAAAAGATGCAACTTTAAGGGGAAAACAAAATATGCCTTTTCTGTTTTTTGTAGGACGGTTAGATGAAAACATGTTCCACTGTCATGTCTGATTTTAGAAGCTAAAGTCATGAAACTTTAGCTCAGTTATCACAAAAAACTAACTTGACTTGTCTTTTGTGTGGTTTAAAAAATATAAAGGATGAAAAATGTGTTTAAAAAAATTAATAAAAAATATGAAAATGTAAAAAAGTCATTTTATAGACGGCCATAGTTTTCACTAACTCAACCTGTACTAGAAATACTATCAACAGCCTAAAAAAGGTTTGTCTTTCTTTTAAAGAATAGTTGATCATAAAAAAGGTCTGAATTTTAAGGAAACAAATCTGTCAAAAACCTTTATAATACAAAGATGGATATAAATTGTAGTGGTAGATTTTATGTGCTACTGAAGTAGTTTTTCTCATTTTCGAGAAGTGCCTTTAAATATTAAGACAGATATTACCTAAAAACCTTCCCAGTTGGTTTATGAGTTTGGTCAGTGGTTCTCTATATAACATGGTTGCTGAAAATGCATTTTTAAAAAGAGAACTGGTAATTTTTTTTATCAAATATACACAAATTTGCAAAAATGTCTTCTAGAAAAAATATCTTAATTTATGCTTTGGGCAAATTCTTTTCACTTTTCTAATAGAAGATATGATATGTGTAAAAAAAAAAAAAGAAAGAAGAAGAAGAAGAACAAGAAATGTGCACATTGACCATTGCATTAAAAAACAAAAACAACACAAACTTTACGGTACTGTGCAAGTCTTAAGTCACCCCAAATTTCTTTATATTTTTAGTAAAGAAGGCTTTCTAGCATTTATCTTTACCACAGTTTGACAGACATGTTGCACACCCACACGGTGATTCCCAAAGATCTTCTAGCTGAAAATGTTTGCATATCTCTGCATGGTGAATCTGAGGAAACTGGACAAGCGAAAGACAAAAAAATGGCAGCAATGAACAGGGTGTGAAAGTCAAGTCTTTAAGAAATAGGAAAACACCTGGTTTATACAGGAGAGGTGCACCTGAGCATTTACTGTTCCCTGAAGCCTCATCAGAAATGGTCAGTGCAAAGGTGCCTGTCGAGAAACTTAAGGAAGGGGAAACAGGGAGAAGGCTGAGGTATGCCAATTCACACAAGAACTGGACTGAAACTCAGGTCTGATGGAGTGGTGAATCCAAAATTTGACAGTTTTGGTTGAAATTGTGGTAAATATGTAGAGAGGCGTTTAAGAGAGAGGTACAGCAGTGACTGTCTACAGCCATCTGTGAAACACAGTGGAGGCTCTGTCATGGTTTGGGGCTGCATTTCAGACAGTGGGAATCTTTTCAAAGTTGATGGAATTATAAATGCAGACATAAGTGTCTGACTGACAACAGCTTAATTTTTCCAGCAACAGCAAAGATTACAAACACACTGTGAATGCAGTACAAGCATATCTGGATAGACTGATAAGTTTCCTTGAAGACGTTTCACCTCTCATCCAAGAAGCGGATGAGCTTCTTCAGAACTGAAGAAGCTTTTAGGATGAGAGGTGAAATGTCTTCAAGGAAACTTGAAACTTAGACTACGATGACCTGGATGACTGAGAACCTTCACAGACATAGACTGATAAGAAGACTATAAATCATAGATTGGCCTTCCCAGAGTCTGGACCTCAACATTACTGAAGCAGTGTGGGAACAAAAGGCAGCCAACATCCCAAGAAGAGCTTTGAATGTCCTTCAAAAACCTGGAGAACCACTTTTGAGGATCACTTAAAGAAAGGAGGAGAAAGCTGCCTAAGACAGTTCAAACTGTATTGGGAAAAAAAAGGTGGTCGTACTACATATTGACTTTCAAGCTTGTTAGAATTGCACAAACTCCATTTTTGCTTCATGTATTTCCATGTATGTTTGCACATTTCAATAAATCACATTTTCCAAGCAAAATACAAAGAAATGAGGGGTGGTTCAAGACTTTTGCACAGAAATATATTTCGCCTGTCTTGTTTTTTATGAGCATTTTTACACAATAATGACAAAAGAAAACATGAGAGTGAGCTAACTACATTTAGGCTGCAAAATATCGAGTTTTCTCTAAACTGGGAAATAAACAGATATGGCTATAGTTTAATTATAGTTTAGTCTAAATTCTATTAAAAACTGCATTTTTACTTTTAGATTCAGACCTGCATTAAGTAAAAAACTATTTCTCTTCATTATACGGGAAGCCCAGTAAAATAAAGGTGCGTTTCTCCCTCTTATATTTGCTCTCTTACATTCTGGATAAAGAAACAGACTAAGCTCAACAGACATGCAATGAACACGCGTTCAGAAAAGAAAACCAACATAAAAAGTGGGAGAACATAGCTGTGTATCATTCATGGACACGTTTAATGTTGAGGTTGCTTTTTGTGACGTTGATGATGCTCAACATGTTAGATGAGGTCATTAATACTGTGCAATTATCAAGTCTGATTATGCGTAAAATTGACAACAACAGAAGAAAGACACATAACCCCCACATGCATAGATGCTGGACTTTCACACAACTCCGCTACCTGCGAACCCCTCCCCCCACCCCGGAAACTACACTGTGGTGACAAATCTTGGCGCCATAACTTCCAAATAAACTAGCAGACATGTCTGAGGTCAACGGATGCAAAAACATGAAGCAAACAAAGGGTAAAGAGAGACTGACTAGGACAAAAACAAATATACATACAGTACATACATACAAATATAATCTGTAAATCTATAGAACAGTGAATTTTTTTTATTCATAATCATCTCTTAAATAAACTGCGGTTCATTGCACTTTGTTAAAATAATTAATTATATGATTTCTCTTAAAGGCAATAGTGTGATTTTTTTTAAAAGGTGAAAAATATATTGTACCATAAGCCTGATTTAGGATAATAGTAAAAATAACAAGATCTGTAATATACATAGGTTTCTGTAAAATACCCTCACCTCCTCATATACAGTGCATTCGGAAAGTTTTCAGACCCTCGCAAGATTTCCATGTTTTGACTCCCTAAAAGGTTTTAGGAGCGTCTTTTTTATCCGGACTAACAAACACTAAAACATTTAGATGATTCATTTTTCTGTTGGAAGCTCACACTTGATCTCTGGTGCTTCCTTCCTTTATCAACAGTCAACAATCAAACGCAAGGTGCAACTTTTTACACCTAAGGGACACGTTCTCCATATCTAGTTAGCATTGCGCTTTTCAATTTTAGTACTCCTCAGTGAGAAGCTTGTGAATGCTTGCAAACAAGTTACCGTCTTCCATGCAAACTTCTTATGAACTCAACAACCAGCTAGCGGCCAAAGCGTTTGCAAGGTTTTTGATGCAGCACCTCTTTGAGACCAATTTCACGCTCTTTGCGGTGCACATTGCTGTCAGTGTAGCACTTCAACAACCAAACATTCATGGTGGAGTAGCCAAATGTAAGTCAATCCTTAATAAAAAGGCACATGATCGACTTCTGGAAAACTGAAAGGCAACTGACAAGATCTCAGAACACAAGACACAATTATTGTGTCTGAGCAACAATCGTTAATGCTATTCCTGCAGTCAAACACGTGCTCTGGGGAAGCTTTTTTCTGTGACACGGATTGGGAGGCTAGTAAAGATATGGGCAAAGATGGATGCAGAATTATATCCAGTGCAGTCCTGAGTGAAAACCTTTTAAAGAGAGCTCAGAATCTCAGTAACACATAGTAGTGGATTTGTTGAGTGGCCCAACTAAAGTCAGGACCTGATCCCAAAACAGCACCTCTGGACAGACCTGATAGTTGGTGCACACCAAAGCTCTGCAATGTTCTAAGGAAAGTACTAGGTAAGGTTATCTGAATACTGATATCCTGGAATATTTGAGTGTTATTTGCAATAAATTTACATAGCACCTCAGTAACCTGTTCTTGATTTTTCTTCACGGTATATTGTTATGTGTAGACTGTCAGACAAAAAAATCTAAATCCACTTTAAAAATCTTTAAAATAACAAAACTTTAAAGGCTGTGAAATCTTTCTGAATGCACTATACAAGAATGGATGTTCATCCCCATATATGTAGCATATTCTATTTCTGCAGCACACTAATGCATGCTCATATGCCAGTTTTTTAATATATATATCATATCTTCACGCAAACATATATACATACAATATTATAAAATAAATAAATACAGGAAAACATTCTTGGTTCGTGGTTTAACGGTTTCTTTCAAAGTGGTTTTTGGTGCAGTCTTTGACTAACCTCTCTGCATGTTTGGGTTTGAGCCCTTGCTGATGGGATCAACAGTTGACTGAGCCTCCCTGAAAGATGCACCGGTGGGGGAGTTGCACTTCCTTCTGTGCATGATTGTGAATGTGTTTGAGAGTGTATGTGTGCATTGACAGTGTACGAAAGGGGGGGGACCAAAGTCTTTGGCCTGAGGAGCAAGTACAGCAAGTGCTGTGTTATGTGTGTGTGCGTGCGTGTGTGCACTCTGTCCAAGATACCGCTATGACAGTGTCAGATTGTCCCAAAAAAACGAAGCTCAGTAACACGGTACTGTCCGAGTGCACCCTCCAGAAAAGGGTGTAGTACAGCAGGGATTCTGACAGCGTTCAGGTGGGGGTGTTCAGGGTGACACAGCACCCATCTTCCCCATAGCCCCTTCATGAAAGGGTCTCACTGCCTGACTGACTGGGGGCTACTGATTGGAGCAGAACCCTCACTCCACCTGCCTCCGCTTCCCCACGTTCCCTCATCTTCATCTACATCACTGTGTGTGTGTGTGTCCACAAGACAGGGTGGAGGGTCTGGGTCTCCACCGGGCTCGGCGGGGGCTAGATGGGTCCCTCATTGTGGGAGGAGTGGTTGCTCCTGCTAAGACCCACACAGTTCTGCTGCTGGTTGAGCAGGTGGGACGTTTCATTGGCCACGGCGAAGGCCACAGCGGGGGTGGTGATAGTGGTGGTAGCCGTGGCGGTGACCACGGCTGGGTTCTCCACTCCATCGTGGAGCTCTGTTAGCGTGAGTTCGATCTTAGTGAACTCACTGTCCGTCGACTGCGGAGTCTTGTCCATCCGCGACGCCATCACAGCGTTCTGGTACTGTTGTCGCGTCACCTACAAAACAGTGAAGGTCAGGTCAAGTGTCACAACAAGAGGTTGCTGTGTTGTTATTCGTGGCACAGAGCTGGTAGCTCTGTAAACAAGGATTTGACACTAAATAATGATGTGGAAAAGCCTACAAGTAATATTGCTTTTAAAATATTCTGTAACAAATGTAATGATTAATTTACGATGATAGCCTTTCATTATCTGCTTAGTGTCCAGTGCGAGGACAAGAATATTACTACAAGCCAGAAAATGACTCATCTTCACTTGTTTCTATAGCTGGAATCAAACCAGCAACCTTTTGCTTGTGTAATGTGTAAACCGCTACACTCTGGAGCTATCTGTGACTCATCAAATATAAATGTTTTAAATTGTCATGAAGTAATTATCTTACTGTCAGTTTCTATCAGTTAGGTAATTACTTTTTGATCTTTTCTATTGATTTGGTACCCGGGACCCTAAAAGGAAGTAATAAAACATCTTAGAAAGTAGTACATCAGTTAGTACATCAGTTACATCAGAGCTCTATTTTTGCCTCACGGCTGATAAGCAGAATAAACAAAAACAGCCTCGTGAAGCAGCAGGATTCATCAATGAACATTTCCAAAGCAAGAGATTTGCCACATTTACACATCTGGCACAACAGCAGTGACTTTATTCGTTACTTAGAAGAAACAGAATCAGAATCAGAAAGACTTTATTAATCCCAGAGGGGAAATTGAGTTGTCATAGCAGCAAATATACAACAAATGTCAAGCACTCATGTAAAATGAAGTGTCTCACTGCCTGACTGAGAGTGTATGCGTGCATAGACAGTGTACAGAGATATTGATAGATAAATGTTAAGATAAATATAGGGATATGGGTATAAATAGAAATATTAATATAAAAGGACACAAATATGTCATGTATGTCAAATATATGTCATCAGCAGCAACATGATATATTTTTTTCACTTTTAGACAGGTAAGACTTCAACATAAGTCAAACTTTAGAAGTTATTTTTCATAAAGCAGCCATCCTCAGATATTTAATGTATTTCTAGGTATTTTTTATTTCAGAGGAGAAAATTTGGGGAGGAGAACATTGAAATGAATTGTGCAAATCTGATTTCTGAGATCCAAATTACAGCAGTACATTTGACAATGACAAAAAAGCAAGTTTTATTTGTGCCTGATATGGTTGTGATAGCTGCTGCTAGGAGTGTTCATTTATTTAGAATGAGAGGGGAAGATGCTATCAGAGCGAGTTCCTAATTGGCACAGATGGATGGCTCAAAGCTGCGAGCGCACTGCAACTTTGAATGTTGAGAACTCAGCGGGAAAAAGAAAATGGAAAGTTCTCTTAAAGACGTCAAAAATCAGCAGCTGCATGTGACATCAGTACGTCACCTACCTACAATGTGCATATAATCCTCATTGCAGGCTAATTTCTGATCCCCTGTGTTTACTCACCTTTATATACTGCAGGTCTGAGCGTGCTCTGACAGAATAATCAGGCACATATATATGCAGGAAGGAGTTGAGCTGGTTGTTGCTGTTGCCCAGCGTCGGGGTGATGGCATCTATACGATCACTCCTGTTCAGAGAATCGGAGTGATTCAGTCCAAATGGCCGTGGAGGAGATTTATTCTCTGTAGGAGAAAAAAACATTAAAGCATACTGGAATGCAACAGTAATTCATGGCACTGCAAAAGTACTTCTGAAAATAAGCAACATTAATGGGCCCTAATCCCTAAAGGTTGATTCAGTTCATCTGGACGTAATGTTTTCAGTGGGAGAAACGTTTCGTCACTCATCCAAGTGACTTCTTCAGTCTCAGCTGACTGCAGGTTTCCCCAACCTTATAAACAGCACATTTGCACAATAACTGAAACTAGCACCACTGAAGGAACAATGGACTGGGAGGTCAGTTGCTTGATCATTAATATGCAAATTGTCATGGACATTGATCAACACCACTGATCAAAGACCACTGATCAATCTCCATGAGTACCATTCACAGAGAGTTGGGGAATGGCTGCAATCACAGCATTGTAAGATGGCGAAAGATGTACCCTCAGGCCCCCTCCTTGAATACCTCCTTCGCTAGAGGTTGTTTGGCTTCCCTGATGTATAAATCCTGGTACTCCTCCTGGCACTTAACAGCATACACTACATTACTCTGTTTGTGTCGGGGGACCCGATCCTTGGGGTGGATCAATTTTTGGCACAGTGTGTTTTGGGGTTTAAAAGTTGTCACTCTTCCAACTGATTTATCCATGGGGCCAAAATATCGACATTATTAGCTATTTACTGATATATGAGTACTGATGATTATAACAGCTGACAAATGAAAATGAAAAAAAGCAGAGACAGGAGAGGCACTCTTAAAACGCGTTTTCAATGTGGGCATTGTGTAGTTTGTCTATCAGAGGGCACTTTGCAGCTTTCCTGGTGGCAACGTATTTGGAACAACACAAATGAAAAAACAACTATTGCACAGTCGGGCAGAGCAAACGAGTAATCCACGAATTGTTCGGACAATAAAATAAGATTACTTTTCAACTGTGTTGTCATATTAGCTTTTTTAAGTACTCGTAAATTCACATAACAAATTTAAAGGAAATCTGTTTATTTTTTGAGTGTCTGACAGAAAAGAACACCGGAATTGGTTTTTAGTCAGTTTTCAAACTCCTGCATCAGTTGGGCTCTATTGTCTATTTCTGCTAGTCTGATCTAATATTACTGTTCCTTAAAGTTCATATGGCACTAAATATTGATTTTCATTGTCTGTTAGATGATCTCTTTGGGCCTGTGCAATAATAACAGAAAAAATTTAAGTTAGAAACTTTACATGATTAGAAATTTTGTCTTAATTGTTTTGAGGACATTAAGATACTTAAAATTTCCTCTGAAACTAGCCGAGTTGTACAGCACTACTTAAGATCCTTTGTATCTGTGACTTTTTTCCAGGTCGAGTCTTAGGTACAAGCTGTGATGTATGGAAATCTAATTTATGTGTAAGTCTTCTAGTTTCATATAGCAGTCTCCAGTGATGCTGCGTCCTTCTATGTGCTACCACGTAGAAGACTTGTTCTTTTCTTTTCATTTTTTTGGTTATTTTTTAATTAAAGCCAGATTATGTTTTCCACTTCTTAAAGAAGCCTTGTGAAAATCACACACAACAAAGTGGAAACAGCTTGGCCAACGCTAATGCTACTACGCTGACTGGAATGTATGTAATCCCATGTTGGAATATGTGTGTATGAATGTGTATGAGTGAGGAAGTGAGAGGCAAAAACAGTGTGTGTGTGTGTGTGTGTGTGTGTGTGTGTGTGTGTAGAGGGAGCACAGTAGGCCAAAGACCTGGCATGTGGACTCTTGTGGATTAGTACTCTACTTTTTAGGGGCCAGGTCGACACAAAAAAATGTCAGTGTGCTGTGTCAAGAAAACACACATACTAGATTTCTAAACACACACACACTCAAATGCCACTGCACCAACGTGAGCACTGTAGGCCTCTACTATAGACACAGTGAAAGCGTATTTATTCCACAGCATTTCCTGTGGGTGCGTTCTCTTTTAATTCACTTTCAAAGCAGCCCTTCTATGTGTGTAGTATTGTGGTTTTTGTTCATGGGCTTGTGAATGTGAACATATGTATATGTGCATGTCTTTGTATGCGTGCTCAGTGGTGTCCAGCAGGGGGCTGTAGCTGTAGGTCTTGTTTATGTAGTCGGGGGGTTAAAGGTTAGGGGCGAGCGGGGCGGAGCCGGGTTCCACTCTGGGGCCTCCAGTCTCCAACACCATTCAGCCACTTGACTAATGGCTCAGGAGACAAGGATGTTAAGCCTCAGTCTGGATCCGTTTTCCTCTCTGCCTCTTTCTCTTTTAGTGTCACACACATTTACAGTTCATGTTGCATTCAGGGACAAACAGACAGTGAACACCTTCTTTGAAAGTCACACAAAACAAGACAGTTCTCAAGCAGACTATGAAAACCAAAATGCTAAACACACTCAGGTATATTTAGGTAAAGCATGCAGGTAGGTGAAACTGTGACTGTACAACTTTATGCACCTATATAATATCAACAACACATTCTCTTTCATATAATGAAATTTCATCACTATTCACTAAAGGTTATAGAGTGAAAGGTGATACTGAAAATCCACTGTACCTGGAGATCCTGCTAATGACTCAGCCCTACTGACTGCAAATGTACGAGACAGTGACAGAGGCACTTTGGGGAGAGAGGGATGAAACAAGAGAGAGACAAAATAAGCAAGAAGAAAGAAAGATGAGATTGTTAAAGTCGAGAAAATGGGTAATTTAATCAATTACACATGATAACATCTGATTAAAGAAAAGAAGTGTTAAATTGTTGTTCCTTTACTGATCAGCTAAAGATGAAATCTGGCACAAACCATAAAGCATTTGATTTGATTTCTTAGAGTGCGCACATCCACCACAGGAGAGTTATTCTACTGTTTCACCAGTAGGTGTCTCTCAAATCACACCACCCAAATGAATCAGTCCAATAGCTGAGGACAGTGCTGTAGTTTATGAATGAACAGAGAAGAATGAGTGGATCACTAGATGATGCATTTTCATGACATCTCTTGATTTATTATGTTATCATATTAGGACTTATTAGTTATTATTATATTATTATTTACACACAAAAGTGGCCCCTTTCACATTTTTCTCGTGTAACATGATGAGTACTTTATCCATACATAATTTTTAAAATTATGTTGCATGAGAACAAGGTGAAAAATTACAATTTTATGAGTAAATCATAGTGCCCTGCAAGTCTTATAAGACCTCCAGTACCTATAAAGCATAAAGAACCAGTAAAACCTCTAATTCCTCATATGAGCAGTCTATAACATATTTTACTGGAAACAAGCTACTGTGGATCACACTGTAAATGGTCTATATCACAAACCCAGAGAGAAGAGCTACTCGTCCAGCTGCATTTTAACATTTTACTTACTAATAATATCATTTTTCTGTCACAGGGTTTTCTTTCCATCCATCCATCTTCTGCCAGTTTTCTGGCTATGGGGTGGATGGCTCACTTGAGCAGATCTACCAGTTAGAAGTTCAGTGGTTCAATCTCTTGCTACATGTTGAAGCCTTTGGATACTGGAAAATGCAACTACTGGAGTGTGTGTGCAGTATGAATGTTAGACAAAGTGCTTAGGTCTAAAAACAAAGTGTGTGATTGAGACTAATAGTAAAAAGCACTTTGAGTGCTCAATTAGAGTAGAAAGCAACCCTTTATTTGGGTCCAGATTGCAGTAGTTTAGGCACAGATGCCCAGACCTCCCCATCCCAAGATATTTCCATGTCTGAGAGATATAACCTCTCAAGTGTGTCCTGAGTCTATCTTGGACGGGCCTCCTGGTAGGATATGTCCAAAACACCTAACCTAGGAGGTGCTCAGGAGGCATCCTGGCCACCTCACATCTACTCCAAGCCCCTCCCAAATCAGACACCCTTTGGAGGAAGCTAATTTCTGCCGTTTGCAGCTGTAACCTCACTGTTTCAGTCAGGCTAGGAACCTACATCAACTGGTGACTCAACATCTTCAATTTTAAGATCAGCTCTCTCTTCCCCGCAGCAGATCAGTACAGTATCCTCATCTCCTGCTCTACTCTGCCCAGAATCAGTGACAAACAACACTTAAAGCGAGCTTGACATCAGCGCCCTTGATGCAAACCAAACTTCCACTAGTTCACAGAACACATGTAGTCTGGTTTGGCAAAGTCCCACCCACCTCCAAGTATTCCACAATGAGTGAAAAAAAACCCTGCAATTTTGCTCCTGATTGTGAGGTTCAACTAACAGGCGGACTCTTCTGTCCAGACCCTGTCAAAGGAGGCTGAGTGAGATTCCCTAGAAGTTGGGATTCACTTTCACGGGGATAAAAATTTAAGACCATGACCAGGAAATCTTACCTGGTGAGGCTGTCAGAGCCATTATCCCATAGAAGGAGAATGGTCCCGCTTCAAACTTCATCCCCTCTTTTCCTGCTTCCACCTCCACCTTCCCCTGTGACAGCCAAGGAAAAGAATCACGAATCATCTTAAGAGAATATAAGTGCTCAACACATTATATATCAAATTACCATCTTAATTAAACCAAAAATTACTTATTTGTGCTGGTTTTACAATATTTCCTTTAACTTTATGCTTTATTTTTTACTTTATTTATCCTGTCTGTGAGATTATAATAAATCCACCCTGCTTTCCTTGTTTCCTTTCCTTTTTACTACTTGTAGAAAATCCTCACTCTGTTTAATAGCTCCCAATCTGCTCCTAAGCTGGGTCTCAAGGGCAATGACCCCACACTTGCTCAAGCAGAACCTCATTTAATCCAAGGCTAATACACATGTTGACTTAGTGACCTGATAGGGGAAATATAAAAAATCTGCGAACCTTTGCAATATAGACTTTGAACTCACTTTAGGAACAGTTATTTGGGACTTTCCTTTGGGCGTATGAAAGACTTAATACCGTCCCTGAATAAGACAATAGTGTTGGCTCCAGCGGCATATCAGAAACAGTGCAGAAATTCAAGGCCGCTTTCAGACTGGAGACTAAAGCTACATGAAGTGCAGAAGTCCTTGATCTGATACACTATTGAATACATTATTACAACTAACTATTATATATTATAATATATAACTATTATGCAAATGTGTGTTTCCAAGATTTGCAGGTTGAAAGACTGTCATTAAGGCTGGTGTCATAGCTTGGATTCAAGTTCAGTTTGGTTCCTATTTAAAGTTTTTTCTGAATGATGCTTAACTTTGTAAGAAGACTTTCTTAGACTTTCTAAGAAGTTTCCTGTCACACTCTAGGATAGTTCAAATAATAAAATTTAAATGTGAACACTGTGTAACAATCAGAAAACTTTATTTGAGGATAATGCAGGAGTTCTGTTTTTGGCCTGCTTGTTTTCAGCTTTGATGTGTTTATGCACATAAGATGCTTAGATGATGTATGCATCGTCCAAAACTATGAGCAATTGGTTCCACATTAATAGCAAAGCAGGCACAAGAAGATCAAGAAGAATTCTCTAACTCCTTGTTCAGATGAACTTGACAAATTCAGCCTGACTGTGACGCGTTATCCAAAACCCCAAAAACACCTGTAAAGTGTGTTTACCCCAAACCTTTATTTCTTTATTGCTTATTGCATTATTTAGGCTCATAGATGATACTGAACTCTCTTGTTTCTATTTATTGTAGATAAACAGAACAATTTAAAGTCCATTACTTATCAGGACAACTGTGTCTAATTTTTTAAAACATTGGACGTTATTTGTCAAATAAATTAATCTGCAAGATTAATGAACAATACATTGAATACATTTCAGAAGTAAGTAATTAATTAAATACGTAAACAATTAGCTTATGAAGTATTTTATTGGTTATAAGCAGGACTCGTATTGGTCATACTGTATGACAAATAAAGTCTGGTAAGAAACCACACGCCTGCAATATTCTCAAGAAGGTAAATATTTCATGGTTTGATTTCACTGAATTTCATCAGTGTTAGACTCATCTGGGACATACTGATGCCACACATTCTCACGCTTACCACACAGAACTCAAACAACTTTAAACTCAAACTGAAACAATTTTTGGATTAGTCATGGATCATCTGGTTTATGTTTCATTTTATGGTACTATTTTAAAGACCCGTCTAGGGACTGGCACAGTAAATTTGCTCATGCTATAAATGCTATGGTATGTGGCATGGGTCTTTTGAAATGTTGTATCTCTTAGGTCAGACATTATTATAACTAATTAGCTTCTTATCTATAGTATTATTGCTTGTTTTAGTTTAAACTGCCCTGCAGTACAGTCATACCGCGCATACCTTAGGGATGCATGGCTTCTGTGGGAACAAACTCTTGCAGTACAACTCAATGACTATACTGTGAAAAACTGTAAGCCAGAGGAAAACGAAAGCTTGCTGTGCTACAAGCAGCATTTTTAAACTGATCACATAGTAAATACTGCTTATTCATCTGTAGTGATGACAGAAGGAAATCATGGAACTAAATGATGCAGGTAAAACAAACTTATGCTGCATGAGCAGAGTTAGAATACTTGCATTATTTCTTTAATGTTAAACCTAAAATACATATCAATAAATTTGAAACTTGTTGTGCCCACACACCTGCAGGATGAGGATGAAATAATCCACAGGTTTGTTCCTGTGGAAGAGGTAGTGCTCTGGTGCCCGCTTGTTCTTATCATCGTATTTTAGCTCCTGGATGACGTTTGGATGCTTCAACAAGCGCAGCAGAATCTTTTCTGACATCTGCACCGGTGCAAATGGCTCAACCTCTGAAGAGACAAGGAGAGAAAAAGACTGTGGTAAGACAAAACAGTTCATTTGTTATGAAAAGTTGAATAATTATATCAATTTTATAAAATTATTCTTATATATCTCCCTTATTGCCATGAAAATCCCAAAACATAAAATAAATTAGTCCTAAAAAAGTAGTACTGTTCATAGACTATTTATTATAAAAACGCCACCGTGATGTCACCTGATGGTTTGAAAATTTTGTTTGTCAATCATCCGCCATTAGCCACTGAGCACACACTAGTTTGGGGGTGGGCAATTAGTTTTCCAAGGGGGCCACATGGTGCTGTTACCTGCACAGACAAAGGTTTGATGTGTTTAAATGTGGCAGTTTTCCTTACATTTATCCAAAGAAAGGCATGTATATGAGCTGGCCTATTTTTTTTAAACCAAAGACCTGGCATAATTTATATGTGTATTCTTAATATTTTATTTTTTACATTCTGTTTTAAACAGATTTTAGACAAAGATTATACTGAAAGTAACATCAGCAAAAGCAGCAGAAACAGACTTAGTAGAAATTCTTGGTTTAAAAAAGAGGAAAAGTGAAAGATGAAACTGTAAAACTGTGGATTTCAATAATGACAGAGGCATAGTTTTTGAGTTATCCACATAAACCTAACATAAATATATCAAATGCAAAGTTATGTCAGTTCTGGGATATTTCTGCAAAGATTCCTTTACAAAGGTTTGTTCCTTTACTTGTCGCAGTAAGGAATTTCAGAGATTAAAATCTCATACTAGAGGGAAATTTTAAGATTAAAAAAATCAAATCATGTGTATTTTCAAGTCTGTGTAGGGTTTTAAATGTATCAAATGTATAATTGTTGTTTGCATTATTTATCACTGACCTAGTGGATTATTTAATAGAAAATGGATCACAGGTGATTAACTTTGATGGCATGGTAATAAATATATTGAGCTTAGGGTAATGATATATGTAGATTATTTTGAATTATTTTTCCAACATCACAACAGGTGATATAGAAATAGATCACTTGTGTAATCTATTAGGGATAATCACTTAAATTCTGAGCTTCAATTCCGTATGTTCTAAAAGTCAAAATTAAAGCATATATTGTCCATGGATAGCAGGGAAGATCGGACCCACTTGGTATCATAGTCATAAAGACAATGGGAGGATTACATAAGGGAAACTAAACTCAGTGAACTAGCATTCAACTATCTGCTCAGCCAGGATAAAATGGGAAATATTTGTCACCATGGGTCTCGCATGTTAAACAGATATTGGATAATTGTAGCTTATCTTATCTCTGGTTTACACAAAAGTTTAAAAAACATTAACTAGGTGAAACATGCTCTTAAACAGTGGATGAAAGTGGCAAAGTGGTCATATGATAATTATGTAAAGTATAAATGAGAGCTATAGCTGGAAAAATCATCTGCTGCAGTAAAACAAATAGTACAAATAGCAGTGCCTGACAAATTACTCGCTAAGGCGAAAGATGAATCACAGGCATGCGATCAGTGCCGTTTATCTGTCGGCTACAAAGCTCCAAATGAATGACCAAGCCAAATTTCATTGAAGTTAATAGGATGACAGAATATTGCTGAAGTAAGCATTTCCCCCTCAAATCAATTCATTAAATAGAGACAATTAATGTAAGAACCACATCCTAACAATAAAGTTAACATTTTATTGGTTTGGTTTTTACATGATAACAAAAATACAAAATATTAGCAACATTGTGCTGCTGCAGAAACTTGCAAAGTCAAAAAGACTTTATTTATCCCCAAGGGGCAATTAAGATAGAGAGACAGAGATAGAGATAAGATCAACCATTACTGCATTTTTGTGAGGTGAGAGCCATACATAAGGGGCCAAAAATTAAAATAAATGTTAATACAGACACCCCCCTTCCCCCTCATTGTGTCTGGTCCTCTTCAACCACCTATTGGGCCAATCAGCTCCTTCAACTCATCAGCGGTGATATGTGTCAGCTGGCTGCTGGCTCCACCACCAGGAACTAAACTCCCTAATAGCCTTTAGAGGAACTTAATCAACGCTTAGCTGCCAGGTCAAAGTTCTAAAGCAAATCCAACTGCAATGAGGCATAGTGAACCGCTGCTGCTGGTGTAGTAGTACTTGTTGCCTGCTCTGAAATCCATTTCCCGAGGGAAAGCGGGTGAAATATTTCACATTTTACGCTAGTAAGTAACCAAGTATGTCGACTTGTGTGAGAACTGCGATTATAGGCCAAAAATCCTGGACGTGATGTCACTGAGGAACGAGTGTAAGCAAACAGGGTGGTGTTTTTAAAGCTGTGAGCAAAGATCTCAACATGTAACCTTCTGTGCATGACACGCAAGCAAATAAACGCCCGCATTTTTTTGGACCTGTGTGCATTCTGCAGACATCCTGTGTCGGGCTTATAGAGAGGCCTTCCACCTCTTCACACACACATTAACACATACATACCAGCACACTTGTTGTGAGTCCCCGCACAATTCATTCCCTCACACATAGACGCACACAACGGATACTCATTCTACACAAATACTCACTCCTCCTCCTCCCTACACCCACTTGCCCAAAACTCAAAGCCCGTATGGGCACACAAACACACTCACACACACACTTTCCCCACAGTGAGGGGCTGAGGGCACACTGGGGGAAGTCAAGCAGCAACGCAGCCCACTTGCCTGTTGCTAGGAAACGCAGGGTAGCCAGCAGAAGCTGAGGTGATATTTTAACCTTCATTTCATTGTCGGTAGGCTTGAAGGCCGAGAAATCCTGCTTTCTTTCCCGATGCGTGATTTTCTTCTTTGTCTTGTTGTCAGCTGAGGAGGGAAAAATGAAAAGTCAGGTGTAAGAGTCAACCTGCAACAGGTTGGCTGCAACAGGAAAAGATCAGTCCACGACACTCCTCAGACGCTGAGCTAGTCATTTCGGGTCAAAAGGTGACTAAACTTGAGTTACCCTGCACTGATTACTGTTTTCCATAAAAGTAGCAGTGCTGACTTTCTGAGAACTACAGCAGAGCTATAGGAGGGCTACACTGTTACCACATTCTTGGCATTACAGAAGGCCATATGTACTGGCACGTACTCCATGTACACAGATACCATCATCTTTTACAAAGTCAAAGGTAAAATATTTATTATGATTATGGTTGTCCATGATTATGAATGTATTTTGATTCCTATAATTATTTGATACCCTGCTGAATTTGTAGGTTTTGCTCACTTCCAAAGAAATGAACAATCTCTACTTTTTATTGCGGTCTCATTTTAATAGAGAAAAACAGAATACCAACCAAAAATCCAGAACAAAACACATTTCAAAAAAGTTATAAATCGATTTAGAAATTGATTTGCATGTCATTGATTAACTATTTGACCTGTGTGCCATATGGCCACACAGATCATGAGTTGCCATGTGGGCAACCCGTTATGCGTATAAACCAATCCTGTCCACAGAATCATTTTTTTCCATTCCAACCTCTCCACCACTATGGGCAAAACCAAAGAATTGTCAAAGGACAACAGGAAGAAGATCACAGACCTGCACAAAGCTGGAACGGGCTACAAGACCAGCAAGTAGCTTGGTGAGAAGGTGACAACTACTGCTGTAATTATTCAGAAATTGAAGAATGAGAAATGAGAAAGGTGGTGGATCAACCCAAAAAGGCAGTTGGGAACAGAGTCACCAAGAACAGCACCTCCCACCCACCCAAATCCATAAGATGGCACATGTAGACACCTGTCTTTAGTTTTACAGGGAATATCTGAAAGATTCGGAGAAGGTTTGGAAGAAAGTGGTGTGGTCAGATGAAATAAAGTTCAAGCTCTTTGGTATCAACTCAACCCACCATATTTGGAGGAAGAGAAATGCTGAGAATGAACCAAAGAACACCATCCCCCAAGTCAAGCAAGGACATGGAAAGATTATGCTTTGGAGCTGTTTTTCTAAGGGTACAGGATGACTTGGACTAATTGAGGGGCCAATGGAATGGGCCATGTATCATAAAATCTTGGAGGAGAACCACTTTCCCTTAGCCAGAACACTGAGGTCGTTGATATGTCTTCTGGCATGACAACCCACAACATACCACCAGGATAACAAAGGAGTGGTTCAAGAAGAAGAACGTTAAAGTCATCATGGAATGGACTAGCCAGCTTCCAGACCTCAGTCTATAGAAAATCCGTGGAGGGAGCTGAAGCTTGCCAAACGCAAGAGATGTGTGTAAACCTGGTGACTACAAGAAACACAGTCATAGTTTGCCCGGTAATCTTATTTCACTCCAACAAAATTTAAACTGCAATAGAAATTAGAGACTTTTTATTTCTTTTTAAATTAAATAAACTTACAAATTCAGCAGGAGATCAGATAGATAGATAGACAGACAGACAGACAGACAGACCTAATGTTTAAACCTCATGTTTGCAAGAGGCAGCCAATCAGAGGAGCTAACACAGATTGTTTCAGACGCTGAATAAACTTAGCAGATGCTTTAGAGCGTCAAATATAAATAATAAATAAAAGTCATGTTAAGAAACTCTTTATATATATCTTTTGAAAATAATCTCTGCTTGTGGAAAAAAAATCAGATGTTTTAAAAGAAGCTTGTTGGGTGCATAACACAAACAAGACAATCTTCTCAGTAAAAAAGCATAAAGTAGATCTTTATGACTTGGTGTAAATTAAGAGTAAATAAAATGCTCACCAAGAGTATCATTCTCAAAACAACTCAATTTCCAACAAACTCCAATTAGCACATCGTCTCACAAATGTATTCTTGAACAGGAGTTTTAAGCTACCATTATCTGCATATAATGAGAAAGTTGTCATTCATAGGCAAGAACCCATAGAACATTATCACTGCAGCTCTGCAGAGATGCTTTTAGCCCAATATTTAGAATTTCTGGCAGCCAGCTTTACTGCTTTGATTCAGTCCCGCTGCACTCATTAGTGTGAACCAAAAACTGCACAAACCGGCTCTACCCCACAGTACCCACAAGGCACCAAACAGCAGATATAAATAGTTAGAAACTTGAACATTTAGCTTGTAAACTGCACATTTTCTCCAGAGTTTGTGGACACCAAGTCAGAGTGACAAAGAGCAATGACAACAGCTGCCTGTTGCATCTTGAAATATTGCTTTTGATTAGAGATTAAAATGATTGGGTGAAAGATGCAAAAATGCTGTTAAGTGACATGGAGCGTGGTAATTCTCAGCGATTTTATCATCTGTTTTATTTTTCGTGAACTTATTGTATCTGTTGTAAAGTTGAGTTTAAAGAGGGGAACCTACTGTATAGGTCAGTCTCGTCGAGGATCTCTGACTTGATGATTTCTTCAATAACGTCCTCCAGGGTGACAATACCCAGAACTTCGTAGAAAGGGTCTCCCTCACCTTCATTGTTCACCCTCTGAACTATGGCCAGGTGGGATTTTCCTAGCAAATCATACACACACATGCACATACACAGGTCATAAAGTTGGAGTCATATGTTATAGACGGTTAAACGTGGTTCACACAGTGAGCTTGGTTATACAAGAGAAGAAACAGGCGGGAGTAAACATGTCTAATGTACCAATCTGAGGTGTATCATAGATAAATGTTTTATATAGTCTAAGTTTTTCTGTATAGCAAAGAGGAATTATAAGTTAGGTAGCAGGGTAGCGGGGATTATGGGGATTCAAAATCACACAAAGAGCAGGTGATGCAAAGTGATTTGAAGGCATGACTGTTGTACCCAGGGATACAGTGCTTGCTAATGTAAGGGTTAAACTGTTATCAGTGCCAGGAAAAAGTAATTCAGACCAAGACAGACAATCAAACATTCCTAAATTTCATCATATGAACCCCTTTTGCCCTCCTTCCTTCCACATCTGTGTTCCCAGGACCCTCCTGTGTGCTGTACCATCTGAAAAAAAAAAGAATAAACTGCCGTGTATGCAGAGACGACTGTCAGGCAAAACACTAAACAAATTCTTTGACTTTTCTCAGCTTGTGATCATTTAAAAGGAATTTTCCAGAGGCCTAGGCTAATATTAGCCCCTGCAAAATGAAGTTTCCATTCCGCCCTGGCGATATTCTCACCAAGCAAAGGAACAGACCGGGCGAACCTCCGCTGTGTGATCAGATTGTCTCGGAATGGGCCGTTTGCATGCAGATACACCTGGGTATAAAAACATGGAGGACGTCAGAGTGCTTCTGCGTACGTGTGCATGCACGTGTGTCAAGAGCGTCTGTGTGCACAAAGGAGTATGTTTATTTTGAGAGAACACAGGTACATCACAGGGTCTGGTCTCAGTTGCTGTTTCAGCTCATTTTTACTGCTTCGATGCAGGCGAGCAAAGACTGAAAGGATGTCTGAGCTGATGACCAACAGAGTTATACTGCACAGCATCTCACTGCTTCCTCACAACACTATGACAGCACAACAATGTTCAGTAGCCAGAAGCTGAAAGTGAGAATGTTGTGAGTGCTAGATGGAGAATTGATGCTTTCAAGAAAGATACTCAGGTTACACCTAACAAGCTGGCAGCGTAAGATCCCTTAAGAGAGGTATTAATAATGTAAGGACATTAGACATAAGAGCTTGAAAGCAGAAGGCCTTAGAAAATCTTAGTTACCCAAGTGTCAAAAAACATACAAATGATATCTTCAGCATAGTGCTTTTTTACTGAGACAAACACAAATGGCACCTCATGGGTTAAAGCAATCAGACCTCTGTAGTCCTTGAGCATGCAATTACTCTAAACTGCCCAGGGAGGGAAAGAGAAATGGAGTGGCTAGCACAGCACAGCACTGCAGAGTGAAACTGATCAATGCTCGCTTTTTTCTCACTAATGGCATCCACTTCACTCATGTTAATGAACACAAGTTATGGAGTCTAGGTTTGTACTGTAATACAACAGTTGTTCTGTCTTTACACCATAGAGTTTAAAATGAAATTAACTAACCATAACCATTGTCAGTGAAAACAGTTTGCTGCTGCATTTAAAACTGAAAATTAAAAAAAACAATTACATATCTGAAAAGTCAATAAGATTTGTTTTTCCAAGAGAAGAAACATCCAGCTTGTTATCAGAGCACAGTTTGAAACCACCTTCTGCTCATAGGTTTTACATTTGCAGTTACCCGTGCCATTACTGCATATGGCATGGGTAACTGCAAATGGACCATTCATGTTTATAAAACAAATACTGGATTTGGAGAAAGAAATGCTGCAATTCAGACTTTTCAGATTTTCTTTGGGGAAAAGTTTTCTTACTTCCACAATGTATGTATGTATTTCAGCTGCACGAGTAACGTAGTAACTGGGTAAATACTGTAAAATGTTATTTATTAACATTAATCATTATCATTATTTATGTTGTATGGGGATGCAGTTTGCGATTTAATATACTGTTTGTGTTATCTTGTTAACCTTTTATCGTGTTTATGGGAAGAACTGGCTTAACCTGAGGATGAACATGAGTAGGAAGACTTTTTATGTCAAAATATTTCCCAAATTGCAAAATAAAATCATGTTCATCCACACATACATAACCAAAGAGGGGGAAATTACAAATTACTACTACCAGACCTCATAAATAGTCACAGAGGTTACCTTAACATCTTTGCACATCTGTAATTTCAGCCACTGGTATCCCAAAAGCACCAAAGGACTTGATGACTCTGTTGTAAGGGTTTCAGCAGAGGCAGTAAGCGTCATTAGTTAAAAATGACATAAGGATGAAACTCAGTGGGAAGCTGAGATTACAGCAAGAAGCATGTTTATGCAAAGTTTATAGTCTGTCCCATGGACTGCGATATAAAGTGACTCTAAATTTTGTGTTATATATAACAGAGGTCATAAGAAAATGATACACCCAATAGTTTTCTCTTGTTACTATACTGGATGTTTTATGTGTCATTAGGCCAATTATAAATAAAGGATATGCATTGACAGAATATGTTGCAGCTCTAAAACCATGGGTCCACTTTATTTCACCTTTTTCTGAATATCTTCAGCTCATGAAATGGCTGTTATGAGTTTTCATCACTAGTGGATGATCTTCCAGTACTTGATGGATTGGTTCACTTTGATGATCTACTGACTTTTTCCCCACAGTCTGCGTTAAATTTCTCAACAACTACCAGATAGATGGCCATGGATAAGTGACAAGATTGCCTATCAAAATCTGTGACCAATTAGCCTCAGCATTACTCTTTGCTTGTGATAAATGTGCTGGTGGCACACAGAAAAAATGACAACCATGGTGTTAGTTATAACTACATGACTTAGCATCATCATTGATGTTAACGTTTAGCTTGTGTAGCTGGTCTAAGGTTCCTCACAGAGCTACACTTTTTAATTTAAATATTCATGGCCAATCACAATTAGGAAATACGGAATGAATGAATGCTCTTCTAAACTTTTAAAAAACAAACTGTATTTAAGAGCTGAGTCAATTAAACACTGGAAAATTTCCATGGGATTTGAGGGTGGGTGCGTGACCTCAGTATGGCCCTGTGGAGCAGACCTTTTGATGTACATCCTTCTCCTTATGCTGCCAGTGTATTAAACAACAGCTAAACTGTCTACTCAAGAGGATTAAGCACTTCCTGGTAGTGCACCTCTACTGCTTTGTTGTTAAGGAAAACAAAATAATCCGCTGTGTGCTTTTTACTTCAGTTCACCCAATTACAAATATAAACCGAAACTGCAATTTACAGGGCTACTGACATTTCTCAGAAATGTTCAAAGATAGCACTGAATAACTGTAATAATTGTGTTGTAGTTCTCAACAGGCTTCCTTAATAGATGAAACTGAAAGTGAATTGACCCTTGACCCTGTTGTGTGCAGTGTGCCTGTGCGCTGGACTACCCAGCATGCATTCAGCCTCAGCCCAGCTAGATAGCCCCAGATGTCAGGCAGCATTGGTGGGTTATAGGACCCTAGACGACTGGCCTTAACAAGGACACACTCTCCCTGAGGCTCGCTGCCAAGTTCCAGGCTCCAGAAGGTCCAGAGTGTTAGCTTCTACTCTCTACCTCCACTCCCTCTTTTTTAAAAAAACAAAAAAACCCCACTGCTTCTACGGCAGCGAAGCAGCTATAAATAAACAGGCTGTCATTGTCTCGTAATATATTTATGGAAGACAGAAGCTGCATTTTTTTCCTCTTGTTTGTGTGTTATTTTGTCTTTGTGGGAAACTGGAAAGTATGCACTCATCTGTGGGACAGTGAGACAAAATAACTGGGATGGCACTACTGTGCAAACACGTATGTGTGTGTGCATTTGTGTGTGTACTGAGAGAAGCAGAAAGTGACTTTAGTTAGTTAGAGATAGGGTATATGGTTCCATTAATGGTAACACTGCAACTTTTTATTCACATGTAAACAGAATTTATAGCCTTCAACTGATTATAACCTGTTATAAAAAAAAAGTTGTAGTGCTTGTATTTGTCACCTGACCAAACTGATTTTTGAATAAGAGTATTTTGTGCATTAAGTTGTTTAATCAAATTATTCTAAGTGATATCAGACCAAAGCTTCAGCCAGAACAATGTGATGTGATGTAATTAAAGGTGGAAAAAATGGAGGCACTAAAGGGAAAGTCATTGGGTCCCCAAAGTCAGTCAACCAGTCACCAAAATGCCAGTCACCATAATAAAAGAACCTTTGAAAAATCTAAATTGGGGTTGCAATAATTCAGGAAGTAATATTCTTAATGGGCCCATTTTCATATGTAGTTTGACAAAGATCCAAATTAAAAGCGCTCCAACTCTTGATAACTCTACCAAGCCAAACCAATAAACCATCCATCTATCCATCCATCCATACCCCAAAGCCAAGCCTGAGAACCTCCATTTAGGCCTTCAGAGACTAAGCCATGTGCTCTTTTCCACCATTCCCAGCTTATTTATGGAATGCAGCTTTGTCATATTTTTCCATAGCGCAATATGCCCCTATAAATAGGCACGTAAGGCTCAGAGACTTGGGGTGGGAGTATGAGGGGTCAGTATCTGTTGTGGACACTCATCACTGCCCCCCTCCCTGTCTTGCTCTCCCCCTGTTTTTCCAAATATTTGAGCCCTGACAAATATAGTGCAACGTTAGGGTGATGGGAACTCGTTGGATGGTCTTTCTTCTAAATCTACCTCCCGTGAAAAAAAGGAGCAGAGTTTCAGGCTATTCTCACCCATTTTTCCATTGACATGGATAAAAACTTTACCCTGGTAACATGTCAGCTATTTACAGCTTCTTTATTTACACAAACATTCAGACTGAATACACACTGAATAAAATAGTGTCACCTTGTGGCCTGTATTATCTGGAGACAGAAATGGAATTTACAGATAAAACAGATACATGAAATGCCTGCTGAGGCATTCATGAGATTAATATAAATAAGGAAACAAATGATCCTTAATTGGTTACTTAAAGGGGCAGAGCAGCTGCTGCTCTAGGCTCCGTCAACTTCACTTTAATAAATCACACAGGGGGCATTTGCACCTTTATTGATCCTGTGCAAACTTTATAATGTGCATGCAGTTTGCTAAAGGGTATTTACAAAAATGATACAGAGATTAGGTCAAACAAGAGCGCTTACTTTATTTCGACTGTTCCCTTAATTAACTAAATATCTATGGCTATGTTCACACTGCAGGTCTTAATGCTCAATTCCGATTTTTTGATCAAATCCAACTTTTTTGTCTGGTTGTTCACACTACCTATAAAATGTGACAGCAAACACGCTCTAGTGTGAACCGTTCACGGCCCTCAAAGTAGCCCGCATGGGCAAAAGAAGACGTCACACACAACGCGTTCTGTTTAGACCCAGACCAAACAGTATTGTTTGACTGATGGCCCTTAATATAAAGACTTGTTTCGGACTTTACATTTCCCAATTTTGCTTTAAGTTATAAAGTTATTTTGTTATTTAAATATGGCCTAATAATTATCCTTATTGCTGTTTTAGAGAGGAGCGGTGCTTCAAAGGATAGTTGCAGATTTCTGTCAGAATCTGCAGATTATACAGTACAAATAAAATGTTCACGTTTCTCCAACGTTGTCTTCCCAACAGTTTCACTAACATCTACACTGGATGGCCAGGAAGCGTTCACGATGTCTTCTCGGGCGCTTCTCCAGGGGCTGATAATTGACGTCTGTCTTGTGTCAGTGATGTAAAAGACGGATTTAATGTGACATGACCGTTCAAACAGCAGTCGCTTTCTAAAACATCAGATATGTATCGGATACAGTACCACATATGAAGCACAGAGGGAGGTTAGCCAACTATCGGAGCTTTAGAAAGGTGCGATGAAGAAGGTGCCTAAGAAGTACAGCAAGCTGTACTGTTCCCACTGCTCTTCTGCATAGGCTTGAACCCCCTCAGTGAGATCACTGACAAGACTGGCTACTGATACCGACTATGGAATGGAGCAATCATCAACCACCTCCTCTACATGGATGACATCAAGCCGTATGCCAAGAGTGAACAAGACATCGATTCACTGATCCATACCACTAGGATATACAGCGATGACATGGGAATGTCATTCGGACTGAAGAAGTGTAGTCGGATGATAATGAAGAGAGGGTAGTCAGAACTGAGGGGATTGAAAATCAAAATGGGAGACGCCCCCTAGGGTGGTGGAGAATGGCAGAGCTAAGATCCTATGGGACTTCCAGATACAGACGGACAAAATGGTGGTGGCTAACCAACTGGACATAGTGGTGGCAGACAAACAGAAGAAGACAGCCGTAGTGATCGGCGTAGCAGTTCTGAATGACAGCAACATCAGGAAGACGGAACATGAGACGCTTGAAAAGTACCAAGGGCTCAGAGAAGAGCTTGAGAAGATGTGGAGGGTGAAGGTAACAGTGGTTCCAGTGGTAATCGGAGCACTAAGTGCAGTGACTCCCAAGCTAGGCGATCCCAGGAGCAATATCCGAGATCTCAGTCCAGAAGAGCGCAGTCCTAGGAACAGCTAAGATGCTCCGCAAGCTCCCAGGCCTCTGGTAGAGGACCCAAGTTTGAAGGACAGACCGCCCACAGGGGCAGGAATTTTTCTTTCTTTCTTTCTTCCTTTCTGTCTGTCTGTCTGTCTGTCTCTCTCTATATATATATATATATATTGGAGATTATGTATCTGAATTTCAGGAGCGGGACCACGCCTCTAAACACGCTCCTTCCGGTTGCCATCTATATAGTTTCCCCCTAGTTCTGCAACTGTTCATTCTCGTTTACGTGTCCCACCCTCCCTCCTTGTTCTCAATTCTTTAACTTCTTCACTTCTATTTAGTACATGGGGATCTGCCCGGCCCGGGAGCCGCAGCCAGTCCCCTTCGAGGTCTTCCCCAAACCGCAGCTCAATTCATGTCCAAGCATTCACCTTTACCTACTAAAACGCTGTCAATATTAAAGTGAGGACGTAGGCCCAGCTAGTGAATATATAGATAGATAGATCGATAGATCGATAGATCGATAGATCGATCGATCTTACGGAAAACAAATGTTGGTATTATGAGACATCATCCTTCCCACTTTCCATTTTGCTGATTTACAACATCTAAAAGATACCTCAAGGATCTTTTTGAGCTTCTAAGACATATAGACTCTATGGGCTTCAGTCCTGGCAACATAACAAAAAGTGAACTTGGATTCTCATTCATAAATATTGGTTTAACCAGTTATTAGATTATTTTTTGGGGGGGGGTGGGTTGCCAAGTAAGCTAATCTCTTACTTGTCCGATCACACACATAGATTGCTACAATGATTCATCTTGTAAGTCCCTCTCCACCAAATAGCATTATATACATATACTGTATCCCTCAATGAAATATCACAAAGCTAAGAAAAAGCACCATTTTTTAAATTTTACAAAGATAATATTCAGATATCACCTCTGAATTTCTCTCCTGACAGGAAATTAAAGCAACAAATCAGCTTGTGTGATATCACAAAGTTCCTGCATCCTTTGGTTGCTACACTGGTGAGCTGTCTTTAGCCCTGTCTCCATATACATTGGTATTTTGGTAAACATAGCTTTTTTTATGCGTTTTAGCCTTTTGTCCACACAAAAATGCTGTTTTAGATAACTGAAAACAGAGCTTTTGAAAAACTCCTTCAAAAGGTGAAGATTTTCAGTTCCTGCACTGACATGTGGAATAGAAAAACAGATTTTGTCTTACAAAGGTGTGCGCCTTTAATATTATTGGCTTCTGACTGGCCAACATTTTTTTTATATTAGGAAAGATGGTGGTATATCGGTATATATCGCCATCTGTTGCTCTGGCATGAACTTGACAGCGCTTGAGGTGTTTTCATTTTTTTTCATTTTTATGTTAACAGAGATATTTTTCAAAACAAACACGTAAAAATCCTCATTTTAGATATACTGATGTAGTAGTTTCTGTCTCTGTGTTTTGTGTTGCAGATGCCAAGTAGGTGGTCAGTTCACCAGTTATTGGGAACATCTGGTCCTTGTGTTCACAGTACAAAACCACATTCTGCTTCTCACCCCTGAAGAAGATTCAGGGGTGAGAAGGACAACTCTGCTCCGAAGCTCCATGCTAACCATTTTTGTGGTTTTCTCTTTACTAGACAAGACCTTGCTCACTATACCAACCCTCTTAACTTACAACTAACCCTATATTTCTTTTAATTAATAACAATAACCTTCATAGATACTCATCAGCACATGTGATATTTGGGAACTGTATCACTGGATGAGGCATGCTTTGCTTTCTCACTAACAAAACAAACTGCTTTGACTTCGATCACTGATCAACTTCCAAATGGGTGATGTTGTAAGAAACTGTGGGGGAAATGAGGGGAAACACAGCTCAGATTTTAAAAACAATTATCATTTCCCAAACAATCATAATGTTGAGTACGCACATTCAGGTTCATAGCTGACACAAATATAAACAATCAGGGTCACTTGGACAGAGATGAACACTGGCCTGAACAATTGACTCACTGACTGACTCACTTACCCTGTAATTTACCAGTCAATCCACTAAACAGTTGAGAAACAGACCTAAGATTCATTTGCATGGACAAATATACAACTGCATGTGAACACACACTCAGACACACAAAACTGAAAATGACTACTGTGATTACTATTTTTACTGTTTAGCATTATTTTAACAACAAAACAAAACAGTTATTCTGTTGCGGACACCAAATATATGATCAAACTTGAGTGCAAAGACTGAAAGAGACGCCTTCCTATTTTTAATGTCGGTTATTTAAACTGCCTTTCACAAGATCTGAGATATTTCAGCCTAGAATTTAGAGATAATGTCCTGTTTACAACTACAGGGAGTGCAGAATTATTAGGCAAGTTGTATTTTTGAGGAATAATTTTATTATTGAACAACAACCATGTTCTCAATGAACCCAAAAAACTCATTAATATCAAAGCTGAATGTTTTTGGAAGTAGTTTTTAGTTTGTTTTTAGTTTTAGCTATTTTAGGGGGATATCTGTGTGTGCAGGTGACTATTACTGTGCATAATTATTAGGCAACTTAACAAAAAACAAATATATACCCATTTCAATTATTTATTTTTACCAGTGAAACCAATATAACATCTCCGCATTCACAAATATACATTTCTGACATTCAAAAACAAAACAAAAACAAAACAGCAACCAATATAGCCACCTTTCTTTGCAAGGACACTCAAAAGCCTGCCATCCATGGATTCTGTCAGTGTTTTGATCTGTTCACCATCAACATTGCGTGCAGCAGCAACCACAGCCTCCCAGACACTGTTCAGAGAGGTGTACTGTTTTCCCTCCTTGTAAATCTCACATTTGATGATGGACCACAGGTTCTCAATGGGGTTCAGATCAGGTGAACAAGGAGGCCATGTCATTAGTTTTTCTTCTTTTATACCCTTTCTTGCCAGCCACGCTGTGGAGTACTTGGACGCGTGTGATGGAGCATTGTCCTGCATGAAAATCATGTTTTTCTTGAAGGATGCAGACTTCTTCCTGTACCACTGCTTGAAGAAGGTGTCTTCCAGAAACTGGCAGTAGGACTGGGAGTTGAGCTTGACTCCATCCTCAACCCGAAAAGGCCCCACAAGCTCATCTTTGATGATACCAGCCCAAACCAGTACTCCACCTCCACCTTGCTGGCGTCTGAGTCGGACTGGAGCTCTCTGCCCTTTACCAATCCAGCCACGGGCCCATCCATCTGGCCCATCAAGACTCACTCTCATTTCATCAGTCCATAAAACCTTAGAAAAATCAGTCTTGAGATATTTCTTGGCCCAGTCTTGACGTTTCAGCTTGTGTGTCTTGTTCAGTGGTGGTCGTCTTTCAGCCTTTCTTACCTTGGCCATGTCTCTGAGTATTGCACACCTTGTGCTTTTGGGCACTCCAGTGATGTTGCAGCTCTGAAATATGGCCAAACTGGTGGCAAGTGGCATCTTGGCAGCTGCATGCTTGACTTTTCTCAGTTCATGGGCAGTTATTTTGCGCCTTGGTTTTTCCACACGCTTCTTGCGACCCTGTTGACTATTTTGAATGAAATGCTTGATTGTTCGATGATCACGCTTCAGAAGCTTTGCAATTTTAAGACTGCTGCATCCCTCTGCAAGATATCTCACTATTTTTGACTTTTCTGAGCCTGTCAAGTCCTTCTTTTGACCCATCTTGCCAAAGGAAATGAAGTTGCCTAATAATTATGCACACCTGATATAGGGTGTTGATGTCATTAGACCACACCCCTTCTCACTACAGAGATGCACATCACCTAATATGCTTAATTGGTAGTAGGCTTTCGAGCCTATACAGCTTGGAGTAAGACAACATGCATGAAGAGGATGATGTGGACAAAATACTCATTTGCCTAATAATTCTGCACTCCCTGTAATAATCTTGATACACTCAGTGACATTGTGTACCAAGCACCTGAATTGAGACAGCACCTCAACCAAAGTGGAAATGCACCTTAAAACAGACTTATTTCTAGGTAAAAACAACTATTTCAGTGTTTTTTGTTCAGTCACTGATGCATTGGTAGGTCTTCTAACCAAGCAATAGCAATGTACAAATCAATCAGTGGACAAAAGTTAAGTCCACTTCCAGCTCCAAAGCGTCACTAAGTGGCCTTGGTCACAAGATCATTCTGCTGCTACTAGCCAGTGGTGTTTGACTACACACACACACACATACACAAATACAGGACAGCCACACACACACTGCTGGAATGACATTGTTGTTCATTCAGAGAAGCAGCTTGCTGTCATAGCTGGCTGCGTTTGTTGTTGAAAGGTCCCCTGGGTGGAGATTCCTCTGGGCCTCAGTCATAAGGAGAGGCATCAATGGGAAACCAGTGCGGATAAATGAATGAGCCTGCGGTCAGGTGCTGCTCTGTTATGTGAGTGTTGCAACTGCTGAATGGTTAGCACATCGCACAAGGATGACGAGGACTGAGGGCGTCTTAAAAAAGCAAAAATGAAAGAAAAACTATTTTGCATTATTTTTGTGGTCATTTCTGAGCAAAAAATTGTCTTTACATAGAAAGTGCTTAATAGCATGCTAATACCAAGACCTGATCAGTAAATATCAGCATATTAGAGAATTAAATAGTCAAATGGTGGCTGTGTGATAAAGAATATTTGGTGTAGTGTTTTGTTTTTGAACTACATTTAATTTTCAATCTATTTCTTCTACAACTTTTATACTTTGTATGTAATGAAGTCTGACAATGCAATAATGCAATAAATCTCTAGCATGTTTAGAGCAATCACAGTGACTAGGAGACTACTTATCAAATGTCTGTTAAAATGGCTAAACTTTAGAAATTTATATCAAAATAATGAATCAATTTATTCCACTGCCACATCAGCAGTCGAATCATTAGATGCACTCTTCATTTTTAACACAGAAAGAGCAAGTTAGTCAAATGCATAAAAACACATTTCTTGGCATGGAGTACTCAGAGCTTTAAAACTCATA